>NC_056732.1:416700115-416992615 GCF_019279795.1 Protopterus annectens
CCCCTGCATCCTCCACACCCCCCAACTTAAATATACCAACTCTGAGACTGCACTACATTGAGGTAAACAGAAATCTCCCCTTACGGAGATTTTCGTTTACTTGCACGATGTTCTTCACTTTCAATATTGTCGTGCCGACAATATCAGACTTGGTATTTGTAGACCCATATATATATATATATATATATATATATATATATATATATATATACATATATATACATAAATTAACTATACAATCTTGAAATACTGAAATATCGAATTTCAGTATCTTGAGACTGTATAGTCAAAAGTGCAGTTATGCAAAGCTGCACTATATCGAATGTGGAAATATCGAATCTGCTGTTGTGGTGTTGCATTCGTGACATGTGGTGCGGTTTGCGGATTTAGCTGGGGATTCAGGTAAGTGGTGTTTTCTAAGGGTATTGGGTAGGGATTTTAGTGTGTGTGAGTGTGTGTAGTGGTGGGTTTTATGCATTTATGTGTTTAGTGCGACCTCAGAGTTACTATATATAAGTAAGCGGGGGTGTGGCGGTGCAGCCCCCCACATGGTGGGTGCAGGGGGGCTTGACCCCCCCGGCTTATTGGAAAGGGAGGTGTGTTTCTATGTTATGTTGTGTTTGTGTGTGTTGTTTTGTTTCTTGTAGTGTAGCTAGGTAGGTGTGTGTGTGTTTGCTTGTGTGGTGGTGTGTGGTGTGGTGGTGTGTGTATGTGTATGTTTGCGATTTTGATTTTTGCGGTTGTGGGTTTTTGGTTATGTGGATTTTCAGCTATACAGTCTCGAGATACTGAAATTCCATATTTCAGTATTTTGAGATTGTAAAGTGAATCTATATATATATATATATATATATATATATATATATATATATATATATATATATTTATATATGTATCTATCTATCTATATATCTATCTATCTCTGAGCTCTGTGTATGTGTATATATATATATATATATATATATATATATATTTATATATGTATATATATATATATATATTTATATATGTATATATATATATATATATATATATATATATATATATACATGTGTGTGTGTGTGTGTATGTGTGTTTGTATTTGAGCTGTCAAATAAACTCTCCTAGACTAACAATGCAATACTGCAATATTGGGCAGGGAAATTTACACATATTATGTATGGGTGGGAAATTAGACACCAGGGATTTGGATTCTCATCCTAAGGTTCCTAAGTCACTTAAGAGTTCATAGAACAATAAGTTTTGCATCACAAAATATCTCAGACATATGGAGTAACAAAAGACGCTAGAGACACTCAACTATTATGATAACTGTTAAAAAATAAAGAACTGGGGAAAGCATTAACACCCTGAGGCCTTAACAGCACATCTTAGCTAGGCAGATCTTTATTCCTCTGTACTAATAATAGACTCCAGGGCTACTTTTTAAATATTACCCTAAGTCACTTAAAAAAACAATGGGGAATAAAGCTTCAAATCCTCTACTCTTGTCTCAGCAAGCACTTTATTAACAGCACTTTAGTCCTCTGTGCTACAGAACAACTCTTGCAGTACAAGGTATTTTCTAAATAATAAGTATGAAATGCTAATGTCTGGCATTAGTGACTGCTCTAACAGTTCATCAGTTACAAAGGCCATTGTTCATGTTGTTGTGAATGACTTGAGACATACCTCCCTGGACTATATGAAGAGAGACCTGATTGAGCTGTCAGAGTATGTATCCCAGGCAGGTATGACCCTAGCCCTAAGCAGCATCCTACCTTTACCAACAATGATACCACAATACCTACAAAATATAATTGATTTCAGAAATTGGCTTAGTTTCTGGTGTCATTCCAAGGAGATCCAGTATCTGTCTGCCTGGATTGACATGGTTGATAGGCCTCAATGCTTTGCCAGAGATGGCCTACACTTGTCACCCCTCGGATTCAGGATTCTGGCCAAGGCTCTTGCCTCCACCATTGTGTTTTTTTAGGCAATGTCCCACAGACAAATTTTCCAACATAAAAGATCTGTCAAAAAGCAAAGTGAAGGTTATGCTGCTTAATGTTAGAAGCCTTAACCTGAAAATGCACTCACTGGAGGGTCTCTTAGCACTGAAAGATGCTGAGATCTGTGCAGTCACAGAAATTTGTTTCAATGCTGCAGAGAGCACGCCTGCCTTACCAGGCTATACCTCAATCCCCACATTCTGACCCTAATATGAGATTGGGAAGAATAAGGGTGGTGGAGTTTCTATTTTCATTAAAGACCAGCACACCTCCAGACTGGTTTGCCAGCATGATGCACTAGAACTTCTCCAAGTGCAATTGGCAGTTGGCAAGACACCAATCCAAGTTATAGCCAGCTATAGACTTCCTTCCATGACTCAGAACACCCACTCCTCCTACCTGGACCTAATTGAGTCCATCAAGGTACCCCCTAACACCCTGATCCTTGGTGACTTCAACTACCCCACCATAAACTGGGTGATGTATTTCTGCTCTAATGCACTCACCCAATGGTTCCTTGACTTCATCAGTTCTAATGCACTAGACCAGCTTGTCCCATCCCCCACAAGGGGAGATAGCATTCTAGAGTTGTTTCTCACTAACATGGGTGGCCACTGCACCATCAACATAGTAAGTTCTTCCCTGGTGAGATCAGACTATTGGTCTGTCTCATTTGAAGTGTCTATCCCATCCAACCACCCAAGCCATAACCAGGCTAAAAAACTTCTCAAAAACTGAAGAACTGACTATAACCTTCTAAGGGAGGGTATCAGTAGCTTCACACCACCGACCCCCTCAGAGGATGCAGACAAATATGATGAACAGTATGCCAATGCAGTATACAAGCACCTGCACAACTGCATGGACTCAGCCATACACAACAGAACTAAAATCTGCTCCTCAGGGAAACACAAGCCTATGTGGTAGACATCTTCTATCAACAGGCTTTACAACAAAAGGAAGAAAATGTCCAAGGGTAAATAGGCACAAATTCCAAGTTGGAAAAACTTCCTCCTTAGCATCAATAAGCATATTAGATCACTAGTGAAAACCTCCAAAGCCAATCATGAATCAAAACTAGCCTGCAAAACAAAGGCTAACCACAAAGTCTTTTTCAGTTATGTCAGAAACCTCCATGGCAAAGCCCAGGTTTGTTCTGAATTAGTTCTTAATGGTACCACTTACACTGTTGACTTAGCCAAACTGCTAGCAGACAGGTTCAGTGCAAACTATACCCTTGTTGTCCTCCACAAAGGCCCATTCGACATCCCCAATACTTGACCACACCTCACATCTCCATAGATCAAGAGTTAAAGGCCCTATCCAAGGAAAAGAACACAGCTTCCATGAGACCTGATAGCATCCCAGGCAGTATTCTGCAACATCTCCAACAAGAACTAGCCTCACCATTGAGCACCCTATTCAACCATAGCCTAAGTACAGGCTTCATTCCAGCATAGTGGAGAACTGCCATTGTCGTGCCTTTGCACAAAGGTAGTGCCTCTACTGACCCTGGAAACTATTGCCCCATTAGCTTGACAAGTCAGATCTATAAGGCCATGGAGCGTATTATTATGGACCTTATAAACAAGGACATAGGCAATCTCCAAGCACTTGATCCCACCCAGTTCAGATTCGTCAAGGGCAGCTCTTGCCTGTTGAACCTGGCTGACTTTTTTGAGACTGTCACCAAGGCATTGAATGAGGGAAAGTCAGTACATACAGCTTACCTTGACTTGGCCAAAACATTTGACACAATCTCCCACTCAGGCATCATCAAAAAGCTAACAGAACTTGGTGTAAATCCCCATCTCATCAGGTGGGTGCCTAAATGGCTCACTGATGGGAAAGACAAGGTCAAAATAGGTGCCACTACCTCTGACAGCAGACCTGTCGCTAGTGGTGTCTCCCAGTGATCTGTCCTGAGACCCCAGTTATTTGGCATCTACTTCTTAGAAGTCCAGGCAAAGACAAAAGGCCTGTGGCTGACTAAGTTTGTGGACGACTGTAAGGTAGGTGCTGTCATTGACTCTCCAAATGATGTTAACATACTTCAAGAGGGTCTCACAGCAACAAATGACTGGTGCCAAAGTCATGGCCTTAAGTTAAATGTAAAAAAAATGATTATCATACCATTCAGCAAAGACACAGCTCCTATTAATTAACACATTAGCGGCAACCCCCTAAGCACACACCCTTTGGTGAGAGACCTGGGTACACAAATTAGCAACAATCTCACATTTGACCATCATGTAGCAGCAGTGGTCAAAAAAGCCTTTTACTTGGTTCATCTTACAAGTAAAGGGATTTCACCCAGAAAAAAGGGAGGTTCTTACCCCTTTATACTCCTTCTTCATTTGGCCAATAATTTAGTACAATGTCCCATTTGGTATATAATTCTCCAAACACCTGCACCAACTGGAAAGGCCACAGAAATAACTCATAAACAGAATCCATGGCCTCCAACACCTGTCCTATGTAGACAGGCTCAAATCTCTATCACTCTATTCTGTACCATACAGATTGCTCAGAGGTAATCTGTGTCTCACCTGCAAGGCAATCTCAGACCCTGCTTTACTAGAGATGCTCCATATCTGTAAATCTAACTCCTTGCGTAGTACCTGATCAAAAGGCTTAAATCTAATATATGACATTAACAAAACCTGCTGGAGACAGGTTTGTCTCCCAGAGGCTGCCCCATCTCTGGAATAGACTCCCCATACACATCAAGCAAAGTACGTTGCTGACCCTCTTCAGGTGCAACCTTGGTGAGTAGATGGGCAACCACAAATTTGTGCCAGGGGTTCTACCTGTGTCCCTCATTGACAGGGGCTACAGGTGCTGATTGAGGTTTCTTTTTTGGGGATAAACTCATGGCTAGGCTTGTAAGGGCCCCAGAGCTATTAGCCTAGTAATCTCCTATGATCCTATGAAGTATAAGGCAGTATCAGGGATGGTCTGTAAAATCAAGGCCAGTTGAAAGGGATGGGTGTGTGCCTGTATGTTTGGGAGGTGGAGAATAGGGCTACTAAACCTCCCAAAGCCATAGGTAGGTTCATAGGTAGGTAATAGGCTATTGGCCCTAGGGTCTATACAAGTCTAGCCAAAAAGGTACCTTGGCTTTCGCCACCCAAGAAAATGATTTTCCTGTGCCCCTGTTGAGCAGAGCCACAGAGTTGATGCCCAGGGTGAATTTCCTATTTCCCATCCAGTCATCAAGATTTTTCTTGAAGAGTGCTGATGAGGAGCTTTGTTTGATATAGATAGGTAGTTTGTTCCATAATATGAGAAGTCTCTGGGACAGGAATCTATCTCTCCAGCATGTTCTGTTTATTGTGCTGATAAGGTTTAGGTCCTTAGAGCCGGAGGGATTGGGATTTCTTTAAGTAGAGCATGTCCAACAGCTCTGGGTTTGACATAGCTTTCTATCTTAGGCAGAGAGGACCTCTGAGTAGGTGATATGCAACGGAGTAAAGTTGGAGTTTTTTGAGATGGTCTGCGTAGGACATCTGTTTGAGGCTGGTAATCCTCCTTGTGAGGTATTTCTGCTGCCTTTCCAGTTGTTGTAGATGTCTTGTGAGGTACATACCAAAAGGGGTGCTGTACTCTATAATGGGTCTAATAAGTGATGAGTACAGGGAAACAATGACCTCTTTTTCCAGGATGAGAAACCTTTTGTGATGGGGTGTGCCACATAGAAGAATTTCCTGACTACTGTGGCGATGTGATTATCAAAGGAGAGACTACTGTCCACCTGTGTCCCAAGGTCTCTTGTCACACTTTCAGTGTTAAGTAGACTACAACTTATGTGGTAACTCATGGGTACAGAGTTTTTACCAAAGGGGATGACAATGCACTCTTTGGCATTGAGCTTGAGGCCATGGCTTTGACACCAGGCATTTGTCTCAGTGAAGCCCTTTTGTAGGATGTCCACATCATTAGGAGTTTTAATTATGGCTCTTAGTTTGCAGTCATCTGCAAATTTCATTAGCCAAAGACCTTCTGTGTTAGCCTGTACTTCAGAAAAGTAGATACCAAACAGGAGAGGACCCAGGACTGAACCCTGTGGTACTCCACTGGTCACTGGTCTTAAGTCGGATTTGGAGTGTACTACTTTCACAGTGTGGGTTCTGTCAGAGAGCCAGTTGGCAACCCATCTTGTGACAAATGGATTTATACCTAGTTTAGTGAGTTTATCTATAATTCCAGAGTGGGGCATGGTGTCATAAGCCTTGGTGAGATCTAGATAGGCTGTGTGAACCACATTATCCTGGTCTATGGTTTTGGTGACTGCTTCAAAGAAGTCTATCAGGTTTAGGAGACATGATCTTCCTTTTACAAACCCGAACTGAGTGGGGTCCAGAGTTTGGAGATTACCAATGTCTTTGTTTATAAGTTCCATGATGATACATCCCATGGCCTTGCAGACCAGGCTCGTTAAGCTAATGGGGCTGTAGTTCCCAGGGTCCGTGGTGGCTCCCCCATTGTGGAGTGGGATAGCTGTCACTGTGTGCCATTCAGTAGGCACAAAGCCTGAGGTGAGGCTATGATTGAACATGGTGCTTAGGTGGGATGCCAGTTCATTCTGTAGTTCATGTAGAATGCAGCTTGGAATGTTGTCAGGTCCATGGATGCTGTGTTCTTGGCTTTGGAGAGTGTGGTTTTTACCTGTGCAGCAATGATTACAGGAATGTTGCATTCTTCCATTATAGAGATGGGCCCTTTAGGGGGTGAGAGGGGGGTAAAGTTAGCCCTGAACCTATCTGCCAGGATGTTGGCAATATCAGTTGGTTCTGTATATTTAGTGCCATTGTGCTATAACTCAGAGCAGATCTGAGTATTGCCATTGAGATTCTTGACATAGCTATAGAATGCTTTGTGGTTGTCTTTAGAATAAGTGGCAAATTTGTTTTCGTAATTAGCTTTGGAGGACTTTATGAGGGATCTCAACTTCTTACTGAGGCTGACCAGGGAGTTCCTCCAATCATGGGATTTTACTCTTTTTTGCAACAGTTTCTTTCTTCTTAGGTATAACCAGATTGGATTCCTTTTTTGGAGGATAGCATTTTGGTTCTGCTAGGAATGGCACAATCCATGCACTCGTGTAAGTGCTTATAAAGTGCATTTGTGTAGGATTCAGGAGTCGTACCTCTATTGTCTGTCTGCATGGGTGTCGTAAAGTTTGCCACTTCTGTCTTAAGAAGCATGAAGTTGGCTTTGGAGAATTTTTTTACGGTGGGTTCCCTAATAGGGGGTGGGGGCAGGATGGTGATGTCTAGGCTGATTGGCTTGTGGTTGGATCTGACCAAGGAGGAATTGACCTCTGGTGTGGAACACCGGTCGCTCATGTTGATAATGACTAGGTCTAGGATATTGCTGCCCCTGGTGAGGGTGTGGATAAGTTGATCCAAGGCATTGGAATTTATGAATTCCAGAAAATGTTGAGCAAAAGAGTTGGTACATGAGTATTTTTTTCCAGGTAATGGTGGGGAAGTTGAAATCACCCATTATTATGGTGTTGGGTTGTACCCTAATATTTTCCAGTGCATCAAGAAATGAGGAGTGGGAATCCTGGGGCATGGCGGGGGATCTGTAGAAAGTTACAATTTGGATTGCGGTCTTGCAAAGTGTTAGTTGCACTGTGATAATCTCAGATGCATTATGCTGAGCAACTAGCCTGGAGATGTGGATATCCTTAATGAATATGGACACGCCTCTGCCTTTAGTGTTTCGGTCCAGGTTAGGTGGCCGAAAGGTGAGGTATGAATTATAGCCTGGTAATGCAGTGGTGCTCTCTGGGGCCTTGAACCAGGTCTCTGTCACTGCACAGATGTCAATGTTTTCCATTTAAGGAGTGCCTCGAGTGAATGAATTTTGAGGTTTAGACTTCTAGCATTAAGTAGCATTACCCTCAGATTTTGCTTGCTTGTACCTGTTACAGTGGTGAATTTTTAATTTGAACCTTGCCAAAAAAAGGCACTATTGGGGTGGCAAGATCCTTAGCCAGTATCTGGAATCCCAAGGGTGACAGGTGCAATCCATCTCTGGCAAAGCATCGTGGTCTGTCGATCGTGTCATCCCAGGCAGACAGATACTGGATCCCCTTAGAATGACACCAGAAGCTTAGCCAATTGTTGAAGTCAATCATTTTGTCCTTGTACTGTGGTATCATTCTGGGTGATGGCAGGATGCTACTCAGAGTTAGGGTCATACCTGCCTGGGCTACAAGATTGAAGAGCTCCTCCATGTCTCTTTTCGTGTAGTCCAGGGAGGTACATCTCAGGTCATTCACACCAACATGGGCAATGACAGAGTCATCTTTGTACTTCTTGTGGAGTGACCTGATTGTGTGCATTATGTGGCGGATCCTGGCACCCAACAGGCAACTGACAGTAACTTTGTCCTTGTTTAGCCTGGTGAGTGGAACATCAGTGTGCCTGACTATAGAGTCACCTATGACTAGAGTGTTGGGTACGTTGTTATGCCTTATGGGCTGTGGTAGAGTGGCACACTGAGTATGTGGGTTATGTGTCATTTGGCTTCTGTTAGGGGGTGGAGGTTGCTTGCATTTCTGCTTTGGAGGTCTCTGTTGCTTGGGCAGATTTTTATTAAAAGCCTCCGAGAATGTAGGTGTGTGCTTTGTGTTGCTATGTGTGTGTTATGGTGGTGTAGGTTTTGAGGGACTATGCGATGAGTGTGCTGTGGTGCAGTTGTTTACCTTCTCCTCTTGACTATCTAGTCCAGTCTTGGGTGATGTGAGCTTTGCTTCCAGTTTGGCTATATAAGTGCATCTCTCATAGGTTGTAGTGTTGGGTGGCAGGAGGAGAGGGTTGTCTGTGTACATGAGGCAATTGCTGCAATGCCCTAAGATAGCCAGATTCATCAGGTAGACAGGAGAAAACAATGGGAGCTGACCATTAGACATGCCTGGATAGATGCTTATTTATTAAGTACTAAAAACTGTTTTCCTCTAGACAAGTGAGGAAAGTTGAGTGCTGTAGTAATTTGTAGCTTATTTACTGCTCGCAACGAGTTCTGAACAAGTGCTGAACTCAAAAAAACAGATCTGAGTGCTAAAACTAACGAAATGGCTAGATTTAAAGGAAAATTTGAAAAACAGACTTTATGGCACCAGAATAGTTTAACCCTAGCTAAGCGGCGATGCATAAAGTGGATTTTTTTTTAATATAACAGTAGCAAATGAGCAAACTGATTTAAACAAATTAACCAATTAACCAATAAAAGCTAAAAAGTGAGCCATGTTCCAACAGTCTTTGATCAAACAAGTTCTAACTGCACACTCCTCCCACTAGGGTGCAGGGGAACCTTCTTCAAAAAAAGATGGTCTGGATTAGTGCTCAAGTTATACAAAAAAAGCTAGATTCAGCAGGTCTGAAATTTGTCTATGCTATAGCAAACAAGGCGTACCAATTTCAAACAGTTCAAATAAGCAAACACAATAAGCCTTTAGCTAGAAACTCCCAGTTCAGAAGGGCAGAATCTACCCTCTTCCCCCACAAGAGTGCAGACCACACCTTCTTAATGTAAAATAACTGACCCGAAACCCAAGTGCTTAAACCAGAACTAATACACTTTTAGAATAACAGACACTAAGCCTTCAATCAGCAACTCCCAACTTAGCAGGATGTAAGCTACCTGTCTTGCCACAACAGTGCAGGCCACAAGCCTTCTTAATATAAAACAACTGGTCGGAAGCCCAAGTACTTCAACCAAAGGCTTCGAATGACAGTTACAATTTAATCAGGCTACTAACAAGCAGTAATAAATGCAGTAGAATAAATGCAACAAAGTAGGAAGGAACACAGTAAAAGCAGATGAATAAAGTGCAATTTTTTTATATAATAATAGAAATCGACCAAACTGATTTAAACAAATTACCCAATTAACCAGTAAAAAAGCTTACAACTGAGCCCTGTTCCAACAGTCTTCAATCAGACAAGTTATAACTGCACATTCCTGCCACTAGGGTGCAGAGGAACCTTCTCCAAAAATGATGGCCTGGATTAGTGCTCAGGTTATACAAACAAAGCTAGATTCAGCATGCCTGAATCTAGTCTATGCTACAGAAAACAAGGCACACCAATTTCAGAAAGAAACAGTTAAAATAAGTAGGCACACTAATCCTTTAACCAGAAATTCCCAGCTCAGAAGGACAGAATGTAACCTCCCTTCCCACAAGAGTGCAGACCACAAACCTTCTTAATGTAAAATAACTGTCCTGAAGCCCAAGTGCTTAAACCAGAACTAATACACTTTTAGGATAACAGACACTGAGCCTTCATTCAGCAATTCCCAACTTAGAAGGATGTAAGCTACCTGTCCTGCCACAACAGTGCAGACCACAAACCTTCTTAATGTAAAACAACTAGTCTGAAGCACAAGTGCTTAAACCAAAGGCTTAGAATAACAGTTACAATTTAATCAGGCTACCACCAAGCAGTAATAAATGCAGCAGAATAAATACAATTGAGTACTTTTAAGAAGAGGCAAAAGAAAAATAAAGTGCAATTTTTTTGCATGGAGAGAGGAAGGAGGAGCAGAAAAAAATCAGGGTTAAAAACCTAAGTGTGTTGGCCTTCTCAGATGTTCTCTCTCTATTAAATAGAGTGAACACCAGACTGGGAGGGGTGTCCCAGATCAAATTAGGGGCGGGCAACTGCAAAGCCACCAACTATAACAGCACTACAAGAATAGGGTGGAAGGGTGGGGAAAAAACTGTTTCAGGACAGATGAGAAACATAAAACGATGCCAGAAAATATATAAAATAATTCAGTCAGGCAAACAATAATTAATTCAGGCAAAATTAAGACAATGCAGAACTTTGAAAGGTTAAAATGCCAAGAAATATACTTATTAGTCAGTGATATATTTCCAGATTGTTTGAGAATCACACTTCAGCCAGAACACCAGGAGTTTTCAACAGTGTATGCAAGAATTTACAAACAGAAACTAATTTTAAATCAGCAAGTCTTGAAGCAATCAGATAACACAAAAGCTGTTAGACCAGTTTTATAAACTCCACCTCAGGAATAGGGGGGAAGCAGTTTCAGGACAGATGAGGAACATAAAACAAGTACAGAAAATATATAAAATAATTCAGTCAGGCAAACAATAATTCAGTCAGGCAAAATTAAGACAATGCAGAACTCTGAAAGGTTAAAATGCCAAGAAATATACTTATCAATCAACGATTTATTTCCAGATCATTTTATCACATTTCAGCCAGAACACCAGGAGTTTCCAACAGTGTATGTGCTCAAGATTTCCGGATAAAGCTGGAAGGAATACTAGATGACTTCAGGGAGAATGTCTATGTTACTCAGTATCACTTAAAAAATTAATAGAGTGACAGGTCAAGCATCACGATGCACTTTCTGAATAATAATAATAAGGAAATGTATGTCCGACATTATTGACAGACTGGGATTATCGGTGAATTAAGAGGTACAGGGAAGAAAAATGAGAAGATACATCAGGGACATTGTGGTTGCACAGTTGTGCAGCAGATAGCATTGTCACCTCACAGCAAGAGGTTCTCAGGCTCAGATACTTAGCTGGGGTGCCTTTTGTGCAACGTCTGCATGTCCTCCCTGTGTTCGCATGGATTTCCCCTGGGGGCTTAAGTTTCCTCTCATGTTTCAACGACATGCAGTAGGTGGATTGGACACTCTAAATTGTCCGTAGGTCAAGTGTGTGGTATGGAAGAACAGCTGCGGCAGGACTAGCCACCTTGCAAGGTGGACCTTGGCTCTAAATGATTGTCACTGTTGAAGTGACTCACTGACCCCATGTGCAAAAGTGGGTTGTGGATGGCTGAATGGATCAAGAACATCGGTATAAACTAATGGACAAGTCCTAGGTGTCTGTGTATTTACATGCATGTGTTTCTGAATGTATGTATGTTTGTGGGAGAATGAATGGGGGTGCCTGTGCCAACATGATGTATGGGCAGACAGAGGTGACTACTACATGAAAGTGTTGATTAGAACTAGTGTTAATACCATTCATTTCAGATTCATGCAAGGTAACTGATAATGAGATCTTTCCTCATTGCAGATAAAATGTCTCTGGATCGCATTTTCCGCAATCATAGAAAAAAATAAATTGTTAACAAGGGCAGAGGACAACAGCTCTAGGAATATAGTCAATTGTAGCAAGAATGTGAAATTTGACTTAAACCAAACTATAAAAAATAATTAAATTGATAAACCAGATAAATAACCAATATGTCATTAAAAATTATCTGCTATCTCCAGCTTCACAATGTACTCTGCACAGTACAGAAAACTACATGAAATGCCCAACAATATGTGGGGTATCACTTTAACAGTGAGTACTCTGCAATTCAAAAATAATTAACAGAGTGCTAGCTTCATTCTGGCATGCATTACAAACCTTCACATCACTGTCATTCTTAAAGACAAATGTTAATCAAACTATCACTTACAATATAGCAACATCCTTCTAATAGTAGGAATATAATATTTTGATTGACAAAACAGGAATAAGTAATTGTTCATTGGACTAAGGTGAAACATAGCTGAGTGAGATTTGATTATATTTGGTAGACTACAATTGTATATTTGACTTTTTACTTTTCTTTTTATGACCCCTGTGACTATTAAGTCCCTCTCATATGTACGCTCTTGGCCTTATTGTTCCCCAAGGGATAAGAGCTCTAAGGCTGATTCATTAGTGCAGGGTAAAGGAGCAGGATGTGGAAGAAGTAGCCTTGTCCGTGGGAGATCAGAGGTTTTCTACTTAAGTCCTATGAGTTCTTCTTGCATATGCCCACTTGAGGCCCACAGAGTTGGCATGCAATGGGTTTCTATGAAGACATGTCAGTCTCGCACCTCTATGTGTGATTCTGCTTCAATCAATTATGTCTCCTTGAAAGTAAGCATCTGTGTTGATCTTTAGTAACCAACAGGGATTCAAAAAAGAGGCTGTAGTCAATACATACAATTCCTCAAATACCTGTTTAAAGGGTCTAAGTCTTCACCACCAGATAAATAAGAGACATTGACATCATGTAATGAAACACGAACTAAGTCCCAAAAATACTAATAAAAGCACAGGCAGGAGAAGAATGGAAATCCAATAAACTCTTCCTGGATCAACGAAGAAATTCTTTTATTCACCAAAAAAACAATAAAATGCAGGCAAACAATACAAAGTGATATCCACAAGCGCTTTTGCCTGAGACTATGTCAGGCTTTTTCAAGATAATCACTGACTTCTTTTTACAGTGCTTATATAGCTAGGTCGTCACATCCGCAAATTAACTTCATTTATTTCTAATTGTAGTCAATTAGTTATAATGTAAACAAAGTTCTTAAAATCCTTTAGAAAACTAAATAGATTATTATAAAAATAATAAAATTGTATGTGTATAAATGTCTTCTATGCTAAAACTAGTAGCCCACCTTGATCTCATATATTTAAATTACGTTAAATTGTGTTCTCAGCAGCAATACATAATAAATATCTAAAAATTATTTTTAAAATACAAAATATGACATGAATAAAAGCTATCAAGATTTGTATCAAATAACATACCTATTGGGAACCCATGAAAATTTTAGTAATTCTATAACTTTTGCAATATCTGTAGCTTTTACCTAAATATACATATTTTTATAATAACCATTGTAACAATATAAAATCACGGATTAAAACAGTTTATATATTTAGCAAGAAAAAATTAAAATATTCTATATCATCACCATCATCATCAGCCTCCTTTTTCACATTTTTTTTTCTACATGGGGTCGGGGTATCATATTAACTGTCACCAGCTCTCTCGATTCAGTGCCACACACCTGCCTTCTTCAACACTCATGCCTGACTGTTGCAGATCTTCTTTCACACAATCCATCTACCTCTTTGCTGGATGTCCTCACTTCCTCTTACCTTCTTCCTGTCTGTCCCAAATCTTTCTCACCAGATTGTCTTCTGCTTTTCTGCACATGTGCCAAAACCACCATAATCTGTTCTCTTTGATCTTTTCGGCTATTGGAACTACTTTGACTTTCGCTCCTATGTCCTCATTTCTTCACCTGTCCGACAGTGTGCATCCTACCACTCTTCTCAGGCACCTCATTTCCATCATCTCTAGCTTCTTCAACTGTTCTGCCTTTACTGCCCAGGTTTCTATACCATACAGTAGTACTGGTCTCACCACTGTCTTATACACCTTACTTTTCAGCTTCTTTGGCATTCTTCTGTCATAGTCTTCACCTGACACTCTATGCCAATTGGCTGCAGCCCCTCTGATTCTAGCTTTGACCTCTTCATTCAGACTTACCTTCTCCTCAACCACCCCTCCCAGATACATGAAGCTGTTTACCTGTTCCACTATCTTCCCTTCTATCTCTATTCTCAGCTTCTTCTCATTTCCCCAATTTTCTGTCACTACCACTATCTTATGTGTGCTTAGTTTCATCCCGTGAGCCTTAAGTTTTGCATTCCATTCTCCTATCCTTTGCTGAAGTTCTAGCTCAGAGTCTACCTGTAATCCCACATCATCTGCATACAGCAAGTTTGCTGATCTGCCTCCTCTGACCTGTTTGCTAATGTAGTCCATCACCAGTATGAACAGCAGTGGGCTCAGAGCTGAACCCTGGTGTACATCCACTCCCACTGGGAACCCCTCTGTGAGGCCGAACACTGTTCGTACTTGAGTCATTGAGTCCATGTATATAGCCTACACTAATTCTACCAATGTTTCTGGGACTTCAAACCACCTCAGTACTGCCTAAATCAGCTTTCTTGGGATCTTGTCATATGTCTTCTCCAAGAGTAGCAATGCCCAGTTGCACTCTCTCTCTTCATCTCTAGCTTCTTCTCAAGTATCTGTTTCACTGCAAACACCAGGTCAATTGTGCTGCAAACTGATCTGAATCTGAGCTGCTTATCTCCCATCTTACATTCTACTTCTCTGCTTATCTGTTTATCAATCAGCCTCTCCACAACCTTCATGCAATATGATAGGAGTTTGATGCCTCTGTACTGCCCACACTTGTGGATGTCCCCTTTGTTCTTGCACACTGGCATGAGTATGCTTATTCTCCAGTCATCTGGGATACACCTTTCTCTCCACACTGCTATGAGAACCATCAGGAGACATTTCTCTCCTATCTCACCCAGCATCTTTATCATATTTGGTGTGACCTCAGATGAGCTTGCTGCTTTCCCTGACTTTATTTTCCTTAGTGGTGTTAGTTCTTGTAGGGTGGGCTCCTCTTCTTCTCTCATTGTAGGCTGTTTCTAGGGCAGTATTGCTTCTGTGGGGGTTTCTTCATTCAGAAGGTGCTGGAAATATTCCTTCCATCTGCCTTTGATGTCCTGTGGACTGGTGAGCATGTTGTTGCCTGCATTCCTTATGAAGGGTGTCTGGACTATCTTCTTTATCTTTCTGGCTTTGCCTTGCAACCTGATATAGGTTCTTTGTGCCACTTACTGAGTCACTTTCCAGAAGTTGGTAGAGTGCCTCCGATCCCCTATTCTTTACTAGTGCAGCTTCTGTTTTTGCTTCTTTGTTAGCCAGCCAGTAGTCCTTCCTAGCCTGGTCAGTTTTTTCTAGCTCCCACTTCTTCCTGCACTCCTTCTTTCTTTTGATGACTTCCTGGACTTCTGCATTCCACCACCATATTTCCTTATGTACCTTATTTCCATACCTGGCTCAGCCACATATCTTTTCTGTAGTCCTAACACATGCTGTTTTTAGGCACTGCCATTTTTGTTCAACTCCACATATTTCCTCCTCTTCTTGGGGTACTAGAGCCCTGAGTAATTCCTTGAACTGCTGTACTTTCTCTCAAGTCAACTTCCAGGTCTTTAGCCTGGTCTCTATTGACCTTAGAGCCTTCGTTGTTCTAAGACAGGGCAGGGGTTCAGCAGTAGTGTTGTCGCCTCACAGCAAGAAGTTCTCCAGTTCGATTGTTGGCTGAAGTGCCTTCTGTGCACAGTCTACATATCCTCCCTGCATTCATGTGGAGCATTTCTCCCTAAGCCTCTGCTGAAAACTGGCTTTGTTCCAAGTCGGACTTTCCCAGTAAACAAATGTTAAATAAATAATTCTCTGACCACTGCTTACAGGTGATTGTGGCAACTAGTTGTTTATGTTGTGGGCTGACTGTTTCACTGGGGATGACTTTGCAATCATGGATTCTACTTCAGTGCCTTCTCCTTACTAGGAGGAAATAAGAGACATTGACATGCTATCCAAATGTATCCCCTACCTCTGGAACAAATTCCCAATACATGTCAGTAGAGCAGCACCCTTGCCACCTTTAAGGTAAACTTAGATAATTGGATGGACAGCCTCAGGTTCTCCCATGCTCTGTCATGTATTCCCCTAGTTAAGGCCAGATGGGATATTTAAATATGGTTTACTGGCTAGGTTTGTTATGGTCTATAGATTGTCTGATACTCATCTATAAAGCTATGCATCTATGAACTAGCATTATATAGAGATAATTAGACATGCTCAATAAATTTAATGACAATTATGTATTAAATTCAATTTTATATTGATGCTTCTGCACTTTATGATTGTAGATCTGTAATTTACTGCTAAATGTTTAATGCATTTTGTCATTAACAAGTTTTCTCTTTTTATTACTGATTTAATTTCCACTGATTCATGTTTATAGACTGTGGCAAGTTCTGCAAGAAGCTTATATTTTCACTTTTCTGTTATGGAGCATAAATATCCTCTGATTTAAGCTAAATCTGAAACCTTGTAGTTAATACACACAAAATTAAACAAATGAAGGAATAGGCAGTCACACTTGAATGTGACAGAAACTAAAAATGTGAATTATTTAGTACTTTTTGTTTGCTTTGAAGTATGATTTAACCTGCATGCTTTTATTAGTATGTAAAACTAAACTGTGCACAAATATGTTTGTAGTTTTACTGAAGTATACAGTAAAGCATGTATCATCAGTTCTAGATATGCCTAATTCATCAGAACACAAATCAGCAGAACAAAGTTAGGTCACAACGCATGCATCAAGACTTCTCACACATTACCATCCTGTTATGGGTGAGCTTTGCACCTCTTACACTGCCCTTAATTTTAGATATCAGTTTTATGACTGTAGCACCTTTGTTGGTTAAATAGATAAAAAAGGTAAAACACTGCTAAGCAGCCCTTACTTCCTCAAGTATTTTCCACTTGACAATTCAAAAAACATAGTTTTAGACCAGTTTGGGAGTTTACAGCAGTCAAACCTCGATTGTGACCTAGGCATTCTGCTTGTATCCTAGGGATTCTGCATACAGTAAGTGGCCTGGGCACTGGAGTTGCTGGCTGGCAAGAGAGACGCAGTAATGACAAATTAGAGGGTGCTTGCCTTTCTCGAGGGGGGGGGGGTAGCTGAGGAACCCTTTTTTTCAGTGAAGGAATTGGAAGTCAGATCTTTCATGGTTTAAAAGGCTAGACACAGATCACAGGAAAGAATTTGTAAGAGAACACTTACAGAGAGAGGACAACCAATCTGTTTGAATAATTCTGGCCTTTTAGTTTGATCTCTCAGGTCTATCTAATAAGAAATCTTAGGTGCAATGCCTTTGGAAATTATATGAGCAAGACAGAAGGATTTCTCAAATGCTACGAAGATATAATGGGCAGAAGATAAGGAATTTCAAGAAAAGTGCATAAATCCCTTACAACAGTATATGGTTGGTATGGTTTGTTGCCTACATAGTAGCATGTGGAATTTACCACGAACTATATTATATTGTTCACATTTATTTTAAGATGTTATCCTTGTAGCAATTGTAACTAGTCTAACTTAAGATCGAACAACTGTATGTCAGAGGAAGAATAAATAACATCTAGTTTACAGTAATCTACAAACCAAAATAACTACAGGACAAGTGCTGGCTTCAAGGGCTGAGAAATAGATGACAAAGGACAGTGCCCATCACTGAGCCTCATGGTATACCACTGCAGTGGTATCAACCCATATGGGAGTAGAATCTTGAATTTCTGGCATAGAAGACCAATATCTTACCTATTAGGCTACTTGATGTGTTTATAAATACATTGCCAGCACAGAGACAGTATATCTGCAGTGCTTTTTTATTTATTCATATTATCTTAAATAGAACTAACCTAATCCTGGGATTTCACACATTATGGTTAGGATTCATAGATAAGTGTAGCATGGCTGTGTGGTGATGACAGTTTTGATGGTCACTGTGTAAAGCACCAGAGAGCTAATTAAAATTGTATTTTTCAGAGGATACTTGCTTGCACATTGATCAAAAGACTGCATACACAAAGAGAGAGGTGACAGTACTGGAATTACCAGCAGAAAGCTACAGTAAAACATAAGCAATGCAAGGAAAAATACACATAGCTGACACAATGATATTTATAGTGAAAGATGGCTAGCACAGCGTGGTCAATTTGTGCTCATGTTTCCAATGTAACAAAGTATACATGCATCTATTGTCCAGTCAGGACACCGGTGTGGGTGTATACAGCAGAGCGGCAATATGTCCAGCATATAAATATGGAAGAAATGAGGTAGATAGGAAAATATGAAAAGGACAACAGCAAATAAAAGTAAAAAAGGAAGGATAAACATAATGGATAAAATGATAAGGGAAAGGATGGCATTTTTTCATAGGGAATGGTCCCTTTTATAGTTTTTACAAATTAAGGGTAGATGGGAAGGTGCAATGTGGTGGCTATGTATGGGATAGCAGAAAGAGGCAGGTCGCAGGGCAGTCAAAGATGGGACACAGATACCGATGGACACTGATGCTATACACATAAAAGGGGGGATGGACACTGGATTGACACCTGCACAGTGAAGGTAGATAAATGGAGATTGGGAGATTTGAACAATGAACAAAGAAGGGGAGTGATACAAAAAAAAAAAAAAAGAGGAGAAACCAGGGTGGAGATAAGATAGGCTTCTGACATTGTTGGCTACAAGGCCATCCAAGAGGGCAACAATTCCATGTATCTCTCACCTGGGTGGAAGGTGGTATGGGAGAGGTGTTTCTCTGAACACTCAACGGACAGAGCCTGCCAGTCACACAACTCAACCAGCCATTCCAGAAGGTATTTGATGCTCTCTATGTGGACAACCAGATGCCAAAACACCTCAGCAGTGACCAGCTTCTAAACCTCATGCTGGGAGACCTTTATTCTACCTGTAGCAGAGATATTTTCATCCTCTCATGGAGAGACAGACCTGGTGACCACTGACAACTCCTCTCTAGATGCACTGGCTGGACGATACCAAGCTGGCCTAGGCTGTCTTCCTCGTTATTCTCCACAAATGGTACTGGAGAATGTTAACAGAATGGGAAAAGATCCTCGGACACATATATGAAAATAACACTAGTACAGATATGAATTTGATTGCCACACACAAAATGCACACCCTACTGCATGGAGAGGTGCTCCCACTTTCTGTGCAAGCTGATAAGGTTCTGTTGCCGCTACTCTGCCACTGGAAAACAAAGTATATACTGTTACTATATTTGCATAGTAGTTAGGATAGTAGAAGGAAATAGTACCAGAAACATCTCACAGTAGATTTCTGGCAACCTCTGCTGAACTTCTGTCTCATACTGGTGAAACGGGTCAGGAAAGGTCCAGTTTGGGTGACTGTAGTAATGCTGCCATTGCTCTGTTGAAAGAGTCGCACTGGATAACATTTGCTTCAGTTCATGCCAGATAGCCACTTTCCACAGCAGGCCCTAGTAATGGTCAAGCAGGTACTCCTTGAACCAGAAGTGGGGCAGCCACTCCAGGCAGGATATGTTAAGAGATGTGATTAGCAGATCTTTTTTTCTTCAAGGTTTTTCTTAGCAGTTAAACATGGATGACAGGAGACAGTGAAAGAGTTAGGACTTGGTGCTTCTCTTATCTTCTTATTATGAAGGAGTGCCAATGAGCATTTTTTTTCTCTTGCATAAAGCATGAGAACATAGATGTAAGGCACTAAGATCTGGTGCTCTGTCTTAGTACAAACGGGGGAATTTTTTTTCTCTTAACCCTAGTGTTGAGGGGTGTTTAGATTCATAGCTTAGTACTAGGCTAACTGCCCTCGTGGGACATTTTTTAGGCCTAACCAATTACCCCATGTGAGGATCAAGCCCTGCACCTTGTGCTTCTAAGGTAAGCACCTTAACCATTACACCAATAGCACTGGGCACCAAATTCAATCACTACAGCTCTGCCTTGAAATGTCTGGGCTGGAAGAAAAGAAAAATCATGCACAACAACCTGATGCTCTGCATTCAACAATGCCTGAAATAACCATAGACAAACAATCTGGCCCACTTGCAAAGCATAATATTATTCCTGTGCCCACAGAAACACATTATTGTGGCAGGAGATGGTCATGGTGCTGTGGGCATATGCATGCCATGTGTATGATCATACAATTCATATGCTTTGTTTTCATCATTATGTGCATGACCTGAGCCAACGTATATAGGCAGAGCAGTGCTCATTGTCAGATATTCTTAGACTAGCTTCATTAGCATAAGTGTTAACTAACTGTCTCTTGTTAACCTGATATAAAATATTGGTGCCATTGTACATAGCACTGCTAAAAATGTGCAACTTTGAAATAGTGGGATTTCAGTAAAGCTTCATGGAGCTTCCCAGAATTAAGTAAGGTGTCCTGCCTGGTGTATTACTTCTGAAACAATAACACTTGCTGCTGTGGCTGTCAGTGAGAGTAAGACAGATGTCATGGTCTTCTACCACCTGCCTGCTGTGAGGAGTGTACAACATAGGAAACCAGGATAGGTCAGGCTGCAAGAGATGGAGTTCAAAGCTCATATGCTGAGGCATGGCTGGAGCACAAGTCTGGGTGTATGCGTATAGCTCTAAATACAGCTCATAACCGTATACATAATGTGAGGAGAAATTGTGGCCTTATTTATTTGCATTCTATATCATGTCATGTGCAACTCCTAAAGAACATGCTTTGCTCATTTGTGTACAGGTATTGGCATGATCACCTAAAGAAGGCAACACCCAGAAAAGTTTACTAGCCAGAAGAATGAAGTGCTACTACAGGTCCTCTGCACACATAGCATGTGCCTCTTGGGCAATGGTGCTGAAGGTAAGTATTACTGGGACAAGATTTGGCAATGACTGAAAGAGGAAGTGAATGCTGTGGAAAACCTAATAGGTCATTACAACAGGTGTGGTTCAGGATTGCTGACATAAAAATCATGCAAAGTAAGGCATTGACATTTTGATCTCCTGTTACTACATTTGCTTCTGCAATGCCATGTCATATGGCATGGGACACACAGCAGTGCATACCAATCAACCATCTAGTATGGGTCTATATCACCAAATCGAAAACACCGGTGACCAAACGGCATTTATATCAGAAATGTCATTCATTGAGGTGTTTATTGTGAGATTGCGGTACAGTGAAGATTGGAAAATTTGCCCTTTTCTCACTGCAGTGCGATCTCGGAGTTGGTATGTATAATTAGTGGGGGTTGTGATGGGCACAGCTCCCCACAAGAGAACCTTCAATACAGGGCATTTTTGATGTAAATGCCATTCGATCTCAGGTCTTTTCAATGTCATGCTGTAGACCAGTCTAGTATTTGCCTGGAATATGCTTATTTTAAATTGAAAATAGTAAGATATCATGAAATTCTGAGTGTCTCCTTTAAATTATGATTTTTTGGAGTTCAGTTCACCTCTAGCCAGCCATTCTGTCATTAACTCTTGGCATCATGGACATCAATGACATAATGATGTCACATGAGTTGAGACTATCTATATGCAAGCAAATCAATACTATCTGACACAAAGGGTGTACATACACATGAGTGTGCATAGGCACACACACACACACACACACACACACACACACACACACACACACACACACACACACACACACACACACACACACACACACACACACACACACACACACACACACACACAAAATCTGATAATGAGATTAGTCTGAGAACAGTCATAGTTCTACTGTATAAGAAACACTGGTGTTTTCAAACAAATCCGTGTGCAAGATCAACACATTAGATTCTGACCATGCATTCAGTCTTAGTTACTGAGCTGTGTGTCATCAAGATATTTAATAGAAAGCAAGCAGTTGCTTGCAGCATTTATAATCGTTATCTATTACTGTCTTTTTTTCTTCTTGGCTGGTAATTACTATTTGTTGCCTGAAGATTACAGGAAATAAACACAAGGAGGTTACAGAGGGCAAAATCATTTACTGTTTCTAATGCGTGGCAAAAAATCATTAAAGTTGCAATGGTCATACATTTTACAGGAGTTTGAATACCGCAGCAAGTAATACAATTTTGCCCACAGGTACTACTCAGAGGTATTAAGTAACTGTACTGACTTATTCTACAGCAGAGATTCTTACAAAGAACATCTGTTTCAGCTTAGGAAGTGAATATCTATTCCACAATTAAAAAAGCTATTTTTCTAAGTGGCGCATATATTGTTAAAGATTATCAAATACAGTTTGATGCCTCCTAATTCCAGTGGCCCAGAAGGCTATAAAGATTCATATTGTTAATCAAGTCTTATATGAAGTTAATTAACTAAGAAACACATTGGACCACCTATTTTGTACACATCACCTTACCAAATGTATACAAACCGGCAAACCAACAGATATTTCTGCAAGTATGGGTGAGCATAGTTCTCAACCTCTTAGCACAAAAAATCTGGACAAAGCCAAACATAATGGGGGAAAAAGCTCCAAAAATAGGGACAAATTTTAACTATTGTTCTTATAAACTCAGAAAGTTGCTAGAATAAAAGGTCTTGTGTTACCATTCATTTTGTGAAGGATATGAAGTCTGAAACTGAAATGCCTGTCATTATTTAGTGAATTTAGTCCTCACTATTTGCCACAAAAATACAGAAAATCACAAATTTTATGAGGATCAGACCAAAAATATGAGGCAAAAATCAGGACCGTTCATCGAAAATCTGGACAGTTGAGAGTTTTGTATGGTGACTGAGATGCCTGTTAGGGCTGGAGATGCTTGAACTTACCAATTTTCCACTATTAATAGTTAGGATGCATGGTTGTGTGTTTGCTTTCTTCTGCACCCTATTGAATTTTTGAGACTCCATTCCTAAAATGCATAGATGTTCTTATGCTGAAAGCTGCCATTGATAGTAAAAAACCTTTATTTCATTATGTTGTACTGAACTCTAATATTCCTGTACATTCGTATTTTTAACGCTGTTATGCCAGTGTAATGATTAGATTCAATCAGTGAAGGACACTGTTGCCAGTAAGTAATACAGATTCATATTTCAGAAAATAAGATGTACTTCTCTTAAGATGGAGGTACATTGTGCACTTTGCCCCTTATTAATCTATGTGCTACTTTGTTGTCATACTTGCAACAAATCCATGTAACCAAAAAATGGACAGGATAAAAACTGAGATAAACTGGCATGTAGCAGCACTACACAGGAAGACACTGTAACAGTCTGCTTTGCTGTATTTGTATCATTTTTTTGTTTGATTTGTAGAATAATAATGTGAATGTTTTGCTAGTCTTACCCCAGTACTGTTGTATCATCAGTTGGCTCTTTTGATTTTTAGAAGATGGGTAAGCGTGAAAGGTATCAGATCTATTGAGACATTTATTGGGAACTAATCAATGACTGCAAGCAGATGTGCATTAAAAAATGCTGTCATGTGCCTTTATTTATGGTCATGCAGTCACTGAAAAGACTCAGAGATAGTGGAAAAAGCTGTAACTAGGCTATGTGAATTCACCCCTGCCCTACTAGCCAGTTTAGAAGACCCGTTAGTGGGCGGATAAAACACCCACTGATTGCCAAACAATTATTTAATCATAGCAACATGAAATGCTAGCTGCAGTATTTGCTATATTTTAGCATTAAAGATGGCATTTTGTGTGAATAATCTTGCTAAGGAGTAAATGTTCATACAGTGAAGCAGTTTTCGTTCTGACACCAGTAACTGTTTTAAAGTGCTAATTTCTAACTCCATAGTATGGGCCTTTCAGTTTTTGGTGTTACTAAAAAAAGTCTGCATACTTCATCCTAGGGACTGAACATTTATAGAGATTGCGACCTGACAGAATGAAATGATCACTGTTTTAAACTAGTGTTTCTGAATGACAGTATCTCATAATCCTATTGGATGGGACAGAAGTTATGCTAATATGTAAGCAAATGTTATGCTTTTTAAGAGCCTTTGAACAGCTTTTTGATGTTTATACATTGAGAGGTGTACAGCAAAGCTCTTGCTCTATATATCTGGATCATGTTGTAGTGCCCTTTCTGAAGTGTATGGAAATCAGAAGCCTCCCACTAGTAGGCTCAATGTGTGATCCTCTGCATTTTACAATTCTGTATTGGCGGTATTATATACTATGCCCCGGTTGGATTAAGAATTGCATATTAGGGTTATCAACAAGGGATATAGTGCGAATCCAGCGCAGACTACAACACAGACATCACAATATATTATATGTGGCCTGCTCTCCGCTTGCATGTTACATGTGTAGATACACTTGTCTATCTAGCATGTGTGCACCTACCAGTCTGGGCTCTGTTATAGGCCATGCCCTGCATAGACTAGAGGTTGCGTATTGTTTTCATCAACCAGGCCTCTGGTGCATATCTAGCATAGCGTATAACATACAGTGAGCAATATATTACATGTGGCCTGCTCTCTGCTTGCAGGGTACATTTGTGTATACAGCTATCTATCTAGCATGCGTTCATAGGTTCATAGGTTCATAGGTAGGTACTAGGCTATTGGCCCTAGAGCCTATACAAGCCTAGCATTACGATTCCCTGGCTATTGCTTCCCACAAATATTTACTTTCCTGGACCCCTGTCTAGCAAGGCTACTGATGTGATCCCCGGGGTGATTTTTCGATCTCCCATCCAATCGTCAAGGTTCCTGTTGAAGAGGGCCATTGAGGCGCTCTGCCTGACATGTATGGACAGCCTATTCCAGAGTATGGGGAGTTTCTGGGTCAGGAACCTATCCCTCCAGCATGTTCTATTCATTGTGATGACAAGGTTAAGATCCCTGGAGTTTGTGGCTCTAGGGATTGGGATTTCTTTAAGTGTAGCATGTCCAACAACTCTGGGTTTGACATGGCCTTGTGTGTTAGGCAGCGATCACCTCTAAGTAGGTGATATATGACAGAGTATAGCTGGGGTTTCATTTGCCGGTAAGCATAAGGCACCTGCTTTAGGCCTGTGATTCTTTTTGTGAGGTATTTCTGTGGCCTTTCTAGTTGTTGCAGATGTCTTGTGAGGTACATACCAAACAGGGCATTGTATTCTATAATGGGTCTAATGAGGGATGAGTACAGCGGGATAATGACCTTTTTTTTTCTGGATGAAAAGCCCTTAGTGATGAGGTGTGCCACGTAGAAGGATTTTCTAACTGTTGTGGCTATGTGGTTATCAAAGGTGAGACCACTGTCCACCTGTGTCTCTATGTCTCTTATCACACTTTCGGTGTTTAGTGTACTGCCACATATGTGGCAATTCACAGGTGCATGTTTTTTTCCAAAGGGGACAACTATACATTTTTTTGGCATTTAGCTTGAGCCCATGGCTCTGGCACCAGGCATCTGTTTTAGTAAGGCCCTTTTGTAGTATATCCACATTATTTGGGGATTCAATAATTGCTCCCAGCTTGCAGTCATCTGCGAACTTTGTAAGCCAGAGTCCCTTAGTGTTGGCCTGTATGTCAGAGAAGTAGATGCCAAGCAAGAGTGGTCCCAGGATAGAACCCTGCGATACACCACTTGTCACTTGTCTGAAACTGGAGTTGGAGTCGGCTACTTCTACAGTGTGTGTTCTGTCAGTAAGCCAGTTTGCAACCCATCGAGTGATGTAGGGATTAATGCCCAGCTTAGTAAGTTTATCTATGATTCCAGAGTAGGGGATAGTGTCAAAAGCCTTGGCAAGGCCCAAGTAGGCTGTGTGAACCACCTTACCCTCGTCCACAGCTCTGGAGACTGATTAGAAGAAGTCAATTAGGTTCAGGAGGCAAGATCGGCCCTTCATGAACCCAAAGTGGGTGGGGTCCAGTGTTTGAAGGTTGCCAGTGTCTTTGTTTATAAGTTCCATGATAATATGTTCCATGGCCTTGCAGATCAGGCTCATCAGACTGATGGGACAGTAGTTCATGGGATCCAAAGTGGATTCCCCCTTGTGGAGTGGGATGACTGTAGCTGTGCGCCATTCTGTGGGCATGAAGCCTGAGGTGAGGCTATGATTAAACATGACACATAGGTAAGGTGCCAGTACATTTTGTAGTTCATGCAGTACACAGCCCGGGATGTCATCTGGTCCCATGGATGCTATATTCTTGGCTTTGGAGAGTGCGTTTTTTACCTGAGTGGCCGTGATTACTGGAATTTGGCATTCTTTTGGTATTGAGATGGGCCCTTTAGGGTGTGAGAGGGGAGTGAAGCTGGCACTGAATCTATCTGCCAGAATATTGGCAATATCCTTGGGATCAAGTATATCTAGTGCCATTCTGCTGTAGCTCAGTGCAGACCTGAGTATTGCCATTTAGATTCTTGACATAGCTATAGAATGCCTTGTGGTTATCTTTGGAATCTTTGGCAATTTTGTTTTCGTAACTAGCTTTGGAAGATTTTATGAGGGATCTCAGCTTTCTACTGAGGCTGGTGAGGGAGTTATTTGAATCCTGGGTTCTTCCTCTTTTCTGCAACCGTTTCTTCCTTCTGTTGTACAGCTTGTTTATGGCAGGGGAACACCAGATTGGCTTCCTTTTTTTAGAGGACAGTGTCTTGGTTCTATTTGGGATGGCTTGGTCCATGCACAAGTGAATGTGCTCATACAGCACCTTAGTGTAGGATTCAGCAGTTGAACTTCCAGTTCCCATCTGCATGGGTGTCATGAAGTTTGATACTTCTGACTTGAGAAGCAGGAAGATGGCTTTGGAGAAGTTTTTTATGGAAGTTTCCTTAAGGGGGATGGGGGTGGGGGTGGGATGTGGATGTCAAGGGTGATTAGCTTATGGTCTGATCTGACCAACGAGGGGGTGACCTCTGGTGTGGAGCATCAATCTCCCATGGTGGTAATGGCCAGGTCTAGAATATTGGTACCCCTGGTGGGACGATGAATTAGTTGCTCTAGGGCATTGGAATTTATGAATTCCAAGAACCGTTGAGCAAAGGAGTTGGTACAGGAGTAGTTTTCCCAGTTAATGGCAGGGTAGTTGAATTCACCCAGTATTAGGGTGTTTGGTTGTATCTTAATATTTTCCAGTATGTTTAGAAAGGTATAGTGAGAATCTTGGGACATGGTGTGGGATCTGTAGCAAGCTACAAATTATATTGCAGTCTTACCTAGTGTTAGTTGCACCTGGAGAATTTCAGATGCATTGTGTTGGGCAACCAGCATGAAGGTGTGATTATCCTTGGTGAATATGGACACTCCTCCACTTTTAATATTTCGGTCCTGGTGTGGTGGTTGAAAAGTGTGGTATGAGTTGTAGCCTGGTATTGCGGGGGTGCTCCCTGGTGCTTTGAACCAGGTCTCAGTTACTGCAGAGATATCAATGTTCTCCATTTTTAGGAGAGCCTTGAGAGAGCGCATCTTGAGGTTTAGACTTCTAGCATTAAGTAGCATTACCTTCAGATTTTGCTTGCTTGTACCCGTTATGGTGGTAGTTTTGTCCTTTGAACCTTGCCTAAAAAAGGCACTATAGGGGTGGCAAGAGCCTTAGCCAGTAATCTGAATCCAAGGGGCAACAGGTGCAAACCATCTCTTGCAAAGCATCATGGTCTGTCGATCATGTCGTCCCAGGCAGACAGATACTGGATCCCCTTTGAATGACACCAGAAGCTTAGCCAATTATTGAAGTCAATCATTTTGTCCTTATACTGTGGTGTCATTCTGGTCAATGGTAGGATGCTACTCAGGGCTAGGGTCTTACCTGCTTGGGCTACATGATCCAAGAGCTCTTCTATGTCTCTTTTCTTGTAGTCCAGGGAGGTACGTCTCAAGCCATTCACTCCAACATGGAAAATGACAGAGTCATATTTGTACCTGTTATGGAGTGACTTGAGTGCATGCATTATGTGGCAGATTCTGGCACCCTATAGGTAACTAACTGTAATTTTCTCTTTGTTCAGCCTGGTGTGTGAAACATCAGTGTGCCTGAGTATAGAGCCACCTATGACTAAAGTGTTGGGTACATTGTCTTGCCTTAGGGGCTGCTATTGGGTGGCACACTGGTGTTGTGAGCTATGTGACACATTGCTTGTGCTTGGGGGTGGTGTTTGTTTGCCTTTCAGCTTCGGAGGTCCTTGTTGCTTGGGCAGGTTAATGTTAAGAGCCTCTGTATATGTGGGTTTTGAGTTGCTATGTGTGGGTTTTGGTGGTGCGGGTTTTGAAGGACTATGTGTTGTTTGAGGTGTTGTGTGGGTGTTAAGCTTTTCCTCTTGACTGTCTAGCACAATCTTGGCTGGAGAGAGCTTTGCTTCCAGTTTGGCATGTGTGTGTGTGTGTGTGTGTGTGTGTGTGTGTGTGTGTGTGTGTGTGTGTGTATGCACATATATTATGAGCCACATCCTGCATAGACTAGGTGTTGCATATTATGTTGCTGTTGCTATTCCTAACATTACTCCTGTTCTACTTTACAAATCACAGCTTTCAAAATGGACATGAGTCACTGTGTTATACATTTATGAATCACGCTACAATTTTAATTCCTTCATTTACATAGTCAGCATGGCTCATTAACATGGCATTCCTCATTTCCATGCCATTATGCATCATTATAAACACATCATGCACAACAAAATACACTATTTTGGCCATTTTGCAGCTGCACCATCTGTGTCTTTGAATCACCTACAGGCTGCGTATTGTCACCACCCATGCTAATTTACACAGCTCAATCTGCTACCCATCTATGAATATCAGTCTCTGTGTTTACAGTTTATCTAGGACATACACATACATTCTGGCAGCAGTTTATATTTTCCAGACTGAACTGTGATGACCAGTGATTAATTTGCAGTTATTTGACCATGGCAAAGTAAAATAGTAGCTATGCTATTTGTTGTGCGTAACAATCAGCGATTTCATATTGTTAGAATAATAATGCCAATACTATGTGATACAAAGTTCATGTTAGGTACATATTATTACACTGGAGATGAAGGAGTTAAAATGCTGAAACAAGATGTTCTTAGCAGGATGCCATAACAACTTATGAGATTTAAATTTTAATTGACAAGAGAATATAAGCCAAGCACCATAAAAGCTTTAAATGATCCCAGACTAACAATGCTAATTAAGCATTCCTTCTACTAATGCTGTGCCAAATGCCAGAGTGACTGACATGCAACCATATCAAGAAATGAGCGAATCAGGGGACTGAAGCCAGACTTATAAACAATGGTACAATTTTGTCTGTCGTAGCCTGCTGGGTAACCAAGACAATCCTATAAACTAATGCAAATGTGCTACATCAAATACTTTCTGATAAATACATACTCTGTAACATGTAGTTGAAAATACTGCTTCCTTTACTCACAGAAAGTAGATGTGCAGCAGAATGTAGCAAAGCATTTAATGAATTCATTCAAATCATTAACTGTAGAATGATATGAATGTAAAGGTGATTTCAACTAATTTTGTCAGTGTGTAATTACTTTCTCTGAGGCTTGAGACATTGTAAAATTGCCATACAAATGAAGTGGTCAATTAAGAAAAGTAAGTAAGCTACTAGTGGAATCAAATGACATTTCCAGTGGTTGGACTAATTAATACTTAAAGACAATAGTAATATTAGAATCCAAGGGCTGCTTACTTCAAAGATGTTTCCTCATGATTGAACAAGATAAAAAATAATGATAGTATAGACCGTTTTTTTCATTTAGAACCACACTACAGTTATCTGTTGTCTTTTTTTTAATATTAGTAGACAAATTCTAACAAATGAATTGGACTTTTGGCCATGTGTCCAAAATCAGGTTCCCACATTTCATTCTCGTTCATACAGTTCAATCAAATACACTGTGTCACGTATAATGCTTTCATTTTTTATTACCTTCACAGGGTGTACTTCTCAAAATCAAGTGTTACAATTTGGCAGCTTTACTTTCAGTATCACAATCAGACCTGTCTTGCACATGCCTTATAAAAAAAGTATACAGCTTTGCAGTTTCATGGGCTTAAAGCATGCATTCTCCTAGATGACAGCTTTTCCACAAGATACAATCGTCCAGATACGGAGTGTGCCTGGAAATACAGCACCACAGGCATTAATTCTGTTTCAAGGGCTGTAATTTATATGGACTCTTCTTGTATTCAGCCCTAGTGTATGTGAGCTGATTGCTCAGCATGTCTGTATCTGCGTCACTTTAACTTGAAGCTGATTTGGTTTGATATTTCAAGGTATAAAATGAACTCTAAAAAGTTAAAACAGAATAATTTGGAAGCCAGTTAAAAATGTAGGTCAGGGTTGTTACTTACCCCATCCTTTAAAACAGATTATGTTGTACAAAATATCTGATTCTTATTAGTAAATAGCAAAGCACCTTACTCAACTTAGTGGGTATTTTACTTTTGGAAGCATAATTCCCAATTTCAAAATACACATGGATAAAATCAATGTGACGTGTAATGCAGCAACAGTGGCCAGAAGTGCTCAGAAAGACAGGCACTTAAAAGTGCTATATACATGCATTTGTATTACTGCACTGTGATTAGTATGAAGAAAAATGCTTCATCTTTAAAGAGCATATTACAGAAAATAAGCCAAGATGGGAATGCGAAGTGCAATATTTCTTTTTTTCTCTCCGTGTCATTCTTATTCTTTAATTGCTACATACAGGGTCCCGTTTATTGACTAACATCCCTCCGGGCATGTCAGTAAGTCATGGCACACTGGTGACATGCACAAATATACAGTACCTTATTTGTATGGCATACAAATCTATTTATATGTCTTCACTATAGCTACATTTAGATAATCAGATGGATATATATCAGAAGGAGTAAGCATTATCGGCTTTATAAGCATTATCCTTCTGGTACAATAAAAGTTGAATTCATATGTTTCTGTTTTCTTTATTTTACTTTTACCTTTGTTTCTCTTAGTCACTTAGTTCTAAGTATTATCTATCTCTGAGCTCTCCTCACCTTAATGTCTGCAAATCATGTATAGTACATGGCAGGAGGTGTGGGAACCAGTGGTTGTATGCATCTCTCTCATCTTCCACCATTTAGGAAAAATGCATATGTTGTTACCTCACTGTCCTTTTCTTCCTCACTCTTTACCCTCTGATTGTTTTATTTTCTATAGTTCTTTCTGTCTTTTTTTTAGGAATGGCAGTCTACTTTCTCTGTCTTTTCTCTGTAATGCTGCAATGACTAGCTGTGTCTAGCCTTTTATCTTTTGGTGACCTTTGTTCTTCCTCTGTTTTCTTCTCACTATGACCAAACTGACTACAAGAAACTTTGCCCTTCTTGTTATTTTACTTTTTGCCTCCTTATCTTCATAGTCTTACATTTACAATAACAATGGTATGTGTTATGCTCTCGCACTCTCTCTTTATCTCTCTCTCACACACACACACACACACACACACACACACACAAGCACACCACAGGATTCCCCAAACAAGGACCAGAATAGAAAAATAAGAACACTTACAATCTTCACAGGACATAGAGAAAATTTTATAAAATTGCCAATGGAAAAGACATGTTAGCATATTTTATGAAATATACACAAAAAGTAAAGTAAACAATGATCTCTGCTCAGGAAAAAACGTACCAACAAAAACAACCATGAATTTAAACTTCCCTTTCTCTACAGTAAAACTCCTCCACTTAAATAAGTATATTTTCATTGTAGAACTTCAGTTACCCCTTGATTAGAGGTATCTCATAGAGTCATAGACTCTCATAGAGTCAGGACTGATTATTTTTAATGCAGACTGTACCTACCCCATCAGTCATGCACAGATGCTTCTACCACTTAGGAACAAAGTACCCTCTCACTAAACATGTCGTAATGTGTAATAACCTCCATGATGCTACCAGTCCAAATCTTTGAACCAACAACCAATCCCTCCTATATCTGCTAATCACTAACTGCCTTATCTCCAAATCTCTGTCCTTCCAACCTCATTCAGTAGCCATTCCCCAGTAACCTTCCAGATTACCCACCAGTCACTAAAACGTCCCCTAAGTTAGTTACCTTCAGACCCAGATCCACCATCAATATAGGAAACCACAAAAAATAGCTAGCAAATTTCAGTTGGTCTCCCTTTATCAACTGCATCAGCTCTTGCTCCTTCAACTTCAAGACAAATTCTTCCTTCTCACACAGCACTTTTTCAAATACAACCAAAACCCTTGACTAACCACTGAACTGAAATCTCTGTTCAAACTTAGGGACAATGCATGGTCTTCATGGAGATAAGACACTGTCCAGAAAATTGTACTGCTGTTACCCCTCTGCATAAACCTAGTTAAACAAGCCATGTGCAGGCAGAAAACCATCTATTTCAAAAACAAACAACTTGTTCAGTGAGGTAAACCCAACATTTCTGGCAGGAAGAAAATCTTCTCACAGGCTGAAAATCCACCAATCCCCACCTCCTAACCATCACCATTTAGATGACTCAGTGCCAGCTGTCACCCTCTGACTTTCACAAAAAAATTCTGGCACCTCACAAGTACTACAGTCTCTACTTTTCCCCAGTTCAGCCAGCCCCCTTCCCTTTCTCCCTCTTCTATTTAAAAAAATACTCACAAAAACCTTGAACCCCTTCTAGAAAACATAGTTCTGGATGCACATATTGGTGCAGATAACCTACTCCCTTGTTTTATGTCACTCTACAAAGACTTCCTTACCACACCTCTTTTCCATATTTATAACCTCTCCTTACCTAAAAATACAATGCTAGACATATGGGCAACTATTCTTGTCAAGGCCCTTCTCAAACAGTCTCAGGCAGAAAATGCCTCCCACTTCTGCCCTCTCTCCAACATCATTTATGCTTGAGAAAATACTTGAAAAACTAATTTACAACCAACTGTCCACTTACATCCGATAGTATCACCTCCTCATTCTTAAACAACATGGATTCAGGACTGGCCAGAGTGCAATGACAACATTATGGTCTTTAACAAATGAGATCTTTCTCAACATGGATAAAGGAAGCTTTTCAGGGGCTGTCTTCATTGACCTTACCAAAGCTTTTGATCTTATTGACCACTTCCAGCTCTTTCAATCTCTGCAGTTAATCAGGGTTAGCCCCAACTCAATCACCTATTTCAACATTTCTTAACAAATAGGTATTTCAGTGTCAAAATTGACTCATTCATATCACCTTCAGCATCCCTTACCAGAGGAGTGCCCCAGGGATCCATACTCGACCCATTTTTGTATTTAGTCATTATTAGCAAACTACCCTCTGACCTCTCTATCTTTTCTATCACTCTTTATGGAAATAACATGGCTATCCTCTGATCCAGTCACTCACATTCAGCTATTCAAATCCAGCTTCAGGCAGACTTCCACACCTTTTATTCTTGGCTAAACAACCAAACGCTACCCCTAAACTCTTCCCAAAGAAAATGCATGATACTTGGAACCTCACAAATGACCCACCCCAAAAAAAAAAAAAAAAACAAATCCAAAAATTCTCAACACCACAGATCTCAAAGGTTCCTCAGTAAAAACAACTATGTCTTTTAATTTCTTAAGTTTATGGCTAGAGCAGTACTTAACTTCCAAAGCCACATTGAAAACATCAAAGAAAAAGATCAGTTCTCTTTTATTCTGATACTGAAAAATATCTCCCTTTCTCTCCAGATCAGCTAGAACTGCAATATGCAAAAGAGTCCTCTTTGCTAAACTTGAATACAGGCTCCCTATCATAGTGACAGCCTCTAAAAAAAACTCATCCACTCTGCAGTCTAATGAAAACAAAATCTGCCAATTAATTTCAAATTCCCCCTCAGATGCACCACCCTCTCCAAAGACAAATGGCTATGAGTCTCCTACAGAGTTGAGCTACACCTAGAGTCTCTTCTTTTCATAGTACTTCAACCAGGTATCTTCCCACCTCTTACAACCAGATTCCATACCACCATCTCCAACTACCTTCACATCATCTCCCAGTTAATCCCTTCATTCAAGATGCCCCAAACTATACTGCAAATGGTTTATTGTGATTAGTGTACTACCTTGGCAAACAAACAAACAAACTAAATAAATAAATACATACATAAATAGCTATTTATTCAAAGGGACCATTCCCCTCCTACTGAGATACAGTAGAATGGATTTCAATTCACCCAGTCACATTGCTCTACCTATGTCCCAGATCCCTAGACAATTCCTTTTCTCTCCCTGTCACAGTACCTAATGACACTCTCCATTCAATTGCAATTTATTTGAAAATAAGCTTCTCCCTTCAACCCATTCACAGCTTCCTAACTCAACCTCCTAATATCTAAGGTCTACTGTTAAATTATTTTCCATCTTCCATCCTCTAACTGCCTTCCTTTTATGTATTGCTGATACCATAAGAAAATTTGCTCTCAGTCAAGGTAGCCACCCCCCTCACTTCAGTCTGGTAAACATTTTTCCACATATACGTAAAGATCCCATATGCTCCAAATGGGTCGGCCTGAAAATATTGAAACCTCAGAAGATCGAAGATGACATCATTGAGATGAAATTAGTAAAAACTTGTTTCAGTGAAGGACCAGACTGGCGAATGTATTCCCAGGGTAAGTAACCTGTTGGCCAGTAAGGTGAACTTTGCCCTTTTCCCAACTGCAGTGCAATCTTGGAGTTGGTATATTTAGTTAGGTGGTGCGTTTCCCCACACTGGGGGTGTGGGGGGTGTAGCCCCCACCTGGGTGGGTTTCAGATGATGCAGTTTCATTTTCGTGAGGTTTGGTGTTAGTGGTTACTTACCCTGGGAAGATATTCGTCAGTTCAGTCTTTTGTTGATGTGAGTTTTTGCTGATTTTGTCTCGAAGATGTCATCTTTGACCTTTTGAGGTTTCGATGTTTTGAAGTAGACCCCTCCAAATATCCTACCACAATACTCCATGTATTTCTAAACCATCCCTAACAAACCCAGTATTAACAGCAATTATCTTAAGTGTTCCTTCCTCTCTACATAGACCTTATCAGGTGTTTTATAAAATCTATACTGTAGTTCCTTCTGCATTTCACAGATTGTGGTTTCCTGTTTCCACTTGTGAGATGCGACCCAGTTACCTTCCTAGATAGTATACTCTGAACCTCTGATATCTTAATTAATATTTTTTTATTTGTAACTTAACAAAACTCTCTATTTTCCCCAAAGCTCTATAGACGCATCCTAGCATGCCATTATCTTTCTGAAACCACCTGTTAAGATTCCCCTCCGTATTAATTTCACATTTTGACTTTCCCCATCTCTGCTTTTCAGAAATGGTTTTCCATTCCACTTTGCCTGTATTGTGCAGTATCAAGGACCTTTTATCCAAATTCTATATACTCTACAGAAAATCAAAATATGTGTAAGATTATTTCTCTTTCCATCCTCTAACAGGTCATTAACAAATAAGAAACCCTTGTCTAACCAAATGTCTAATAAACCTTTAAAAATCTTTCCTTGCTGACTCTTTCAAAACTTTTACAATTCTTCATCTTTTGTTGCTGGCTACCCTCACTTTAAAGCCCATTAGCTTTTCTGTTTTCTTACATGTTGTTTTCTGAATCCTTTGGACTCTTAAATCAGTCCCCTTTCGATCTTCTTCCTCCCATCCTTCCCATTGCACAGATGCATACCTCTACAGAGCATATCCATATAAGTTCATATACTCTTGAACCCTCTCTAACCCAGTTTAAAAAAAGTCTCAAGCTATACTTTCAAAGGCACTGGAAATGTCCATGTTCAAAACCTGACTAACTCTACCCACTGATAAGGATTTCTTGCCTAGTTAAATCTGTCAACCGGTCTTTAAATTGTACAAGATCTTACTTTGTTGTTTGTGAAACTGTGTGAAACTTTTACTTATCAAAAGTTTGTAACTGGTAAAATCCCTATATGTGTTAAACTGCTAGTTACCTAATCTAATCATGTACCATGTTTTTAAAGACATGTAACCTGATTTTGTGATTTTTCTAAAAGACTGTAAACTATGTTTTCAATTTGTATTTGTTACTTCTTCCTCTTCTTTTGGCTGCTCCCGTCAGGGGTCACCACAGCAGATCAACTGTTTCCATTTCTTCCTGTCCTCTGCATCTTGCTCTGTCACACCAACCACCTGCATGTCCTCTCTCAACACATCCATGAACCTTATCTTAGGCCTTCCTCATTTCCTGTTACCTGGCAGCTTCATCATTAGCATCTTTTTCCCAATATACTCTGCGTCCCTCCTCAGCACATGTCCAAACCAACGTAATCTTGCCTCTCTGGCTTTGTCTCCAAACCTTCCAACCTGGGCTGACCCTCTAATACACTTATTCCTAATCCTGTTCATCCTCATCACACCCAGTGCAAATCTTGACATCTTCAACTCTGCCACATCAAGCTCTAACTCCTGCCTTTTTGTCAGCGCCACTGTCTTCAACCCATATAACATAGCTGGTCTCACTACACTCTTGTAGACCTTCCCTTTCACTCTTACTGGTACTCATCTGTCACAAATCGCTCCTGACACTCTTCTCCACCCACTCCATCCTGCCTGTACTCTCTTCTTCACCTCTCTTCCACTCTCACCATTACTCTGAAGTGTTGATCCCAAGTATTTAAACTCATTCACCTTACCACCTCTACTCCCTGCATTCTCACGATTCCTCTATCCTCCCTCTCATTCACACACATATATTCTGTCTTAGTCCTGCTGACCATCATTCCTCTTCTCTCTAGAGCATATCTCCACCTCTCCAGGGTCTCCTCCACCTGTTCCCTACTCTCACTACAGATCACAATGTCATCTGCAAAAATCATAGTCCATGGGGACTCCTGTCTGATCTCGTCTGCCAACCTGTCCATCACCATTACAAATAAGAAAGGGCTCAGAGCTGAACCATGATGTAATCCCACCTCCACCTTAAACGCATCCATCACTCACACTGCAGACCTCACCGCTGTCACACTACCCTCGTACATATCCCGTACCACTCTTACATACTTCTCTGACACTCCCGACTTCCTTATACAATACCACAACTCCTCTCTAGGCACCCTGTCATATGCTTTCTCTAAATCCACAAAGACACAATGCAACTCCTTCTGACATTCTCTGTACTTCTCCATCAACACTCTCAAAGCAAACATTGCATCTGTAGTGCTCTTTCAATTTGTATTTGTTACTAATAGGTTCATAGATTAGATTAGTACTAGGCTAACTGCCCTTGCGAGCAATTTTAAGCCTAGCCAATTATCCCTTGCAAGACTCAAACACTGCACCTTGTGCTTGTAAGGCAAACACCTTAGCCATTAGGACACCCTCCCAACCCCCTATGTAACTTATAACTTGGAGCTTTTCTCCTCAGGCCTCCACTGAAAATGGACATATATCCAGTCGGACTATCCTGGTAAACAAATGTAAAATAAAGTTGAAACAATACACCTTCTAAAACTGTGCACTCCTTAGCCTCCTTCACATCCTTCCAGTCTTAATCTGCCACTACCTTTTTGTACCAGTTTTGACATCCCATACAAATTTGTCAGAAATATTTTACAGATCTTCAGTCCTCCTGTTTTGCTGCCTTAAAGTGATATATCTAAGATAGTATAGTACCAAGGGAAGAATTATCTCTTTAACCATTCCTTTTGCTCCCAACATATTTTTTCTTACCAAGATATATCCAAGAGATAACATTTTTGTCCTTCATCTCCTCCAAGTTGTTATCAGCTATTTTGTTTGTTCTATGGACCATTTTTAAACCCAAGTATTTCTCTTCTCTTTCACATTCAGTGGGATAAAGGCCTAACCCATTTCCCACTGCAGTCTTCTTCACAAATGCAACTAGAGATTATGAGGGGTGGAACCTCCCCCCCTTTATTGCCCAAACTCTTCTAAGAATTTAATTATGAAAAAAATAATTGTGGAGGATAACTTCACTAAAACATTTTCTAGCAAAAGTAAACTATAGGCTGTGGAAAGACTTACACAAGTGTTTCATTCATCCTCATTATTGCCTTGCAAAATATTCCTCAATCTTTGGGCCAATTTATCCATAACAAGTACAGACTTACAGTTTGATTGTTTCATTGGTAAGGGATGGGACTTTTTAGTTGGTTTAGTCACTTTTTTTTAAGTCTATACATTCTGCTGCTTGTCATGCAGTGACATTTAGCAGTGTCTTGTATAGACTCAGGCACTTAGAAACTAAATTTTCTCTGCAAACTTCCCCTGTAATTTTACCCAGTAGTCATCTGTAGAGTGCTGAGGAGCACTGCAGCATGAATTCAGCCATACATAGCCTAGCTGTAGTTTCTACCCTCACAGCTCCCAATTTAGCCTGCTGTACCACCCCTTTGCAATCCACCTAAAAAAAGAATTGACGGCTAGCTTTGTAGATAAGCACATCTTGAGACAATGTAGAAATTGACTCACTGAATAAGGAGAAAATAAATGTGAGGGGCCAGGATCAACCAAATCACATATTCAAGTCATTAGACCACAAGTCCATGTCAGGTAAATGACCTGAGACATAACTTCTTGGACAATATGAAGAGAGACACTATGAAGCTGTCGGACTATTTGTCTTAGGCTAGAGTATGCCTAATATTGAGCAACATTGTACCTTTACCAAGGATGATGCCACAATATGAATAATAGATAACTGACTTCAATAATTTTCTTACTTTCTGGTATCATTCTGAGGTGGTATACTACTTCAATATTTGTCAGCATGGGAGGAGATGGTCAACAGACCATGTTGCTTTGTCAAGGTTGGTCTGCAGCTGTCTCATCTAGGCCTTTGAACATTTTGTATAAAACATTGTAGTCTCCCAGGTCTACTTCAGATGATCAAAGTTTCAAAATTTCAATTTATGGCCGATGACCATATGATTAAAGTTTTAAAACAGCGAACATTCTGAATGGAGATTGCCATACAGAGTGGAAAAGGAACGTTACTATTTTCTTTCCTGTAGTGAGATCTCATAGTCAGTATATTTAATTTTTTTTTTTATTTGATGTTCGATGTTTCAAAATTTGGTCTAGGTCAGGCATAAGTCCCCTCTCAATAAACAATATGAGATGGAATAAAACGATAGGGCCTTTACTCAGTCTGCATAAGACACATGTCTTATGCTTTGTTTTTGTGAGAAACATCTGAACCTCTGGGACCACTAGGTACATGCAGAAGGGAGCATTGCACTCAATTATGGGCCTGATGAGGGCTGATTACAATGGGACTGAGACTTCCTTTGATCTTGATGCCATACTTTTACTTATAAGTTGAGCCACACAGAAGGATTTTCTCAATACTGTACCTACATGGTGGTCAAAGTTAAGGTTACTATCTATCTCTGTTCATAGGCTCCTCAACACTGGGTCTACTTTTAGGGGTGTGCTATCAATATTATAATTTGCAGGTATATCTGATTTACTGAAGGGTATGATTACGCATTTTTAGCATTTAGTCTCAGACCATGGTTTTAACACTGGTTGTTTGTCATTTTTAGGCCTGTTTATAGGATGTCAACATCATTTGCAGATTCAGTGATTACTCCCAACTTGCAGTCATCAATGGACTTGTTGAGTCAGAGGCACCCAGCACTGAACTTCACTTCAGATAAGTGTACATTAAACATGAAGGGTACCAACACTGAGCCCTGTGGGACACTGCTAGTAGCAGGGTTCTTATTGGAAGTGGATTCATCTATCCGGACAACATGTGTCTTGTCAGTGAGCCAGTTGGCTAGCCATCTGATGATGTAGGGGTTTATGCTAACTCAGTAAGTTTATCTATGATCCCCAAGTGGGGAACAGTGTCAAAAGCTTTGACAAGGTCTAGATAAGTGTTGTGTACCATTTCACCTTCATTCAAGGCCCTGATGACTTTCTTGAAGACGTCTACCAGATTGAGCAGGCAAGACCTCCCTTTAACAAAGCCAAATTGGGTCTGGTCTACATTTTGGAGAGTTCCTACATCATTACTGATCAAGTCTATTATAGTTTTTTTTCCATGGCCTTGCAGATAAGACTGGTCAAACCTATGGGTTTGTAGTTCTCTGGGTCAGTTGATGGGCCCCCTTGTGCAGAGGGATGATTGTTGCAGTCCCCCATTCCTCTGGGGCAAAGCCCATCCAGAGGCTGGGTTAAAGAGGGTTTCTAGTGTCCCTGACAGATTTTGTTTTAGGCTACTTAGGAAGCATCCTGGAACATTGTCAGGACCTATGGAGGCTGTGTTTTTGGCTTTAGCAAGTGCAGAAAGGACCAGTTCCCTCATAATGACCAGTAGGGAGGTGGTTGTGAGTATTTCTTTGGGTGTAGTAGGAGGTGATGGGGTAGACATTTGAAGTGAACTTGTTGGCCAGCAGATTTGCTATAGTTTCAGGCTGGCTGTAGGTGCTGACATTCATGATTAACTTGGCAGATTGCTGAGTGTTTTCCCTGAGGTTACAAACATAATTAAAAAATGCCTTATGCTTTTCTTTCAGCTGAGAGGCTATCTTTGCCTCGTAGTTTGCTTTGGCAGATTTGAACAGCTCTCTAATTTGTTTGTTTAGACTGGTGAGTGTCTTTTTGCATCATTTTGTCTGTTCCTTCTTGGCCTTGCAGAGGATTTTTTACCTTTTATTGAATAGCCAAGTTATGCTAGGTGTCCACTAGGGTGGTTTATTTTTGCCAGTAATCATAAGTTTGCCTCGGACAGGTACTGACTCCTCTATGCAGCCATGAATGTGGTTGTACAGTGCTTTTGTATACAGCACAGTACAGAGTAGGCCTCACTGTCATCCTGGTTTGGAGAGGCTTGGAAGTTTAATAATCTGTCACTTAGTTTTAATCTCAGTACCAAACTGTATATTTCCATGTCTGCTTTACACCTCCACAACTTCCTTATTTTCTTCCAAATAACATAATATAATCCCACTCTGAGCAACAAGTTCTTCTAAGCATAACCAATGCAGTCTTTTAATGAATGAATGTATGTTTTATTTAATTCTCACCTCTGTATTCACCCATATTTGCTGACAGACAATTAGACATTTACTATTCACAGTTATATTTCACCTTTTGTCACATCCAGTCTACAGGCAGTTTTGTGTTATCTCATGGAGTCCAAATTCAAATAAACCTCATCAATGATCTCACAAACTCTTTCACATCGCAGTAGATAGGATTTTACTTTCTTCACACATCAATAGAAAGCTGGCAAAACTATAAAATAAAACATATTGAAATTAAAGCAATTGTAACATATAAAGAACACACCTCTGAAATCCAATTTATTTTCACTAACAACAATTTTGTTTAACCAATGGAAAAAAAATGATCACTCTCTCTCCTCCACAGTAAATTGACCCTTGAAATCTTATATAAAATCATATAGCCAGCTGTCCTGTGGACATGGTGTAATATCCATGTGAAATGATGGACAATTGATAAATGTTCTCAGTAAAAATAAATGGAACATGATAAAAATGGCTCAGGATGAAAAAGAGACTTTCCCTTTAAAATGGCCTGGGTTGTTCAGACTGTTTTAGTATTTTTTCTTCATCTGACTCTCTAATCCCTCCACTTCACTCCACTTTGGCAAGTTAACCTGGTAGTGCATAAGATTCAGTCTCAGTCCTTTACAACTGCTTGACTGGAATATGAAGACTTTTGGAAACACATCAGCTTAACAGTAAATATGAAGACTTTTGGAAACACATCAGCTTAACAGTAAATATGAAGACTTTTGGAAACATAGCTTAACAGTAAACATCTTTGTTTCATTCAAATACATCACAGTGTTTCTATTGTGTAACATCTATTTATATCTGTTCCCATAGCTCTTTCATATTAGCCTTTATCTCTTTCCTCAGGTCATACATTATATGTACTTCCTAATACTTAACAAAACAGGTTGCACAAAAGACAGTTCTGCTCTGATCTGGCTGCCTAATGTTACACATCATTTCATTCAAGTGATATAAATTTGTTTTATGATCATTAGTTTTTAAACATGATGTCATAGTAAATGCCCTGTTCTACAAATTGTTCAGCCCAAAAGAACAAAAGACAGGTATTCATAAATGGAAGTGCTACAATCTTTTTTTTATTTAAATTAATTAAATTAAAATATAAGAACACCACCAGGAGTCAGGTTTGAATATCAGTCATCAGAATGAATAAACGGAGAAACAAAGTAACATATCCTTGAAGTGGGATGTGCATAGAGAAGACCCAATTAAAACAAAGCTGGAAGAGGTGCTATCGTTCGTAATATTTATTTTCTATACAAATTTCAGCTAAATAGGCATGCAGAACTTCCCACATAGAGTTCCATTTCATTTACTTACTTAGACCTTGCTGGGTAGGTATAAGGGCTGATCCAAATGAATATTTTTAGCCATAAGCTGAGTATGCATTAAGAAGCAGACAGAAATAAAGAATATACTGAATGTGAATTTGTTCATTTTTGTATGTATATATATATATATATATATATATATATATATATATATATATATTCACTTAATTATTTACAGCTGGATTGTTAACTTAGCAAAGAAACTACTTCAGATGTATTATATAGCCATGCTCTAAGCCAAAGGCATATTATGTATAGTCAAATTACGTAAAGGTACAGTGTCAGCTTAAGGTAAATGAAGAAAAAAATAAAACACAGAAATCAAATGTAGAAAATGCATAGGTATTTCATCTTATACAGCAATGTTAATTGTTCTAAATGAAGTAAATATACACAAAACCAGACGGTACTTAGTACATAGTATGCATAAGAAAAGAATTAGGCTTAACACAACTGCTGCAGATAACAGTTCAATGAGAAAATGAATACTTAAAAAAATATACAACTTACACTGGATCTACAGTCTAGAACCCAGCACAGTGACCTGGTCAATATATTATTAAACACAGAGGCATGTATGATCTTGTAAAGAAAAATGACTGTAGGGCATTCTTCTGTAGGTTTATACTAAGTAATTAGAGTCAATATTATTTTAGTGCTCACTTTCTAATCACTTTATAGCTCACATAGAACAATGTGGTGGTATAATAATAGAAGGTACGTTAAGTATGACGAGAACTGTAATAAACTGAAAAATGAGTTTAACCTTTCAAGGGAAATGCACGAAAAGTGACCTGAACAGCATCAAATAAACACATCTATTGAATGGTTAAAATACAGGAATAAAATATGTTATATTTTATTAGATCGTTCAGTAAATTCTTATTTACAAAAACAAACTGTGTAAAATACTATATAACTACATTCACCATTGGGAAAATGGTTACAGCAATAAACTGAAACTAAATCTTCCTTCTTACCTGTTTTAATGTGTGCACTATTACAAGTGCAGTTTAAAGATGATGGTTAAGTTAAGTGATGATGGTGATGGCGGTGCCTTATTTGGACAGTAGCTTTCTGGGACTTGCTTTTTCTCTTGGAAGTGTGCAATAATGGAAACGAATCAGCCAAAAATTATGAAGAAATATCCAAAATAAATCATGTTTGTGGAATTATAAACATATGGACCGGCTGTTAATTTAAATCAGTTAAAAGTCAGAGAAGTCTTTTAAGAGATTTATTACAATCTGTCTGTTGGAGCATGCCCTTTGAGAGAACTCTTCCAGTAAGGACACTAAACATTTGTCCTTGTAGATAAATCTTCCTGCAAAGACTTTCAAAATTCTATTTTTTTTAATCAAACACTAGAGATTGTGAGGGCACAGGGTATTGTTTAACCAGAAACAGTTGGGTTTTAATTTAGATGTTAGACATTATTTTAACATTATCTGTGTGTCTGAATGTTTTATTTTCAATTCCTTTGTTCAAGTTCTATACCCTTTGTGCATGTATTTTGAAAATAAATGCTTTAACTTCTTTTCTTTTTCAAGTAAAGAATTGTATTGAAATCTAAATGCTTGTTACCAATGTTTTTCTTATTATCTTAAGTGGATTTCATTTTAATGGCAGAAATAAGTCAGAACACTTACCTTTAAAGTGTTACTGTTTAAGCTATTGCTGCTATTTATATATTTGAAGGCTAAACAATAACCTGAGTTCTTGGTTTGCAAATGTAATTTGGCTGGTGGCAATGCATTTTAATGCTTGTAAATGAGAATGTTGGACCATTTTTTAAAATACTACATGAATGTGTGTGTGTGTGTGTGTGTGTGTGTGTGTGTGTGTGTGTGTGTGTGTGTGGGTCAGTGTTTGTATGTTCATTCATAGGTTTATACTATGATAACAGCCATCAGGGTCATTACAAGCCTATTCGCCAACCCAGTCCCCCCCCCCGAGTTCCTTGGATGCCTGTATGGTGGGTACGTTTGTAAATTGGTAGCTAAAGATTATATGGGAGAGGTATGTTAGATGGGGATTAATTTACTTACTGTTGACCTTTGTCCATCAGATACATGGGGGCAAGACCAGGGCTGAATTTGCGATATCCCATCCAGTGATCAAGGTTAGTTTTAAACAGGGTCAGGGATGAACTCTGGTTCACGTAGATGTGGAACGTATCCCATAGTGCAGAGATCCTCTGAGACACATATCAGTCTCTCTAGCATGCAGCTTTTATGTCACAAAGTTCAAGTCTGTGGATTTAGTGTTTTCAGTGTTGTTTGATTTGTCGCCTCACAGCAAAAGGTTCTCCGGTTCGATCCTCGGCTGGGGTGCCTTCTGTGCGGAGTCTGCATGTCCTCCCTGTGGTCGCCTCCGGTGCTCCCTCCCACATCCCAAAGACATGCTGCAGGTGGATTGGACACTCTAAATTGGCCCTAGGTGTGCGTGTGAGTGTGCCTTCTGTGGAAGGTTGGCTGGCAACTCGACACCGTAAAACTCCACTGCCATTCAATGTGCGGACAAGGTGATCCGAAAAGCCGAAAGAAGAAGAAGAAGAAGTGTTGTTTGATTTGTGGATGTGCAAGAGATTCATCAGAGCTGGATCTGAGCATGGCTCGTATGCTAGGCATAGATCACCTCTCAATAATGTGCAGGAGACTGAGTACAACAATAGTACTTTAAGGTGATCTGTGCAGGACAGGGTATTCATACCCTGGATTCTCCTGGTAAGGAACTTTTGAGGGTGCTCCAAATGTTGCAAGTGCCTGATAAGGTACATGCCAAAGGAGGCATTGTACTCAATGATGACTCGGATAAGGGCTGAGTAGAATGGTACTACAACTTCCTTTGACTTAGATACCATACCCTTGCTTGTGATTTGGCTGACATAGAATGATTTTCTTGCTATCTTGGATGTGTTGGTCAAAGGCCATATTAATGTTTAAACATGTTCCTACATCCCTAACTACTGGGTCAACTCTTAGGGTCATTTTATCTATGAAGTTATTATACTTGACTGGACAATTTGCCAAAAGGCACTATAATGCATTTCTTTGAACTGAGTTTTAATCTGTGGCTTTGGCACCAGTCATTTGTTTGTGTTAGACCCTCTTGTAGGATGTTGTTGTCGTTGTGGGAATCTATTGTAGCTCCCAATTTACAGTTATCTGTGAACTTTGTGAGGCAGAGGCCTTTGACATAAGCCTTTATTTCCAAGAAGGAAATGCCAAACAGGAGCAGGCTCAACCAACATGGAACTCTGAGATTCTACACTGGTGACCAGTCTCCCACTGGAGGTGGTCTCACTAAGTCTGCCTTCTTGGGTCCAATATGTGAGCCATCCAGAAATCCAGTAAGTTATGTGGGGATTTATGCTTAGTTCTGAGTCTTTGTTAATAATACCGGAGTGAGGTAATGTATCAAATGCCTTGGTCAGGTCAAGGGTGGCAGTATGCACTATTTTATCCTCATCTGTAGCCTTGGTGACCATCTCAAAGAAGTCTACCAAGTTGAGTAGGCAAGGTCTTCCCTTAACTACCATACTGGGATGGGTTTAGTGTCTGTAGGGTCCTAATGTCCTTGTTAATCATTTACATAATAATTCATTTCATGGCTTTGCATATCACACTTATCAGACTGATGAGTCTGTAGTTCCTGAGATCAGTTGATGGTTGACCTTATAAGGAGGTATGAAGACTGTGGGCTTCCATTCACCTGGCATGCAACCTGTTTTGAGGTTGTAGATGAGCAGTGCCTCAAGTGGTCCTCCTAGGTCTTATTTCAGACTATTTAGTTGGCAACCAGGGATATTGCCAGGGGCCCAATGAAGCAATGACTTTGGCCTTAGTGAGTACTACCAGGACCTGTTCTCTGTTGATAGTTGGAGGGATATGCTAGACGGGATTTTACTGGGGGTAGTGGAAGAGAGCGGGGAATGAAGTTAGAGCTAAATTTATCAGTCATTAGATTCACTATGTCACCCTGGTCAGTAAAGGTTGTGCCATTTACCACCAGTTCTGCCCATTGCCAAGTGTAACCTTTAAGGTTCCTGAAACAGTTAAAGAAGGCCTTGTGATTGTCCTTAGCTTGAGAGGCTATTGCGATCTTGTAATTTGTTTTGTTGGCTTTTATTAGACCTCTAAGTTTCTTGTTTAGTTCAATCAGAGAGCTCTTGTCTCTATGAGAGTTGCTCTTTCTGATTTTGGCCATGACTTTTTTCTTTTGTTATATAATGTGTTAGTGCAAGGATTCTTCCAGTGGGGACTGTTTTGGTGTTATACCTGGGCTAACTTCTGGTAGGTATGGCAGCCACAGTGGAGCCATTTATATGTTTGTACAGTGTTTCTTTTGATAATTCTGCATAGGTAGGTGTGTTCTCAGAGTTAGGGGAAGCTGTGAATTTTAACAAATTGTTGCTTAACAAGATGTAGTTTGCTTCAGAGTAGTTCTTAACTGTTATGAGTTTAGTTGGGTTTTCCAGGTGGATTTTTATTTTGAGGGAGACATCTTTGTGGGACAACCTCATCAATGAAGATGCGACATGGGAGAGGTATAACATTGTCCCATATAGATGTGTACTAGGTCCAATATGTTTGTTCTTGTAGTTGGAGTACGCACTATCTGGTCCGGCATGTTTGTGTTGATGAAGTCCAGAAATATTTTGCCTGTGAGTTAGAGGCAGTGTATTTCCAGTCTCTAGTGGGGTAGTTAAGGTTTCCAATGAATATGGTATTTGGTAGGATGGTGAGTGCCTCTAGTAGGTCTAGGTAAGTGAGCTTTGTAGGTCATAAAGAGTGTGACCTGTAGTTGGCCAGGACATGGTAAGGAACCTTGATTATGTAGATTTGAACATGGATGAACTCCAGGGCATTATCCTGTTTAACTGACATGGAGCTGTATTTGTTGCAAATTTAAATTAAAACATCCCCACCTTTAGGAGATGTTTCAATCTTCATTAGCAACAAATACAACTGTGTCTGTGCTGCTGTTGGTCTAAATGTGTGAAAGGCAGTGTAGCCTTCTACAACTAGAGCATTCTGCGGCTTTTAATCAAGTGTCAGTGACAGCACAGATGTCTACATTCTTCACAGTTTGGAGTGCATATTAGGCATGGAGTTTCTTGTTTTGGCTCTGGGCAGTGAGCATTAACATCTTAAGGTTGCATTGAATTTTTTTTTTTTTTTGCTATGTTGGTAGTTTCTTTTTTTTTTTTTGACATTGTTTAAAAAATGCTCTAAGGAGGTGGATATAGTTTTGGCCAATATTCGAAAACCCGGGGGGGGGGGGCATCCTTAGTGAAGCAAAGTGATCTGTTAACCATGTCCTTCCATGATGTTAGATACTGGATTCCCCTGGATTAATACCAGAAACTAATCCAGTTATTAAAATCAATAATTTTCTGTTAATACTATGGCATCATCCTTGTTGAAGGTAGAATACTGCTCAATGCAAGGCACAAACCTGTCTTTGACACATATTCAGAGAGATCTATGATGTCTCTTTTTGTATAGTCCAGTGAGGTATGGCTTAGGTCATTTACACCCACAAAGTCTTTGATCTAATCATATTGGTATCTTTGGCACAGTAACTTAATATTGTAGATCTTTGCTCCAAATAGTCAACTAACTGTTATCTTCTCTTTGTCCAGCCTGGTGAGAGGGGCTTCTGTGTGTCATACAATAGAATCCCCTATGACAAGGGTACCAAGTGAAGCGTTTGCTTGCCTTATGGGTTTTGTTCTTGGGTGTAGGCTTGTCAATCATATTAGGTGTTACTTTTGCTGTGTGCTTTACTGGTTGCTGAAGATGTGTTGCCATTTGATGGCTTAGGAGGTCTTTGAGGTATGGAGAGGTTTCTTTTAAGTGTCTCAGCATAAGAAGGTCTATGTGTGTAGTGAGTGGTATGCATGCCTCTCAACTGTACAGATTTTCACAGAATGTCCAGATTTTTGCATCGTATTTTTGGTCTCTTTTTCATAAAATTGTAGTTTTCTGGCAAATCACTGGCAAATCATTGAGGATTGAAGTCAGAAAATGACAGACATTTCAGGTTTTAGACTTTATGCCCTTCAGAAAATTCATGCTAAAGCAAAGCTTGTTATTCTTTCAACTTTCTAAGTTTATAAGAGTGATATTTAAAAAGTGCCCCTATTTTGGGGCCTTTATCCCGCCATTATTTTTGACTTTGTCCAGATTTCTTGATCTAAGAGGAAGAGAGGTATGGTGGTATGTGTGAAGGATGTAGTGCATGTGTGTGTGTGTGCTCTCAACAACCTTGTTTGTAAGTGAGAGTCTTGCCTTCAAGGATTTTGAATGTACATATCTCACATCCTGTGTTAGCTTCTTTAAGGATTAAAAAGTTGTCTGAATACATGAGACAATTGCTACATTGTACCAGAATGCCCATACTTAACAAGCTAGCCACAGAAACATTAGAAAATTGCAAGTCCATGTAGTCAGAACCTGTATTACTTTAGGCTGTTATAGTTTTGCGACTTAGTTTTCAGAGGTCATCTGAGTGGTGTCTAGGGTTAAGGCTAGATGTTAGATAGTGGTATGATATGGTAGTAGTGATGTTTGATGTTCTAGCTAGCTCCCCTAAGCTTAGATCCATGCAAAGCTTTTCTGTGTTACAGGTTAAAGTCCTAAGTACTAGCTTTATAGGTTTGCTACAACACAGGGTTCTGCTGACTGCCACTGCATGTTGAACAGTTCTGCAAAAAAGCATCTAATTTACAGAAGGCAGAAAAAATTTAAAACTAAATCATATGCTTTCTGGCTAATAAAGACCTACACTTTGAGTTCACTGCAATGCTTCCCAACTCAGAGAGACAAGGAAAAAACCTTCTTCCACAAGACGGGTGATCCTGGAACTTCTTACCGTATAAGCACAGCAAAAGTAGCTCTCAAGTGCAGATTAACACCAACGTGCAGATTAATACCAAACAACTCAGTGTATATTAAGCCCTCTGGCTTTTGAAACAATCTCACTTTATGCCACCTGTGTATTTCCCAACTTGGATTGACCAGACTTGTTTATTACTACCACTAGAATAGCAGTTCCAGTCTTCTTATTGTAAAAACACATTTAGCCAAAAGTGAAAAGGTATCAGATAGCTACAGCAAGTAATTGTCCCTTTAAGCCCCCTTGTGTGTTTCCCAACTCAGATATACCAGGCTTTCTTTCTAGTCCCAGTCTTCTTAATGTAAAAACACACTTTAGTTATCCAAAAGTGAAAAGGTATCAGAAATAAATCTAATAACTAGCTACTGCAAGCAATTCTTGCTTTAAGCCTCCCTGTGTGTTTTCAAACTTGGACAGGACTGGCTACCTTTCTATTCCCACTAGAACTGCAGTCCCAGTCTTCTTAATATAAAAGCACACTTTAGTTAGACCCAAGTCTATTGGTATCAGAAATAAACCAATAAACTAGCTATGAGTAATCCTCAATTAAGCTTACCTGCATGCATCTAATCTCAGAGAGACCAGGCTACCTTTCTTCTGCCACTAGAATTGCAGTCCCAGCTAACTTACTGTAAAAACACACTTTAGTTAGCCACAAGTGAAAAGGTAACAGAAACAAATCTAAAATCTAGCTACAAATAAGTGGAAGGTGATTCAAAGGCAGACAAGCCAGCAATGAGTAACACTCATATTTTAAGGCAATATCAAAGTGTATGAACAGTTTAAGATAGGGCCTTAACAGTTTCTTCTGTCAGTAACCAGTAAGATGAGCAGAGGAAGTAATACTGGGAGGAACTTCTAGGGCCAGACATATAGAAGACGAGACTAGCAGGAGCCTCAAAGGCAAGATATACAGTAGGAGCAGTTAGTCGTGTGTGTGTGTGTGTGTGTGTGTGTGTGTGTGTGTGTGTGAGTGTGTGCCTGTGAGTGTGTGCCTGTGTGCGTGCGTGTGTGTGTGTGTGTGTGTGTGTGTGTGTGTGTGCGCATCTGTGTATGCCTATGTGTGTGTGTGTGTGTGTGTGTGTGTGTGTGTGTGTGTGTGGGTGTGTGTGTGTGTGTGTGTGTGTGTGTGTCTGTGTGTGTGTGTGTGTGTGTGTGTGTGAGTGTGTGCCTTAAACTTAGTACAGTTTGAAACTTAATATTGATGACTTCACTTCTCAAGTATTTTGTGATGGAAGAACAGTAGCATTTTCTCCCAAAATGCTATTTATTAAGGCACCAGGATAAATGAGGTTTGGTTTGGAACAGACCATTTTGTCCAGGGACATCGTCAAGGTCGGGGGTTAGTTAGAGTAGTAGGATTTGGGAGGATAGGGTGAGGATAGGGTTAAATAGGAATGGATGAGGTTGGGAGGAAGTGAGGTAGGGGTAGGGAGGGGCTTAAGGGATGTTAGGCAAGTGTAACTGGAATAGGAGTCATATTTTGGTGTGAACTTGCTACAGTGCGGGTTTACATCCATAGCGACCGATTGGTACTAAGGGATCAGGTAGGCCTTGGATTAATAATGTGTGCAGGGAGGAAAGTGGGTAGGCTTAATTTATTCCTTCTGTTTTCCTAGCTGGGTATTATTAAAGCATGGGGGGGTTTGAGTATTTTGGGTAGTGAAGTGGGCCCTTGTCCTTTTGGGATTGGGTGGGTAATGATGTTAAAAGGAGCTTCATGATGGCTTCCCTCGGTATGCTACATAACTTTGGTGGTGATCCATAAAGCTATGGTCACTGGTATTCCACTACTGAACATGTATATTGACTCTGAAGCAGCAGTATATCAAGAGAATTCCCTTAATTTCCTCTGGGATAAATATGTATAGCAGGATGGCAGTATGTTCAGTTATGACACTTAAAAACACCAGGGGTATGGCAGGTTCAGTTATATACAGGTAGCAAGGCTCCAATATTTACAGTTATTACTTCCCTAAGTTTTGTTACGGTAGAGGGAGCTGTCAGTTTGCGGAGTGTCTTGAGTGGAGTGCTTTTGTCTGTAATGCTGGCTGGCTGTTGCTGAGTTATATGACAGGAGTCTGGGTTAGTGGGAGTCGGGGCACCAGGTTTAGTTGTATCATGACAGGTTCTCAGTGTCAGTTTTGTGATGCAAGAGTTTGGATTTTGCTTACTTTTCAGGCGGTGGTGGAATAACCATGTTGGTATGACGCCGTTGAGTTTCTCCTGTTAGATGATGGCCTGGCTTTCATGGGCTGAGGTGGGGTTCGCAATAATTGATTGTTCACTGTCTGCATGTTTATCAGTGATGGGCGAGTGCGATCTCTGCTTCTGTTCTCTATCCCCTTGCATGCGGTCTGGGAAGGCAAAAAAAAAGAAATTGGTGAATTGTGTGGCAGTTCAGGTGCTTTCATGGGGTCATGACCGATTACGCTATGGCCGCATTTCCTGTGCTTCCCATCGTGGAATCTGCAAGGGGCTTTGTCCCTATCCAACCCCCCCCCCCTTCCCGTTGTTGGCGGTTCCCTTTCATCGCTGTTATGGCATGGATTTGCCTTCACTTGCTCTTCATAATAAAAAATAAATAAATAAATAAATAAATAAATAAATAAATAAATAAAATAAAAAGAGGGGAATGTGGGGCGTAGTTGTAGGATGAACGATGGACCAGCCTTCTGACGAGACATTTTTGCAGGTTAGTAGGTGGTCTGTGTGTGGGGTGCTCATTGCGCATGCGCAGTGTAGTGGTACTGGCTGTACGGAGCAGGGTACAGCAGGGCATACTGCTCAACCATCCAAAATGGTGGCAATACCTTCAGAGTTGACCCCCTTTTAGTGTTTTGCGGTAGGCTAAAGGCTTTATTTTAGGAAGGCAGGTATTTGCATACAGCAATGCTTATAGCCCCGGAGCTGTCAGCTCTTTGAACTGTGACAGAAATGACATACAGTAATAAAAGGGATGTACTTTGGAGATGTGTAAGTAGTGTGATTTCATTTATCTGTTTAAGGCTTTTTGGCAGCAATGGTTTTTTTGCAGTTGTTTGGAGGCTAGATTTTTCTACACAAACGGTAGCAAAATAAACCATTCTGAATAGGTTGCCTTATAAAATTTCATGGCAGTAAGGACAACCCTAGTTAATAAGGTGCTGCATTTAGTTGATGTGTGCAGCTGGCAAGTCAGGAGGGAAGTGCAGTTGGACATCTGCTAGATGCAGGATTGGGGAGATGGGTATTTTGCAGTTTGTATGTACATAGATTTGATTCCAGTTCATGTCTGTCAATTGTGTTTCACTGACTTTGGCAGAAGATGACTAGGTAACGGAGGTGTATGGCGGCTCTCCCAGTTGTGTTTAGTGGGTGGAGGGTTCCTGCTTTCTCTGTGGCTTTTCAATGCTGGTGCATTTTCACCTCAGCTGCAAGGGGCTTTTCGCGGGCTTGCTGATATGGTGTTAGCAGGTACACCATGCACAAGCATGGCGGATTTTCCTTTTGTCAGTCGATGGCCTCCATCTTCAGGAATCTGATGGAGGGTAGCCGTTTAAATAAAACAAAAACATTTTTAATTACTAATATTTTAACCCATAGCCCATGGTTTTAGTGGAGTTGTATAGTCTACCATCCCCTCAGTCGGTTTACGGGGATGGGGGGGGTAGTGGAGATGCTTGGGACAACTGTTCGTGCCAGTTTGGTACTTAAACATGCTTGTATTTATTTACATCTTCATTTATACTATGTATGCTGCCATCTCTTAGATTATAACTTGCCTTTTGTGTAGGAAGCATTATGGGGGTAAACTAACATACTGTGCTGCTTGCTAAATTGATTTTGGTCAGTGTTGAAGCTCGTGGTATTTTAGTTTATGCACTGTAATTATGACTGTTGTCAGTAGGGTAAGCATTTGTTTGCATCTGTTGAGCATGTATTTACATGCAGTACAGAGCACTGTGCAGGGTTTAGGGATGGTTCCTAATCTTGGGCTGCTACCCCTCTTCCCTCCCCATTACTTATGGCTTTGTCTGGATTTCTTACTCTGAGAGGTAGAGACATGGAGAGCTGGTAGGTTTTAGATATTGCTCCTGTGGCTTTAGAGAGCCACTGGAATAATTGGTGGGGTATGCTGGTACATGGGATGAGGGATATGATTGGAGTAATCCACATCTTTATTGTAATCCATTTTGCATTGTAAAATTAATGATTTATTATACATAAACCTATTAAGTCATAGTAAAGTATAAGGGGAAAATACAATTAGCATGAACTTATTTTGAACAGGTAAGAAAACAATTGGGGAATAAACATTAATATAAAAAAAATGGGTAAAACTAAGATTATACTTCACATAAACGGATGGTCCTTGGTCCTGTTCTTCATTGTCGTTTGGTATATGAGCCAAAGATCTGTGCAGGGGGGATCCGCAAGTGGCCGGAGTGATGGGCAGGAGCAGCGGTACAAATGAGAAACCATTGGGATTGTTGCAGCTTGTATTAATTCATTAAGAGATCCGTGTTAGAAGTAAAATCAGCAACTTTTAACCATCCTATGGCCTTCCTAGCTGAAATTGTTAGTAAGCCATTAGTATGTGCTACTCATTTTCCTATTTGTTCCACAATTCAAATGCTAGTGGTTTTCATTTTGGAAATGGAAGGCTGAGAGCTAGGCACTGGGCAGTGAGGTGCATTTGAGTTTAGGACTTTGAATCTTTCAGGGGGGTATGTTAGAGCAAATCCTGTTGTGTTGGCAATTTATAAGCCATAAGAGTAGTACTTGGTACATTTAGTGGAAAGGGAGGTTCCATTGTGGATGTGATTTTAGGCGGGGACATTGTCAGTTGGGCAAAGCACTTTTGCTTTCATAGTATTTGCTTCCCTGGACCCCTGTCTAGCAGGGTGACTGACATGATCCCTGAGGTGAATTTACTATGTCCAATTCAGTCATATAAGTTCCTTTTTAGAGGGCCAAAGAGGCGCTTTGCTTGACATGTATGGGCAGTCTATTCCAGAGTCTGGTGAGTCTTTGGGTCAGGAACCTATCCCTCCATCATGTTTTGTTCATGGTGATAACAAGATTTAGATCCCTGGAGCATTTGGCTCTGAGGGATTGTTTTTTTTTTTTATGTAGTATGTTCAACAGCTTTGGTGGTCTGGAATTGCAAAGTGGCTGGGTTTGTGGTTAGGGATAAGTCCCTTCAGATTGCTTTACTTTTAATATATTCTACTGGTAGTTAAATTTATCTTGGGTATTTGATAGGGTCATAGGAAGGTACATTCCTTCCCAGGTTGGCAGGATAGGTTGTCCTTGAAGATGTCTTGGAATGTGTTATGTACTTTGGATGTTTTACATGTCTTTTTCTTTCTTGCAGATGGGGTCTTGGAACGCTGTGGCTGTAGTTTGGAATAGGTGGATATAAGGTGGGGCCTACTCGTTCCTATTAGAGGGTTTACTTTTGTCCTTTTCTTTGTAGATGATGGTGTGCCAAGTTCCAGTGGTGAGATGCAGTGAGTTTGCAGATGGTCATGCTTTGGTGTCGATTAAGCAGTGGGGTCATTGGGTGAGTAATCAGAAATGGATAGGTGTAAAGGCAAGCACAGTGATTCGGAAGAAGAAATTTGTGACCGTCCAGGATGATGAAGCATAACCAACTTTTTGTTTACTCTAGAATAAGTATTAATGTTTTATGACCATTGTTTGATTTGTGATACAGGATAATGTACAATACATGGTAGAATTACGAGTTCTATTACTTAAACGTCATGGGATGCAGTGATGCAGCGGTTTGTGTCATTTCACCCAGTTGTATGGACCTTGGATGCCCTCCTTGCGTTTGTGTGGGTTTCGCCGGGTACTCTTGGGTTTTCCTTCCATGTTGCTAAGTTGGTAGTTACTTAATATTGTATATGTATTTGTATGGGAAGACATATAGATCGCATACGTTAGATGGTCATCATAGTGAGAATGGTTTTGCTGCATGTTTAAATTTGGATGCATGTTTAAATGAAATTCTGATCACTTGGGTAGGCACATTGAGGTTACAGATGGAGTGCTGAGTGAGTAGCAGTCAATGTCTGATGGAAATGGTCTTGAAAGGTAGTGTTTTTTATATTTATTTTGTGTTACTTTGATAGGGTTAATTCTTGATGTATTTTATCAATTTTGTTGCTGGTGGCTTAATTCTTTTGATACGCTCTTGAGGCAGATGGATAGGGTGGGTTATAGGATATTTTGATTATACATTTATAGGTGTGGGGTTTGGGGGTGTGTTTGTGGCATTTTTTATGGGTGTGGTTAGTCATTCCGGAAAGGTGAGGGCCAGCAATGGCAAGGATGGTTCTTATTGGATAGTTGGAGGGATGACAGGAAGGTTTGTGATCTATGATGGGGCTGCTGTTAAGGTTAGTTTGTGATTGCCTTTGTCTGACTTTAGTGGGCATTGGGTTAACAGCAGGGAGGGACTAAGGGTTTACTTTCAGTTGTTTGGCCTGTTCCTCACTTTGGCTATGTATGTGATAGGGTTTATAAGCTGGAGGGCTGAGTCAGTGGCTTGTGTGAGGGAGGATGATTGAAGGGACATGGAGTATTTATTTTACTTTTGGTGTTTGTGTTAGCTGGTGTTGGAGGTTCATTGGGGTTGTTGGGGGATTATGGTTTGTTTCCAGTTGCTAATATGGAATTTACATGGCTGATGGTGTTTGAACAATGCCATGATGGTTGTTTAATTATTTCATGTTATAAAGGCTAGTTGGTTTAATGTCTGGATTGATATTGCACCTGCATTCAAGAGATCTCCTTGGTATGGTGGCATGCAATTGGGTTTAATAACGGAATAGTATGGCTTGTTTTGTTGTTGAGTTGCTAGAATGCCATGATGACTGCTGAGCTGTTTTATTGCTTGTAAGAGATAGTTAGTGTGATGGCAAGATTGCTAGACAATGGGAGTTTAATGACACTAATTTGGTTGGTAGTGATGGGGGAGTCATTAGAATTGTTATTGCTCTGGCATAAAGGAGAGCTCATTTGATTATTACTGGACTGGGTGGAAAATGGGGTTGCAATGTGGCATAATGGCATGTAGTTGACTCTGCATGGTTTTATAATGCCTTTGAAGTAATTGCAGAGCTGCCATTGGTCATGAAGTGAAGATTATTTAGCTCATGTGTAGTGCAATGCTAGGTTATCTTAGCATAGGTGAAGGGTCAGTGTTTTGTTTTCAGTTGTTTCGGTAACTGTTTATTTTGTTATGTGATAGGGTTTTAGGAGTTAACTCTACCCACCTTGGTTAGTGGGGATGGGGTACACTGAATGATGTTTGGCAGGATGCCGTAAGGGTTTTAGTTTGTTGGAAGTGTGCTGCAGAGAGCGTGGACAGCCTGGTCAGGCTGATGGGCAGAGAAGAGGGGCAGGATTTCCCTCTTCTGTTCCCCCTCTGGTGCTGGATGGTCAATTCAATAAGATTGGAAAGGAAAGTGAGCAGTTACGCTGCTTGAGTACATAAGTAAGCGGAGGAAGCTGCTTATTTGGTTGATGGTATAATGCAATAAATGTTAATGAAAGTGAGCGGTTACACTGCTTGATAAGTAGATACGCAAGCGGGTGAAGCTGCTTATTGGATTGATGGTATAATGCAATAAATGGTAATGAAAGTTAGCGGGTCAGCTGCTTGATAAGTAACAATAAATGGTAATGGAAATGAGCGGGTACGCTGCTTCATGAGTAAGTGAGTGGAGGTATGGGTGCTGCTTACTGGTCAGGATGAGCAGATTTACGCAGTCCTGTCCTAAGATAATTTTACATGGATGGTATTTCACCTGTATCATGTCTGGTTGAAATAAATGAATATTGATTAACATTTATGTTTATGGAAATTTAATAAAGGTCATCAAATGCCATTTGGTGTAATGTGTTTCTTGAAGGGGACCTGGACAAATGAGGTTTGGAACAGACCATTTTGTCCAGGGATATCTTCAAGTTGGGGGGTTAGTTATAGTAGTAGGATCTGGAGGATAGGGAGAGGATAGGGTTAAATAGGAATGGATGAGGTTGGAAGGAAGTGAGGTAGGGTTAGGAAGGGGCTTAAGGGATGTTAGGCAAGTGTAACTGGAATAGGAATCACATTTTGGTGTGAACTTGCTACCCACCCTCCCTCCCTCCCTTTTTTATTAGTGGGGATATGGTTACATTAATTTAGACAGGGTGGAGAAGAGGGGCAGAATTGCCCTCTTCTATTTCCTCTCTGGAGCTGAATGGTCAATTCAATAAGTTTGGAAAGGAAAGTGAGCAGTTACGCTGCTTGAGTACATAAGTAAGCAGAGGAAGCTGCTTATTTGGTTGATGGTATAAAGCAATAAATGGTAATGAAAGTGAGCGGGTATGCTGCTTGATAAGTACCAATAAATGGTAATGGAAGTGAGCGGGTGCGCTGCTTCATGAGTAAGTGAGTGGAGGTATGGATGTTGCTTACTAGTCAGGATGAGCAGGTTTACACAGTCCTGGATGTTATTTCACCTGTATCATGTTTGGTTGAAATAAATGAATATTGATTAACATTTATGTTTATGGAAATTTAATAAAGGTCGTCAAATGTAATTCGGTGTAATGTGTTTCTTGAAGGGGACCTGGACAACAGAACATTTTTCTGTCAGAAATTTGCCACGGTTTATTTATAGTGCCATGTTTCAGTTTATTACACTTTTCATTGCAGTGCTATAGAAAAAAGAGTGAGGCATTATTAAAAAGACACTGTTTAATCAAAGAAATCTTAAATACACACACGCACACCTACACGCACACACACACACACACACACACACACACACACACACACACACACACACACACACACACACATGCATTCATAAATTTCTGTGTGTATGTGTACAAGTTTAAAACGAGGGGTAACTATAAGATGCAGTAGTCGCCTGGCTGTGCTAAACATTGCTCAGTATCTGTCTTCCTCACTGCAGCTGCTCTCATCTACAAGAATGCAGTTGGCCTGATTGTTGTTACAGCTTCTGCTGGTTTTACAGTTTTTGTAGAACAATATATTTACTAAATTCACTATAAACTTTTATCCAGATGCTCAGAAAGAGTTAGTTTTTGTGCATTAACTACCAAAGATAATTTTAAAAAAATAAAGCAACTCAGCATGATAACTGATTGACTACTGCACATGCAGAAATGTCACAGCTCCACTGACACTCACTTATGTGCCATTATGTCTCATATACAACAGGCCATTGTTCTCAACAGCCTCAAGACATTTAACACAATATTCTTTAAATATTCTACTCTACTACTTCTTAATATTCAAATAAATATTTGACATCTGTGCAGTAACATAATCCTGGTTTAAGGCTCCTGAGAGCACCCTAGCACTACTAGGCTATAACTCATACCATACCTTTCGGCCACAGAACCAGGACCGAAACACAAAAGGTGAGGGTGTATCCACATTCATCAAGGATACCCACACCTCCAGGTTAGTGGCACAGCACAATGCATCAGAGATCATCCATGTGCAATTAACAATGGGCAAAACTGCAATCCAAATTGTAGCTTGCTACAGATTACCCAACATGGCCCAGGACCCCCATTCCGTATTTCTGGAGACACTGGGAAATATGAAGGTCCTACCAAACACCTTAATACTGGGTGATTTCAATTACCCAAACATAAACTGTGAGAAGTACTCAAGTACTAACTCCCTTGCCCAACGCTTCCTAGAATTTATAAACTCGAACGCCCTGGATCAACTGGTCAACACCCTCATCAGAGAGAACAACATATTGGACCTGGTCATCACCAACATGGGCGACCGGTGTTCCACACCGGAGGTCAACCCCTCTCTGGTTAGATCAGACCATAGACTAATCACTCTGGATATCCACATGCCGCCCCCACCCCCAATCAAGGAAACCACCATGAAAAACTTTTCAAAAGCAAACCTCACGTCACTTAAGACCGAGGTGGAAAGGTTCACAGCCCCATGCTAAAGGACAATGCTGTCCAAGCTGCTGAAACCTTTACAAAGGCACTCTGTGAGCATCTGCTGGAATGCATGGATCGTGCTATCCCAAGTAAAACCAAGACTCTCTCCTCCAAGAAAAAGAAACCAGTCTGGTATACAACAGAAGGAGAAAACTAGTACAGAAAAGAGTAAATTCCCAAGGAGGAAAGATATCCCTGATCAGTATCAGCAAGAACTATGATCCCTCATTAAATCATCCAAGGCTAGTTTCGAAAGAAAAATTGCCAATGACTCCAAAGATAACCACCAAGTGTTCTTTAGCTATGTCAAGAACCTACGTGGAAACTCTCAGATCTGCTCTGAGTTAGTGCAGAATGGCACAAAATACACTGAACTGACTGATATTGCAAACATTCTGGCAGACAGGTTTAGTGCAAACTTCACCCCCCTCTCACTCCCTATTGGGCCCATAAGCATACCAGAAGAATGTAGGGCCCCATCAATCACCGATGCACAGGTTAAAAGAGCCATATCCAAAGCCAAAAACACAGCTTCAATGGGACCGGACTGGGTCCCAGGCTGTGTCTTACAAGAGCTCCAAAATTAACTAAGCCCTCACCTAAACACACTGTTTAAACTCAGCCTCTCTACAGGCTATGTACCCATAGAGTGGTGCACAGCAACAGTTATTCCACTCCACAAAGGTGGAGCCACAACGGACCCTGGGAACTATCGCCCTATAAGCCTGACTAGCCTGGTCTGCAAGGCTATGGAACACATCATCATGGAACTTATTAACAGAGATATTGGGAACCTCTAAACCTTGGACCCTACCCAGTTTGGTTTTGTTAAGGGCAGATCATGCCTCCTAAACTTGGTGGACTTCTTTGAGATGGTTACCAAGGCATTAGATGAGGGAAAAGAGGTCCACACAGCCTACCTAGACCTCGCAAAGGCTTTCAACACCATTCCCCATTCTAATATTATAGACAAGCTCACCAGCTTGAACATAAACCCCTACGTCACAAGATGGGTTGCCAACTGGCTCATGGATAGAACCCACATGGTGAGAGTTGCAGGCTTTACATCTGACTGTAAACTGGTTACAAGTGGTGTCCCCCAGGGCTCAGTCCTAGGATGCCTCCTGTTCGGTATATACTTCTCAGAGGTACAGGCAAGCATAGGAGGACTATGGCTGACCAAGTTCGCAGACGACTGCAAACTAGGGGCCATAACTGATTTTCTGGCTGATACAGACACCCCTCAGATGGGTCTCACTGAGAAGGATACCTGGTGTCAAAATCATGGCCTCAAGCTAAATGCCAAAAAGTGCATAGTCATCCCCTTTGGAAAAAACAAAATACCCGCAAACTACCACATAGATGGTAGTCCCCTAAATACAGAAAATGTAATAAGGAATCTGGGGACCCAAGTAGATAGTAATCTCTCCTTTGATAATCATATTGCCAAGGTGGTTAGAAAATCCTTCTATGTGGCCCACCTAATCACAAAAGGGTTTGCATCTAGAACAAAAGAGGTTATTGTGCCTCTCTACTCATCACTCATTAGACTCATCATAGAATACAATGTCCCATTTGGGACGTACCTTACAAGGCACCTGCAACAGCTGGAAAGACCACAGAAGTAACACACCAAGAGGATTACTGGCCTCAAACAGATGCCCTATGCAGCCCGTCTCAAGAAACTCCAGCTGTACCCAGTTGCATACCATTTACTCAGAGGTGATCTCTGCCTGACATACAAGGCCATTTCCAACCCAGAATTGATGGACATGGTCCACCTAAAAAAAACAAATCCCAGAGAGCCACATGCTCTAGAGATATAAACCTCACCACAATGATAAATAGGACATGCTGAAGGGATAAATTCCTATCCCAGAAACTCTGCATGCTTTGGAACAGGATTCCAATATACATCAGGCAGAGCCCCTCACTAACACACTTCAAGAGAAACCTTGACGGGTGGATGGGAAACAGAATATTTACCCCGGGGATCACTGCACTGGCTCTGCTGGGCAGTGGTGCAGGGAACTAATGGCTCTTCTTGACAGTGGCGCAGGGAACTAATGGCTATGCTGGACAAAGGCACACAGAACTAATCTAAGGGGGTGGTGAAAGCCAACACATTCTGGCTAGGCTTATAAATGCCCTTGGGCAGATAGCCTAGTATTTTCCTATGAACCTATAAAAAATACGTTCTTAGCTACATGACCATTTTATTAACTTGTGATCATGGGAAAAATAGCTCACCATGAGCCTGTAAGCTTTACATAATAAGCCAAAAATATTGTTATAGGAAATTGTCAACAAATAGTACTCTGTAGAGTTTGTATTCTTTATGTTACAGCTCTCTGTCTGTTAGTAATGACTGCAGTGCCAGTTACTTCTTTTAATTCTAAACTCTAGTCCCATCAAAATAAGTTCATTCATTGAAGGATCCATAGATAATATGATTTGCATGCCATTTTTTCAGCTTCATCCCCATTTATCATACTTTTTCATAACATTCTCAGCCATAGGTGCAAACTTACCATGCAATACATCATAGTTCTGAACAGGATCATTGGTACAGAGGATTCTGCCCTCATTTCACTATCAGTCCTAAGAAGGTTGGTCTATTCATTTCATAGTACAGCGACTTTCTAGATTGATGTGAGAATGACACAGCATGCTTATTACCATGTGTACTTAAAACTATCTAATTAATTGCACTTAAAATTTCTCCTGGAAATATTTGCATACACCTTTCTCCTATAAAGTCTTAGGGCAGCATTCGTAGTCCAAGGTTTGCATTTTCATAGCAGTGATCCGCAAAGAGCAGCACTACGTGGATATGCAAATCCTAGACTTTCGGCATTAATACCTACATGCAAAGGAGTTGTTGTAAACACAATTTCCTGTTACATAAGTGTAACACACAACACATAAGTGATAAGTGGACAGCTACTACTCTGTTAAGAGGCTTTATATGTATGTGTGAGAACGAATCATAGACATGAATCTATTATGAGCTAATTTGCATACCAAGTATGCAAATAGCCCTGAACTTATGTCAGTAAGCAACAGTTTTCCTGGAGAGTACGGAGATGTGAGTAGAAATCAATTGGTACTTGTGCATACCTGGACATTTTATTGAAGGGGTCGCGTGTGTAAATGCTTCATTTTGGTGCTTGTGCATACCTGGACATTTTAGTGAAGGGGTTACTTGGGTGAATGTTTCCTTTTTGTACTTGTGCATACCTGGACATTTTAGTGAAGGGATTACTTGGGTGAATGTTTCCTTTTTGTACTTGTGCATACCTGGACATTTTAGTGAAGGGGTTACTTGGGTGAATGTTTCCTTTTTGCACTTGTGCATACCTGGACATTTTAGTGAAGGGGTTACTTGGGTGAATGTTTCCTTTTTGTACTTGTGCATACCTGGACATTTTAGTGAAGGGGTTACTTGGGTGAATGCTTCCTTTTTGTACTTGTGCATACCTGGACATTTTAGTGAAGGGGTTACTTGGGTGAATGCTTCCTTTTTGTACTTGTGCATACCTGGACATTTTAGTGAAGGGGTTACTTGGGTGAATGCTTCCTTTGTACTTGTGCATACCTGGACATTTTAGTGAAGGGGTTACTTGGGTGAATGCTTCCTTTTGTACTTGTGCATACTTGGACATTTTATTGAAGGGGTTACTTGGGTGAAGGCTTCATTTTGGTACTTGTGCATACCTGGACATTTTAGTGAAGGGGTTACTTGGGTGAATGCTTCCTTTTTGTACTTGTGCATACCTGGACATTTTAGTGAAGGGGTTACTTGGGTGAATGCTTCCTTTTTGTACTTGTGCATACCTGGACATTTTAGTGAAGGGGTTACTTGGGTGAATGCTTCCTTTTTGTACTTGTGCATACCTGGACATTTTAGTGAAGGGGTTACTTGGGTGAATGTTTCCTTTTTGTACTTGTGCATACCTGGACATTTTAGTGAAGGGGTTACTTGGGTGAATGTTTCCTTTTTGTACTTGTGCATGCCTGGACATTTTAGTGAAGGGGTTACTTGGGTGAATGCTTCCTTTTGTACTTGTGCATACCTGGACATTTTAGTGAAGGGGTTACTTGGGTGAATGCTTCCTTTTGTACTTGTGCATACCTGGACATTTTAGTGAAGGGGTTACTTGGGTGAATGCTTCCTTTTTGTACTTGTGCATACCTGGACATTTTAGTGAAGGGGTTACTTGGGTGAATGCTTCCTTTTGTACTTGTGCATACCTGGACATTTTAGTGAAGGGGTTACTTGGGTGAATGCTTCCTTTTGTACTTGTGCATACCTGGACATTTTAGTGAAGGGGTTACTTGGGTGAATGCTTCCTTTTGTACTTGTGCATACCTGGACATTTTAGTGAAGGGGTTACTTGGGTGAATGCTTCCTTTTGTACTTGTGCATACCTGGACATTTTAGTGAAGGGGTTACTTGGGTGAATGCTTCCTTTTTGTACTTGTGCATACCTGGACATTTTAGTGAAGGGGTTACTTGGGTGAATGCTTCCTTTTTGTACTTGTGCATACCTGGACATTTTAGTGAAGGGGTTACTTGGGTGAATGCTTCCTTTTTGTACTTGTGCATACCTGGACATTTTAGTGAAGGGGTTACTTGGGTGAATGCTTCCTTTTTGTACTTGTGCATACTAGGAAATATTACTGAAGGAGTTGCTTGCGTAAATGTTTCATTTTGGTGCTTGTGCATACCAGGACATAATCCTGGGGGGGTTGCTTGGGGAAATAATTAATTTGTGTATCAGGGAAGTGCTTGTATATACATGGTCAGACTGTTGAAGTGATCTCTGGGCTAATTTATTGTGTCATTTTAATGTTTGTGCATACTTAAGACAAATTAATGAAGGGGTTAGTGGGGGAAATAACTCACTTGTGTGTCAGGGAAATGCTTGTGTATGCATGGCCAGACTGCCGAAGTGATTGCTGGGGAAAAAAAATATTGTGTTATTTTAATCCTTGTGAATACTTAAGACAAACTAACTGAAAGGTTGTTGTGGGAAATAATTAATTTGTGTCAGGGAAATGCATGTGTTTACTTGAACAAACTACTTAATCGATAGTTGAGGGCAAGTTTGCAGATTGCAATTTCATTATCAAAGGTAAAATATCATTTTTAACAATGGATGTGTGTACTGCACTGATGTCGGGCTATGAAATGGAAGACTACCTTATTTGCATATTGTGCTTTACAAAATTTCTCATTTTCATCTTATTTTTAAGGGCTTTCACATTACTGTAAATTGCCTCCATGAATCTTGCCTTCGCTACTCTCATTTGTAAACATTATGAATACCCCTATCACATTTGTACAAGTCACTATGCATACCGGCCTTAGTAGATTTTTTAGAGCTCATACCACCTTAAAAATTACGGCATTTGCTTAAAATTATAAGAATGTATGTATAACCATTTTGGATACTGGTTTTAGAGGGAGTTTTTCCTGGTTGCTTTCTACAGACACATACTGTGACTGTGGTTTTCTCAAAGTACATTACTTAGAAACACTCAAATGGCGTTTGAAAGACATGCGTGAATGGTCGTGCCTCCGTTGAAGGTTGGGTGTCGAGCTGGCACCTCAGCACCGTAAAAATCTACTGCCAATCAGCACCGTAAAAATCTACTGCCAATCATTAGCGGACCGGAGTTCCACTGTGGCAGCCCCTAACCGGGAAAAGCCAAAGGAAGAAGAAGAACAACAACATTACTTAGAAACACTTCCTGGAATATAACTCCAGTTTCCCAAATTCAACATCCTCGGATTATTTAAAAACTGGCGTGCTGGTCCTGGTGAACCTTCTCTCTGTAGCACAAGACTTGTCATGCAGTTATCTGAGCATCACTCATCATTATTATTCAATGTTTAGAAAAGCATAAAAATAAATACTTGTAAATGGTGTTATTGCTGCAGTCTCTCCAGTTTCCTGCCCTTTATGATGGACAGTGTAGTCAATTACAGAATATAACCTTTTTAAGCGATTACTTCATTTTTTGTCTTGACATTTTTGTTTCTGGAAATATACAAAGTTAGTATCAGTATGACCCGGCCAGATGCAGCCCCAGTAACAATGAAGAAGATTCATTGTCCCTCATAGCAGTGACTCAGTCTACAGATACACATTTACTTTGAGCATTAGTAACAAGATCATATGTGTTATTTTCTTTCAAGCTGAATCCTGGTGACCTGTAAGCTATGCTTCCTGATTACTCTAACTCCAGAAATTTTCACCATTGTCTTTTACTGCTTTTAGACTCCAAATTCTTTAATAAAACTTGCATGACATCAAGACTGAAGTGCTATATGTCTTCAGGAAAGAGAACCTTGTGCAAATATTTAAGCAAATACTTTTTGAGACATCACTCACACCACCACCATTTTTCATCTTTTAGATTTTACAGCTACTCTGCCTCTTTTCCCCAATCTACTATGAGTGGTTTTATTAAAAATATTTAGGGAAAAAACAATCACTGTAGACATGTAACAAAGAAATGCAAATATATCTTATTCATAAATTATAGCTAAGCAAAAGTAAAAACAACAGAATAGTTTTCCATATACTACTCACTTTACATGAATTAATAGATATAAAAAAAATCTTATCTTGTTTAATTTTCATGTTGAATATAAAGCAGCAAAACAATATTTGTAAATGATAAACATCTTTAATTATCTCAGAAGCAGTAATATGCAATGTAAAATGTAGAAGTGACAGATCTGTCTGACATGAAGTGACATGTCATTTGACAAAAGTGCATATTTTACTTACTGTTTGGTGATTGAATTATAAAAACATTGGAGTTACATGCTTTCATAAACATATATAAAACAACTGTCTTTGTGTAGAACATATAATGTTTACTGGTTATAAATTCATTATTCTGCAGCTTTTTACAGGATGCCATACAATTTTTAGAATCTTTTTTTTTCTTTGTTTGATATTAGCATTAACAAAATGAGGATTTTTTTTTCACTTACTGAAGGTGTTTTAAAGGATGTTTTGAGTAATAAGTGACTATTTGTATTGTAGATATAGTTTGTTAGGACTGTCAAAACGTCTGGCAAATTTAGAGCTATAGGCAACATGAGGAACATTTGCATCATGAGTACATTATGAATAATGATTGGTAGCTATTTGTAATAAGAGAGATTTAAATAATGTCAATTACTGCAAATGTATTGAGGCGCATGGCTCACTTAACCCCAATGCCTCTAAATAATGAAGACAAAAAATGAAATGTGAATTACTAGACATATTCTGGATGGCATTAGGGGAAAGCAGATAATGTGCAAGCTGGCTTTCAATGAAGTGTACTGTAATTCACTTTTTATTTTGAATGATCTAGTGTCATATTAGGGACCCTTATAGCCACTTGATCCCCAGATGCCCAAACTCCAGTAACTTGTAGCCATGGGCTCAAGGGGCTTTTTCCCTTTCAGCTTTCCTGGCCAAGCAGTTGCTCAAATCTGAACATGATTTCAGAGCTGAAGCTGCCACAGTAGTCTGACACAATCAAGGTCTCATCGCAGAACTGATAAGTGGAGAAGGGGAATGGGGAGGTGGGACTTATAGGTTTAGATTGAGGAGGGAGATTTTAGGTTTAGGAAGTGATCAAGAGTTGCCTCAGAGTTAGAATTAGGGAGCGGAGGGGGGGGTGTAAGTTTAGGGAGAAATCAGGAATTAGCTCAGAGTTAGGGTTAGGGAAGGATTTACTTTTAGGGTTAGGGTCATGGTTCTGTGAGGTATAGTTTGTTTAGTGGTAGTGCACAGGAATACAGGTGGTAGGAGTTAGGGCGCTTGCCAACATGAGTGAGTGGCAGCAGGGAAGTGTATCATGAACTAATGGTAGTACACCTGCCATATTACCATCTGAGAAATAGCAAGCTACAACCAGTTAGCCTTGACCTTAGTCTGGGATCATAAGTCTTCAAAATAAAACTAACTAATCTGTTCAGTCAAATATTTCTAGTTAAATATATATTATCTTATCAAGAAAATGTTGGTAGATGTCAACGAATAACTAACTGGCTACCTATTTCGTTTTTCTAGGCAATCAGAGATTTAAGCAGTGAATCATGTATTCAGGTCAATTGTTAATATATGAGTGAGCCAGCTGTAACCCACTTCTGATTTATTATGATGAGTTAGATGATTTTTTTTTTCTTTTCTGCAGTACAATTAATTGTTCCACTTTGTTTGAACTTTCTTTTATGAAATGATAGAGAAAAGAATTAGTAATAAAGGAATGCACTGGCATTGTGCACATGGTGAGGCATTCATCCTATATTAAATTTTCAACACTGAATTTCAAAAGTTCTTAGTAACAGCAACATCAAATTATATAAACATTTTACATCTGTGCAGATCAGTTAATGTTCTGCCAGTAGTTATTATTAGTGTCTCAGAATGTGCAATTGAATAACATCCTTGAATCTGGTAAAACTAATTGCATTAGAAACAGAAAAAAGGTATTTATGATATGTATGGATGCCACACTTTATAATACAGAGCAACATTATTTCTTCTGAATGCTGAAAAAACATTTTATATACTGAAATGTATAAAACAAAAACAGATTCATTAGTTTACCTTAATTAACTCAGTACTGCAGTAAAGAGAATGGAGCACTGACTGTAGTCCATGTAATCTAAGTTTGGTAAGTGATCCCTGCACAGGAAGACCTAGGCAAGAAGGGGGTGAGTGAAGGGTCATGGCCAGCTCACCCCTCTTGGGTGGAGAGAAGATGGAGATTATGTGCACTCAAAGGCATGCAAGGTGGTGCAAGCTCCCTGGTAGTGACTAGAGATACCAGACAGAACACTGCTTTGTGCTGTGGAGCAGGGCCATGCCAGCTTGCGGAAAATATCCTTTCCTGAAGTGAGGGGATGTACTCTACAATCAGCCCATTGCACATTCTTTTTCTCAGTGCCTCACCATGTGCATTATGCTAGGACCGTGGAAAATATGAAAAATTGTGCACCACGCTGATGGCTGCATGGATGATGACCTCTTTATTTGTATTTCACTTAGTAGGGAACAAATAGGATTCTAGACCAAAAGAGGGCATGATGGCTGCCAGACAGTGGGACCAAAAATGTGCAAACAAATTTACCTTAATTGCAGATTAGCCTGTATTACCAAAACTGTGTGCTCAGTCCATGCTTTATATATCCTAGAAAAAAGCTTTCTTCATCAAATAAAGCATTCCACACTGAATGCACACATACTGGAAGTATTAACAAATGTACACTGTTTTCTAGAAGCTCTGCCTGGATAGCATTCAGATGTAGACGTTGCCAGGACATCTTTCAGAATGGAGTAGGGAAATAGTATTTTACAAGCAACAAGCCACAAATAAAGTGAATGATATAGTGACACTGTGAAACTCTGGTAGTAACATTAAATGATAACATACAGAGTAAAATGTGAACATGTATAAAAGAATGATGTGAAAACCTTTTTCCCTTTATACTGATGTGCATTTGGCTGACACACATCATCTATACAGAATAACAGGCAGTAAGATACCTGTAACATTAAATTAACTGAGGTACCATCATGTATCCAACAGAGAGCACTGCCTAGACAGTCTGTGACTGAGAGGTGTGTCGTGAGGCCATTACCTCTAAAGGCTTATATAACACAGTATAACAAAATGACAGCTATAACAGTACATGTATTAAATAATTTTTTATACATACAGACCCCTTTTCTATATGTCATGTAAACTATTCAAGTAGGTGAGTGATCTTTGAATGTATGGTTATACCCTAATATCAGTGAAGATTAGCTTACACTATTCAGAAATATTCAATTCAAGTAAGGCTCTTTAGATACAAATATCACAGCTCAGTCAAAAATTATGCAGGAAATTTGTCAGAATCTATACTTGGCTGCACTCTATGTAATAGTTTATAATTCCCTAAAGTTTCATTATTTTGGCAATATCCCATTTGGTTGTAGTTTGGCCTTACCCATCCCCTGGTTGATAATTATATATTACCCCTAGAAATAATAACTGGAATTATACCATATATACTTTGAGGGGCCCTATACATGGGATAAATCATTTAGGAGCTGCATTTATCCATTTTGCAATAAAGTGGGCAGTCCTGGGGTAAACTTTCTGTTTCCCATCCATAGATCTATATTGTACTTGAAAATGGGCAGGGAGGAATTTTGTTTTAACTGGATGGGGAGTCAGTTCCACAGAGTAGAGGCATCCTCTGCAAAGCATACCTGTCCCTCCAAACCATTCTATTGAAGTTGCGGAAGAGGTTTAGATCCCTAGACTGAGTATTTCTGCTGCCATTCAATTGCTGATGTGCAGTAAATCCATCAGTAATGGGTCAGAGGATGCCTTGTATACCAGACACAGGTCACCTCTTAGCAGTCTGTAGGATACCAAGTATGATTACAGGGCTTTGAGTCAGACTATGTATGACATGTTGTTTACATGTATCCTTTTAGTAAGGTATTTCTGTGGGCATTCCATTTTTTGCATGTATCTGGACAGATACATCCCAAAGGGAGCATTATATTAAATTACTGGCCTAATGAGGGCAGAGTAAAGAGGGACAATGACACTCATAGGTTAAGACACAATCCCTTTGTTTTTAAGCTGTACAATATAGAAGAGCTTTCTTACAACAATAGATGCTTGGTCAAAAGTTAGATCACTGTCCACATAACTTTCCAAATCCTGAATAACTGAGTCATCTCTTAAGGATGTACTGTCAAGGTGGTAGTTCTCTGGGATATATGACATCCCATAGGCTACAATAATGCTTTTTTTGACATGTAGTTTCAGACCATGATTTTGACACCAGTTCCTTATCTGAGACAAGCCTTCTTGCAGGATGGCTAAGTTATTTGGAGATTCAATGACTGCTCCTAGCTTGCAGTTATCTGTAATTTTAATCAGCCAAAGCCCTTTGCTATTAACTTTTACTTGAGAAAAGTAGATGCCAAACATGAGAATTCTCAGCACAGAACTCTGGGGCTCCACTGGTGACTGGTCTATTTGTTGTGGTAAATTCACCTGTTTTTTTATCAGCATCCTATCTGTGAGCCATATGGCAATCCAGAAGGTGATATAGGGGTTTATTCCCAGTTTATTTAGCTTTTCTTCTATGCCTGAGTGGGGAATTGTTTCAGAAGGTTTGGCTTGGTTGAGGTGTGTAGTGTATACCATTTGCCTTCATCCATTGCTTTGGTGACCTTTTCAAAAAAATCCACCAGGCAAGATAAGCATGACCTACTCTTGATGAATCCAAACTGAGACGGGTCTAGTGTTTGGCAGTTCCCTATTGTTCTGATTGATTAATTCTATGATAAATCTTTCCAAGGGTTTGCATATGATCCTGGTCAGACTTATGACTCTGAAGTTGCCTGGGTCTGTGGAAGGTCCTCCCTTATGAAGGGGAATGACTGTAGCTGTTCTCCATTCACTTGATACAAAACCTGCTTGGAGGCTTAGATTGAACAGTGTTGTTATGGTGTGGCTAAATCATGCATCATACTCTTTAAGATGTCTATGGAAATGTCATGACCCACTGATGCAGTATTTTTAGCTTTTGGTATCACTTCTAAGACTTTGTCTTGTGTGATAGTTGGAGGTAAGACCGTTTCAGGTACATCTTGAGGGACAGATGTAGGGGGGGAGAGGGGTAAAGTTAGTACTAAATGTATTGGCCAGTAGGTTAGCTATATCTTCAGTCTTAGTGTAGGTAACATTGTTCAGAATCAGCTCAGCTCATTGCTGTGTTGTGCTTTTGAGATTCTGAACATAACTAAAAAGTGCCCTGTGATTGTTTTTGGCATGGGTAGCTATTTTAGCCTCAGACTTGGCTTTGATGGATTTTATTAAGCTCCTAAGTTACTGTTTATTTACAGTGACAAGAGTTCTAACATTTTGGGGATTACTCTTCTTACTTTTGGATAAAATTATTTTCCTTCTGTTATAAAGCGTGTTAATATTATGGTTCCACCATGTGAACTTGTTTCTGGAGTTTGCCTTACACTTGTTCCTATAGGGTACAGCTGCATCCGTTCAGCTGTTTACATGCTGGTATAGTGTGATGGTGTACATTTCCGCATATTAAAAAAAAAAAAAACAACAAAACTTACTTTGTAAAATACTTGTATAAGTTTTACAGTTCTTGTCACTGAAACTTTTGGAACATTCACTTTTACATAATTATTACACAGTGATAGCACAGTAATTGTTATTACGATGACAGACTCTGGCTTGCATTGCAAGGAGAATGTTGTTATAGAGAATTTCTCATCATCTTGTCTTAATAAGGCAGTGTATTCTGAGCCAAGTTAATTAATTTAATGATCAGTAATACAAATTCTATAGCGCTAAAACAGATATCCCATTATGTACATAATAAAGTAAGTAATAAAGAAGTAAAAACATCGTCAAACAAATAAAGAAGCAAGTAAAATAATTGCATATCTGCATGTAATGCATTTTCATCTTTGAAGAATTATGACTGTTTCCCCTCCCTAGGCCATACTTAATGTTTATCCTACATGGTACTCTGTGATGGTAAATTAATTCCACACCAGACGTGTACAGCGCAATATTGTTAGTCTGACACTTAATAGTGTGGTTCAAACAAAGAAGTAAAATTTTAATATGTTTTACTATATGTTTTATAAATTTATACAGTTGCGTTTGCCCCAAGTACCCTGCAGTGTGGCAGGGGTGAGGGGGGTAGGACTTTATCAGCCTTCTAATTAACTCTTGTAATGTCCAGAGAAATGTGGTATACTTATGAGTCCACAGCTTTGGGGCTGGTATACATTTCATTTACATTTGTAGCTCTGCTGTACCAAAGATCACACTTATCTTTGAAATTCTATATCCATCCAGGTAAAATGTAATAACCTAAAAGACCTCATATATATATATACTATGAATAAAAATGAATAAAGTTTAAACCTCATAAAAATAAACCACATAGTCTGATATATGTGAGATTATGCACCTCCAGACATACATAATGGAATGTTGCATTATTTATTTTATTTTACATTTGTTGATTGGGAAAGTCCGACTGGGTATATGCCCATTTTCAGCGGAGGCCCGGGGAGAAAAGCTCCATATATTCAGACATATGAGATTTACATAATATAAGAGGACAATATAGCATATCTGATGAAAAAAGAAACAGTTTAATTATAGTAAAGACACAGTTCAACAGGAGAAATGACCTATATGTCAGAGTATAATATCACAAGGAAGGCTACATATATTCAGACAAACAAAATTTCACATAATATAAGAGTATAATCCAGCATTTCAGAGGGAAAAAAAACAGCATATTTACAGCAAAGACACAGTCTGATAGGTAATGACATATGTCAGAGTATAATAACAATATAAGGTGCAAGACATTTGCCTAGTAGTATTAATTTCTCACATAGAGAAAAGAGTAAACATTGTACTGCAGTCATCTACTAGTTAAAATAAATGAAATAATAATGCAATGCTGATAACCTGTTGACAGCTAATAGTAGAGCTGGCAGCTAATTAGTGGTACAGAAGAAAGGGGGGGGTTAGTTGGGGTATGGACAAGGACATAGCCAGTTAGATTTTAGGTGTGCTTTAAGAGCATTTTTGAAGAGACTGCTGGAAGGGAGGGTAGTTATGGCAGTGGAAAGTGAGTTCCAAATTTTGGATATGGAGTAGGAGAATAGTGCTACCCCTGCAGAGTTGTTGGGTTTGGTGACTTGGAGTAGATTTTTGTTGCAGGAGCGAAGGGGTCTGGAGGATTGGTAGGGTTGGAGAAGTGTATGAAGTGAGGGAATTTTAAGAGGGTGGTTTACAAGTTTATGAACAAAGGTAAGTTGGGTTAGGTGTAGGTGTTGAGGGAGCTCAAGATAGTCTAGGTTTCTAAGGGAGACACAGTGGTGACTGTGGTGGGAGTCCCCTGATGCAAATTTTGCAGTTTTATTGTAGCAGGCTTCGAGTTTCTTTAGGTCTTATTGTCAAAGATTTGTGATTATGGGTGATGCATATAGTAGGGTTGAGATTAGTTGGGAAGTTGCGGAAGAGATTCTGGCTGGTTTGGTTAGGTATTGTTGGTTTCTATACAAGGCACCTAGTTTTTTGTGGACTTTTTTATTGTGAGTGATATGTGAGTGTCAAATTTGAGTTTGTTGTCAGTCTGTACACCGAGTAGCTTAGTGTGGGCTGTTAGTGAGATGGAAGTGTTGTCTTTGGCAAGTATGTTGAAATGGGGGATGTTCGGGGTAGATTTTGAGGGTTGAAAGATGAGGAGTTTGGTCTTATTTGGGTTGAGGAGGAGTTGATCATTTAATAACCAACTTTCAACAGAAGAGAAAGATGCTTGAGTGATCTGTTGTAGTTCTGTTAGAGTTGGAGCTGAGCAGATGAGAGTGGAGTCATCTGCATACTGTATGAGGGAGGCATGTTTGGTGGCAGTGTGCAGGTCATTGGTAAAAATGGAGAAAAGCAAGGGGCCAAGGATGGAGACTTGGGGAACCCCGAGAGTAACAGGGAGGTGAGGGGAATAGATCGTGCCAGACAATTGACTGCTGGTGGCAGTGTAGATAGCTGTGGAACCAACTGATGGCAGGTATGGAAAAGGAGAGGTTGGAGAGTGCAGAGAGTAGAAGATCATGTGATACAATATCAAAAGCCTTCGATAGGTCAAGAAATACAACAGAGGAGAAAAGGCCATTGTTTTTATGTTGGAGAACGGTGTTAGTGAAGGAGAGCAGAGCAGTTGTGGTGCTATGGTGTGGTCTGAAACCATGCTGTGTGTAGGAGAGGAGATTATTGTTTAGGAGATAATTGGAGATCTGTGAGTTGATACATTTTTCGAGTATCTTGGAGAGAGGTGAGAGGATGGCAATGGGGTGGTAGTTGGAGATGTCTGTTGAGGGGGCCGCCTTTGTGCAGGGGTATGATGTGGGATATTTTCCATAAGGTTGGCACATAGGACTCAGATATGGAGCAGTTGATTAATATGGAGATGGGATAAGCTAAAACATCAGATGCTATTTTTAGGTATTCTGTGGGCAGGAGCTAGTCTTGTGGGTTTAAGTTTTGTCTGTAGTTTTTTATGTTGGAGGTGGGTACTGGTGAAAGGAAGAAGGGAGGGAGGGGTGGAGTTGGTTTGGGTCTGGGGGTGTTGATGTAAGGAAGTGTTTTTTAGTTAGGGATAGAACGGTCTCTGTAAAATGTTTGTTGAAAGAGTCAGCCGTGCTACAGGTGGAGAGAGGGGTGGTTGGTGGTGGGGTGTTTACCTTCCCTGGGCAGAGGATAGAGTTAATTGTGGACCAGAATTGATTTGCGTTGTTTTGGGAGGAGTTTAGGGATGTCTGATAGAAAATGGCTTTGTCTGCTTTTACTTGCTTTTTGACTTTGTTACGTAGTTCAAGGAATAGTTGCCTATTTGAGGGGTTCTTGGTTGTGCGCCATTGTTCCCATATTTTATCCCTGGATTTCATAAGGTCTTTGGTGTTTTTTTGTAGCCAGTGGGATTTTTTAGTTTGGATTTTGGTGGTCATGGGAGTTAAGGATGTTGAAGAAAGTGCTGTTAAAGTAGTGGACTGCTTCATCTAGGCTGAGGTATTTTAGGGATGACCAGTTTATTTTTTTTAGTTAGGTGGTGAAGGAACTGGAATTGAATTTAGCTTTGTAGCGAATGTGCCAGTTGACAATGGGTTTGCTGCTATTTATGTGGTGTTTTAGTAGGAAGGTTGGGGAGTGGTCACTTAGGGAGTCAGGTAAGGAGCCTGCCAGGTAAGAGTGAGGATCTTTGTTGACCAGGAACCAATCAAGAATGGTGTGATTATTGTTTTTTTTATTTATCCTGGTTTGGGATTGTATAACCTGTGAGAAGCCACAGAGATCTAGGTGGAGTGCTGGGTGTTTACTATTGCAGGATAGCCAGTTGATGTTAAAGTCACAGAGTATGATGGTTCCTTGGGGTTGGGAAAGTTTGGCCCAGTTTAATAGGTTTTCAAGATGGGGTATATTTTGGCCTGGAGGGAAGTAGCAGCCTATTAAGTTGATTGCTTTCTTAGGATTTAATTTTAGGGTATAATAGAGGATTTCATCCTTGTCAAGCTGGGGAGGTGACTGGGTAAAAATTTGGATATTGAGGTGATGTTTATACATCAGTGCCACTCCTCCTCCTTTTCTGGATATTCTGTCCTTGCAGAGGATGTTATATCCAGGTGGGAGTATTTCTTCACTTTTTGATCACAACAAAAGACCTGGTGAGGTCACTCAAAAATTCTTATGTCAGTGAAAGAACCTCAGTATTCATAATAATCTCATTGCTTTAAATAAGGAGGTACACATACGTTATAAAATCTTTCAGAAACTTTAAATACTGTTCTGACAGATGAAGGCCTTACTTTATGACTTCAGCCCAATGGCTCTTCCTAAAAATGTACTCTCTCCATGTTTTGTTGCCTTAGTCAGATATGGAGCACAGTAGCCTTTAAGATGTGAACACTGCAGGGTAGATTCTTTCTTAACATGAACATTTTCTATGCTGAAAATGGCCTGGCCTGCTCAGGCATTGCATTTATATATGTGGCCTGTACTGAACAAAATGTGCAATTCAGACTTTTTATACAGCTCCCAGCCATAACCTTGCTTTAAACAGTTTCCAGTGTTGTTATTTGCTTCTGCTGACGCATAAAATAAATCATCTCATGGACATGCTGCATTCTATACCTTGCAATATTTCATTACAGTTTATGCATCTGACTTGCCTTATAGCATTGATTGCATGACCTGTATTAATGCATGGTAAAGGGATCTTAATGCAGACATTTTTAAAGGTGGAATTGTCAGACCTAAGCATTACTTGAATTATTATACTATGTAAAGGTATAGTTTCCAGGTATCCTGTTGCATGTTTGTTTTGATAACTCAAGAGTTTATAAGGGCTAACTTATTAATTCCTCAGTATAATGCCTCATGAATTATTCTACCCCTAAGATGAGGATTTAAGGAACTGCAAATAAAACAATTGCAAGTAAAGTAATGTTTTGTTCACTTTTGACTGCATAGCCTATGAACCTTTGACATAAAGGTTTTGTGAAATATTTATTTTTAATTTCCAGTGTGGATACAGTAAATCAATGTGCAGTATATCATTTTCCACAACATGTTTTCTGATGCATGTAAATATGTTGCAATATATGTGGTATTTTCAGTGCAATGAGTAATAATAAGCTATGCTCAGTCAGTTAAGGCAGAATAAAGAACATTTTAAATGTCCTCAAATTATATTCTTTCGAAATAATAGATATGTATCTGGGCAGACATTGCTATATATTTATATATATATATATATATATATATATATATATATATATACATATGTATATAGAGAGAGAGAAAGAGATATAGAGATAGACAGAGAAGTAATAGCATACTGTACTGGATTTAAATTCTCAGGGGACAGTCAACTTTTTCTTCTTTTTATAATGTATAAAAACATACACACATTTTTTTAAGATGACGTCAGTAGATTAAAAATTTTCTTCACCAAAGTTATTTGAATGCTGAGTCTGATAAAGCAAAATCTACTAAACCTTGCATGGCCTTGGATATGATTTTCCAGGCTTTTCCTTGTATGCATCAAAAAGTATTATTAAAACTGTTTGGGGATATTGCACTATATTTGAATGTGATATGGATTTTTGAAACTTATTATTCAGAGTCATGCATCATTCAGCATGCCATGAAATGAAAATTATAAATGATTTCAAATGTCCTGCAGTCTTTTTGTTTATATACATTTTTTTCTAACTGGATGAAGCCAGCTATGTTTTTTTTTAACTGACCCAGCTGCTTTAGTCTGATATAAAGGATTGTTCATATAAGAACAACATGCAAATGGAGGCTTAAGAAACCAAAGTGTGAACCTATGAACCAAACTGAGGCCTATAGGATTTAGCTTGTGGTCATATTTTATGTGTGTAGTGGTTACTGCCTGACACAGATTTTTTTCTCAGAGGGCAACATCATGTTGATGTTTGTACCATATTAAATGCACACACATACACACAATGAGATTAATAGACACACACACACACACACACACACACAGCTGGGACACATCCCAGTGTACTTCCCATGTCGACACTGCACCTCCACATCCCTGCTAATAATTTATTTTAATTCAGATAGTGTAGCTAAATGAAGATAAAAAAAAGAAAACACTTGGATTTCTAAGAAAATGGGTATTTATTAGTGGTTCATTTGACCTTGATGATATAATTTAAATTCAGCAGGAACATTGGGGTATATGCAAACCTGTCCCTCTACAACACTCTGCAAAATTGCTCAGTAAGTCACAGTACTAAGTTTGTGTAGTACCATCAAAAAATCATTCATAATTTTAGTTGGCTGACATTATAAAGCTTTGATAATTTATCATTCACTTAAATTTTGCAAAGTCAGCTGTCAACATATCACGAGAACACATACTTATAATGGTTATAGAATGCCTGGAGTCTGGTATCTAATAGAAATATATTTTATACTGTACATTAAGAAAGAAAATCCAGAATGAATGGCAAAGCTATGAGACTTAAAGAAGTTCTCCAATCAGTGGGATTTCTTAGCTTTCTGCCAGGCAGTTAGATCTTATATTTTCCATTTATCCATGTATGCCAATATTTTAGGTGAATATGTTACTGTTTCACATTCACACTGATGAGCTACAATACAGCTTCAGCTCTCTAATAAGCATGGCTTTATGTATTTTCTATATTTTTATAAATAGAATAGCTCACATGTGGTTTTCTGAAATAGATTTGAAATAAGTTTTTTTTCCATTTGTGTCAGTTAAGTTTTTCATGTGACTTATGCTTTTAGTCAGTTGAGTCGGTTTTGCCAGAAATGTTATTTTCCAAATGGCTATTTGTGAACACTGTTTTATTTATTTATTTTTATTCCATTTTTTTTTTTCATTTTAGATATTTTTATTTCAAGTTGTTTAATTTAGGTGGGCATTGTTTTTCTAGTTGGGATGTGTGTACAGTTTCTCTTTTTTAAATTTACCAAAGCTTCTTTAATTGAGGAATGGTACAATGTTGAAGATGATATGAGTAAAGCTTTGATGATCATGGTATCTGTTGAGAGAAGTTTGATTTGAACGTAAGATTCTTACTGCTCCATTTATTCCATATGAAAAGGGCTATTGCACTTTCAAAACAAATGTGTTGTGTAGCCAGGCAATTAGAAAAGCTGTCAAATCACTGCTCACAACTCTCTCAAGTAGTCCATATATTCTGACATTATTTATTTTTTATTGAGCTTGATGGCCTTCAGTTTTCTGAAACAGCTATTGTGGCATTGAAAGAGGAAAGACATCATAATTTCTGATTCCTTTTGTCTCTTAGAGCAGCTAAACACATATTCAACAGTAGTTTTGGTCTGTGACAGGACTGTGCTCTATGAATTCTTTTACACAGACTATGGTTTTCTAATTAGTGCCATTAGCCATCGTTCAAAGGCATAACCAACATCACTAATAAGATGTCCTTGAGGAAAATTGTCTCGCACAAACCACTGGTATAAGTCATTTAAGTGCCATGTATGTGTGCATGAATCATGGGCACTGCTGGGTGGCATGCAGACAAATTACATATTATACCCTGTGCCTTACACACCACCTGGTACTTGAGACAGTGAAACCCCCTATGGTTGATATACCTCTTTTCTATGCTCCTATGGCCTCCAGTGTATTAAGGAAATGTCATAAAAAGCCCATGTGGTGTTGCAAGTCTTTTTTGTGGTATGTGGTATATGGCATTGAGGAACATGTAGAGTATCCATGTGGCAGATGCCCAGGATGCACCCACTTTGTCCATTGTGTGTTGCTGAAAAGTCTCTGTAGCTAGTATTTTCAAATCTGCACATACCTTAGTGTTCTGAAAATTAGTTACTCCACACATCCCGTGGTCCTGCATATAAGGGTGCTATTCCTTGTCTAGCACCTGTGTGATGCCTCTATCCACACAATAGAAGTTTATGATTTCTATTTTAAGGAGGACCTGAAATGTTAGACATGCAGCCAAGGGTGGCACTGTGCAAAATCATGACTATAGGCAGAAAAAACAGCTTCTTGCATTAACATATTTACTAGTACATCATACGTGTTCTCATGGCCTGTTCCCTGTAACCCAATATTTTCTGCATGTCAACAACCCTTGAGATAACATCCCTCCATATGAAACATATATTCTGAATCACTCTGCCATATTGTCTACCCTCATTTGCAACCTCAACTGCCCTCACTTTAATACTGTTGCTTATTTCCATCAAATTGTACTGCAATTTGCATATTAGGAAAGCAATGGCATTTTCTGTCTTTCTGCAATAGCACTCTGTGTGTGTGTTTATGAATTAGTCCCATCCTGTTCATGTCCAATCTTCAAGTACAATTGGCTATGACAAAACATAAACTGATTCTGAATCCCAGGAGTCATTCTTGAGGTCAGTAAACACACAGTTACACCCTCCATATGTAAACTCATTTTTTCAGATTGTTACATTTAAAGTCCACAGACTGTATTGCTAATACTGAAGCTGTGAAAAACTAAGATTTTAAAACACTGTATTTCTTAGATGTACAATGTATATTATGAGAATGCAAATTCTTCTTTTTTATTCAGTTCAAATGTATACATAGGTTCATAGGTTAGTACTAGGCTAACTGCCCTTGTGGGCCATTTTGAGCATAGCTATTTATCCCATGTGAGAATAAAACCATGCACCTTGTGTCTGTAAGATAAACATCTTAACCATTATGCCAATCTCCCACCCACTTATACACATCCTTGTATAATGTCATTTTTTTAAATGTTGATGGTATTTTAACAAAAATGATATGTTCAATGTGCAAAAGGAATCGACAGCTGAAAAATAAAAATAAAAACACTAGAAGGTGGTTAAAGTACATGTAATTATATCTCCAAAAAAGGCTGAATTGTAAACAAAAATTACCTCCAGAGTTATGGACAAACCTAAAATTATTAGCAAAGAGGCACCAAATTAGGGGCTCATTTTTATATTCTGGCACTATAGTATCTTAGAACTTTTCAAAATAATTTCCAATTTTTTAAGAAAGATTGAACAAACATTTCAGAGTAAGTTAAAGATGCCCTTCCAAAATGTGTACAGTTGAGATATTTGCTTTTCTTTGTCATCTGTCAAGAAATATATTCATGTAAATATGAGTCACGGTTTACCCCATCACAGAACCAAATTTTTGCTGATAAGTTTTATCAAAAAACCCCCACAAATTATCATTTGTTTAAATTCAGTTACTAAAGAATGCATGTGTTATTGATCTGGAGGGTGAATGTGCATAACAATTTATATACAAACTCAATTCCTGCAGTGTGTAAAGTGAAAATGAAAAAGGAATCAATGCTTATGGCAAATATTGTTTGATGCTAGAGTTTTTGTTATTTTAAATTATTTTCTCCAGTGGCTGGTGTGTTTTTTATGGTTTTGGATTCTTTCTCCACTTTTGTACTTTTGGGTTAAGTGCTTGGCTTTCACCTACACATGGCCAAGTTCTGAGAAGAGTTGCTTGATTTAGCATTATATCCTGTTCCTGAAAGTCATGACCATTTGTTAAGGACTCTTATTTCTACCATGGAGAGGATATAGAAGACTTTTCAACTCTTGGTAATACAGAACAAATAGGCAACCACCAGAAAAGGTTTTGGTGATTCTACCAGTACAGAAGAAGATGTGCATAGAGTGGTCACTGTTGGTGTCAGCAAACCTGAAGGTGAACATTCAGCAAATAACATTAAGTTATGGTCTGCAGTGTCTCTGGTAAATCTGAACTATGATCCTTTTGTGAGTAAAACTATTCATTTGAATGAAAATATTAACCTGGTGGAATTTCGAGACCATTTAGCTTCTTTGGAAAGTGCCTAAAAAGTTTAAGTTTAGGGCACAAGTGATAGAGAATAGGTATTTGAACACTGTATTTCACTCAATATAATTCCTAAGGAGCTATGATTTATTAAATGCCCTAATGGTGTCACTTTGCAGGGTGCAGTTTTTAAAGAATTAGTGGAGTTGTTTAATGACCAGAGGTTGTACCTAATGAAACGTTTAATTAAAAATAACACTGTCAAAATGGGTCAAATTAAGACCAAAATTTATTTTTTGGATAAGGTAATCATTGAAGTATTGACCCAGACACCGTATTTACAGAGTGAATATGAAGATGTTATGACAATGTTGAGAAATTTGAGAAGTTGTTAATTATACCTAAAAATAAGAAACTGCAACGGGATAAGTTAGCTTATGCTAACAACACTAAATATTTGAACTTTACAATTTCCTTTACTGGCAACCCGGTTAATGGTGTAAAAAGGAGTGAGGCTTCTTTAAGAAGGAAAGGAAGCTTTCCAGTGTAATCCAATCAGGACAACTCAAAAAACTTCCTTAGTCATAATGATGTTACTAAAGGAGCATCACTTGACTTAACTGGAGAGTCCACAAGCCATGATGAAAGTTAAGAAGAGACAATCAAATTACTCTATCATTTGAATGAAGCTAGTGTGAAAACCACCATTAATTTTACCTTTTAAAAAAATGACCAAGGGAAACAGAAGGCCACAGGACATTGAGATTTAAATAACTTCTAGAAACTTTTCATCCAACTAGGTATGCTGGCAGAATTATGAACTTATCAGACTTTAATTTTTCCAGTGGGCATTATAAAGTGTTAGAGATAGGCATCAACTTTGTACCAAGCCATAGGGCTGATTCTGTTGGGACAATATTGCAGCTGAAATTTTTTACTTGTAAGTTAAACTTAAATTATTTATTAAAAGATGTTGGTATCTCTAGTACTTTCAAAAAACCTTCTGTTTTTAACCCGAGTATAACTTACGCTATTAAGATGTTTGAAGAAGTTTGTGAGACTGAAATTATTAAAACTTTACAAAACAAAGTTAAAAGTAAAAGTAAATACTATAATCTGTCTCCAAAGGAATTTAAGGTATTAAATGAATTACAGAGTAATAAAGAACTATGGTTCATGAAAGCCGACAAAGTGGGCAGGCTTCTTGTGATGAACCAAATGAAATACAATGAAGAAATTCTTGAAATGTTGAATAACAAGGACGAGTATTTGGAGGTTGACTTTGACGAAGTTAGTAGAAGTTATAATTTTATAAGAAGTCTTTTGTATGAGTTATTTATGAATGGGTATATCAATTATGATTTATATGATTTTATAAACATTGAATTTCCTAAAGTAGGTGTCCTATTTGGTATACCTAAATTGCATAAAGACTTAAATAAACCTCCATTTCATCCTATTGTATCTGCAGCTAATAATGTTTGTGATGGCATTGTTTTGTATTTGGATAGTATGTTTAACCCTTTGGAATAGAATTTAAGTTCCTATTTAAGAGATTCATGGGACTTTCTTGAAAAGTTAAGTAAATTTAATGTTACCTATGGATAGCAACACAAGCATGTTACTTTTATTTCTGTTGATTTCAATTCATTTTTACTAGTATTGCACATGAGACTTTAACCTTATTTTTAACTAAAAACTCAAGTTTTTCTGGTGATCAAATATATGTATGCTGTTTATTGATGGAAGTTATATTAGAAAACAATTACTTCTTATTTGACAAAACATATTATAAACAAGTTCGGGGTGTGGCAATGGGATCTAGTTTAGCCCCATCTTTTTCCAACCTAGTTTTAGGTTGGTGGGAACAAGAAATACTAACTAGGTATTCTTTTTTTGATAAGGTAGTTTTGTATAAACATTTTGTAGACAATTTTTTATTATTGCTATAAAAGTAGGAGAGGTGGATAGTTTTTTGACAAAACTCATTCGTACCTCTGAATTTTTGAAATTTAAGATTAGTGGAGTTGGTAATACTATATATTTTTTAGATTTTAATTTGGAGTTGGACATTAGAAAGAAATGAATAGTAAAATGTATAGGAAAGAGATGTTTTCCAATAACTGCTTACATTTTAAAAGTGTCCACCATTTTATTATTAAGAAAAATATACCTAGGGGATAGTTAATCCATGCCTCTTGGATGACTACTAGAGAAAATGATTTATGAGGGTGATATCTACAATTATTGAAATGTAAGGATAGACATTACAATAGTGAATGGTTATATGAGGTGGCCTTAGCAGTATATAATAAGTGATGGACATTATCCCAACCTATTTTAAAAGGAGGTGCAACTGTAGTTTCAAGGAGAACAGGAGAGCTTGATAAAAAAGTGCTTTTATATTGGATATGTCTGTAGAGTCTCTTTCTATAAAGAGGGCTATCAACAAAAATTTGAAGATACAGCAAGGGAATCATGAAATAAGGGATGCTGGATCAAAACCCAATTTTGTTTATAGCAAAAGGAGATGTTTTAAAACTTTGTTAGAACAGCAGGCCACTTTAATAAAGGTCCCACAGATAGAGAGAGAGATGTTGGAATGAACATTTGTGAGATGTGTAATATTTGCAGCTTTATTTATGTCACTAAGTACATTTACATTGAACGTGCTAATTTTACTATTTACCTAAAAAATATATTCTTGTAAATCTACTGGTTTAGTGTGCGTAGCTTTATATTCAGGTTATTCCAGTTTTTATAATGGTATGACCACATGAAGTCTGGTTAAAGAACACCTATATAGTATTAAAGTTAAAGATCCCAATAATACTTCATATGAACATAAAACCATTTTTTTTCTAATTACAAGAAGTTTCTGTTTTCTGTTCTAGAGTGTTTGCCACAAGATTTAAGGGGAGGTAATTACAAAAATAAACTGGAGACTTTAGAAGGAAAATGGCAAATTAGATTATGTGCTTATAAAGACCCAGGACTGAATGAAAATATAAACATAAAATGTTTTTTTAAAAAGGAAAGAGATTAAACGTTTAACTTGTACCCTAATTATTTATTTGTTTTAGTGTAAAGGAACAACTGTGGCTTTAACATTTTTAGGTAGGGTTAATTGTCTAATTGCTTAATTGTATCATTGTGTATGTATAAAAGTGATGGGGAAATCTCGTTGAAGTATTCGGAGGAAGTCTGTTGATGAAAGTGGAATAAAACTGTTTGACGCTAGAGGAAGTCAGTTGAAAGCGGAATAAAACTGTTTGACATTCAAATTTTTGTTATTTTAAATTATTTGCTCCAGTGATTGGTGTGGCTTTTGTGGCTTATGGCAAATAAATAAAAATTATTAAAGCCAGCACCTAGAGATACAGTCACATCACTTAGCTTAGGGGAAATATTAGCTGAATTTCTTATGCTACATGACAAACACAAACATAAATTTAAAAAATGTCTGAATATGACTAATGTTTCAGTGTTTCAACCGTGGCTTGAGACAATTGGTCTCAATGGAAGATGGGTGCATTTGTAAATTTTTTTGATTGATCAAATATGCATGGAAGAAGTGGAAGTGCCACATAAAAAAATGCAAAAATGTGTTCCAAACTCTGAGAGTTCATAAGGACATATAAAACATTCTTATTTGAAAAATACATTTTGTGCCCTTTATACTTAGTTATTACATATTACTGATAATCATTAAGCTTATCCTTATATATTATTATTAGCATAGTAGTCAACATTAATTTAGAGTTAAATTAAATCTAAATTAAAAGAGTATCTACAATAATAATTTAATGTCCTTCTCATGTGTAGGTTTAAATGTGGTGATGACTGGGTGAGACAGAGGTTTTAAACCATTAGGCTTGCCAAGACATTATCAGAGACTTAGTCATTGTTAGGTCATTACTATTGAAGGAAACTTTTCAAATTAGTGCTCTGTGTGATGAGTTTTAAAGAATCTAGACAGTCAGCATGGTGTGCCCTCTATACTTGTATGAACTAAAACCCTTTCTATAAAACAGTGAGCCCAGAAACAGACAAATAAATTGAAGATGCCTTCATTAAAATGTTCTGTTTTTGTTCAAAGATCCCCAGCATTGCTGGAAGCAATGCACCCTTCTCTTCAGATCTGTTGCTTGATTCACTCTGGTATGGTATGTACTAAACATTCTGATTGGCTATGTTGCCAAAGAATCTCAGAAGGCACCAGTTCATTTTGTCTAGGGTTAGACAAAAACATTGAATTCAAGGCAGATTGATTAGGTACAGACTTAAAATAGGGATGGGTGATTAAACATGGAATGTATCTGAGGTTTATTAAGAATGCTAGAATTACTGATATTATTAATTGCATCCTGAAAATGAATATGCCCATAATCTTTCTTACACTTATCCTTCAGAAATGTCAGTAGTTCTTCTATTAACTAATCTTTTTTCATAGATCTTGATCTGATTTAAAATAGCATTATACTAACACTTATAGAGGAAAATAGAAAGAGAACATTTTTAAGGTAATGTCCAAATTGTTAACTTAAATATGTAGCTCTTTTTCATTTTTTTCAGAATTTTTCTATAATAACTACATGAACTCACAGCTTAGCTTTTGGTATAAAGACATCCATTCCTAATATCTAAATATTAATGTTTTCACCAGTAGCCATTTTGACAAATGGCATTTTCTTGGACAGTCTCTTAGCCAAAAAACTTTAAAAATGAAACACATAATTGTTTGAATTATCTTATATGTATAAATCTCACAATGATATTAAGAGAAGCAATTATCAATAGAATATTTTTGAGAATTTTGTGATGATCCCACTTAAACCTGGGGCAGTAACTAATGAGCCTCAGTCCTCACCATTGTCACCTGTAAAGGAACGTCACTGAAAACAGCAATAGACATACACAATTTCCCCTAAGAGTGCACCAGAACAGGCTCCAAACATGGGACTGGGCTATATGCTTCACTCCAGGTCCCCAAATGAGTCTTCACATTAACCACTGCAGATGTATTTGACACACTCTTAAATATTTGATATTCACACATACAAATACTCTTGGGAAAGACTGGCACAGATTTACCTGCTATGTCTTCTTTCCCAAATTACATGGTAATGGCTGCCACCAGTCAAATACCACAATCACCTTCAAAAGGGATGTTCAATTATATTGGGTAAAATAAATATTGATGTAAATGGTAGCATGTAATCCAAGCAGCAAGGTTTTTCAGAGTGGCCCTGGTGTTGTCACAATAAGGATAAACAATCTCAGTTTACTAAAAATACTTTCTAAATAACCAGACACAATAAAAGGTAATAAAATATTTAATAATAAAATTATTTAAAACTTGTATATGTTGAATAACTGATTCTAATAAAAAACAGAGCTTCAAACACAGGCATTATGCAAATAACACTGTAGGATAGATTTCATATGGATTGTAAAAAAAACTCTAGCTATAGCTCTCTAACTATCTAAAGATTAACTGTTTCCAATCTAATTAACTCAGCAAGGCAAGATGATACTCTTACTTCTCCCATCCAAGATAAGAATGTATGCCCACTCTTCAGGCTTTTGTCTAATCTTCACTGACTGGAATAACAACTCCTACTATTATTGCTGAACAGCTCTGTAAAACAAACTGAGTAATATCTATTGATTTGGAAAATAACAACTGACAACTGAACTATAACATCCACTGGACTTTAACTGACTCAGAACCTGCTTTTATAGCAGAATTTTTTAAAAGTCACAGAAAGCTGTTATGGGAATTCTACTCTCTCATGTAAGACTTTAAAAAGCTAACAAAACAGCTACTGTAGAGATTCTGTTCCCTTCAGCTCTAGCACACAGTGACATCACATCAAGGTCAGCTGACTGGCATAACCTACATTCAGAATTTTTTTTAAAATACGTGTATATTTGGTCAGCCAGAAGAATACTGTTTGATTCAAACATGTCACATAAATCAAAGTAATAATACAAAATCATAAACTTATTTACAAAATTATGACTAGTCATGCTGGCATATATGACACAGGGTAATTTACAATTATTTACAAGCATTTACAAAACTTCAGCCAGTCATGCTAGCACAGATAACAATATCTAATACCCTCACAAATCTAAGAACAGAGTTTTAGGCTTTGACAACAGTTTACTTAATTCAGAGACTACATGAGCAGGAGTATAAACAAGAGAAAGATGTACAGAAATGAAAGGTAAAGTCAATATTAGGAGCTACAGTGTAAAAGACCAGGAAGCTGTAATATTCATTGAACTATTATTTGTTCTAGAATTGTTGTGGGTACCTAAATATACTTCTGATTACTTTTTAATATTTTTATTTGAATTTTACATACATGAAAAAGCAAATAAGTTGTTCAAGTGTCTACATCAATTATTGCTAAATATGTCACTAAGCATTCATTAAAAACTATAAAGTGATTGCCTGGATATTGGATGCTATTGAAAACCCCAAACCCCCATAGACCCACCCACAGAACAGGAGCAGTGTCTTTTAAAATACCAGAATTTAATGTAGCATTGGCAGCAACATTGCTTTTTTGCTGCTGCCCCAACCAATGGCAGAATTTACAGCTTCATCCCATTTATGAAGGATGTATTCATCAGATTGCCATGCTGGACACACCTACAGGTACTACAAGCAACAAATAAGAAGTGCTTACAGGGAAAACTTACCCCATTAGCTGATAATAAAACACAGATTAATATTTCTTTGTTGATGGTCCCAATTATATCCAATAAAAGTTATTCGGTAGTTATTTTATTTTCATCATAATATTAGACATTTCTTTATGACACACAACAGTGAAAGTATTTATAAATTTTGTAAATTAAGATGTAATCTCATTTCCAGTTGTTTGTAATAGCATTTTTCCTGGCTATTGTTAATCAGTTTCAGAGAAGTGGAAATTGAGACTTAGATACCCATCTGGGAATTGGAGCATTAAACAACTCCAAATGTTTAGTTAATATGAATTTATCAGGAAATAATACTTGCAAGAAATATAATTTTTTATGAAAAGGGTAATAGAACTTTTCAGTCATAAACCATATGATGCAAATCTGCTTTGATTAAGGATTTACACATCCAACAAACTTACCTTCCATTTTGTATTTAATTTCCATTCTATCAATTTAATCATCAATTCTATAAAGAAAGGGTTTAGTGCATTTTTTCCAATTGGCTGAATAATTTTAATTAAGTCAAAAACCTACAGTCTTAATATTATAATCTATAGCATAAGTTTCTAGGTGAGGAAATCCAATTCCACTATATTTCCATTATCTTACATTATATTGTAAAGCTATTTTAGGTTTGCTGGAGTGTTAAAAAACAATACAAATTTTAAATTGTTTAAGGTGTCCTTTACAAGAAGCTAATATATATAATCAACCTATCTTCTGCAGAAAATAATAACTTATTCAATTTATTTATTATTTTAATATTGTCTACAACATTCTATCATTTGCTGTCACCATTTCTATATAATTTATTGTCTCACTTAAATATATTAATTTCTAACAAAATAATTTAACATTTTGTTAACTAATAAAGTGTTAGTTTTGTGCTGATTGAACTTTAGTCCCACGACTGATTCAAAGTATTTTAATGATTTTTAATATCTATTTCTGAAGAATGAGTCATCAAAAAATAACTGCATTTTAGAAGAATATTGATAATTTATTTTAAATCTTACTATATTATTAAGTTTTATGTACTTGGCTAAGGTTCAATATCAAAAGCAGATAATAAAGGGGACAAGAGACAGCTTTGTTCAATGTTCTTGCTTATTTTTTGTTGACTGAAAAATATGATATCCAAGTTTAACATACTAGAATGAATTTTCATAAAGATGCTTAACAAGTGATATAAAATTACATGAACATCAATATACTTTTAATAATTTAGTTAAATACAACCATTTATTGAATTGAAAGCTTTACCTAACTCCAGGCTGTTTATACATAGCTCTTTGTTGTTGTTATTATTATAAACAATTAAAGTAATTATTATCTTGATGTTGTCATTTGTTTGCCTATTTAATATAAAATCAGTTTGATCTTCCTCTATTAATGTTGGTATTGAATTTGATAATCTATTAGCAAAGATTAACAAACATGTTTTAATCATCATTCAGCAATAAAATAGGTACTATAAGAGGGGTCTTTACACTGCTACAGTAAAGGAAAATTGTTATATATTTTGATGATGGAGGTTTGTAAAAGGTAGGGATAATAACTGGAACTATATGGACATGGAAGTAATTTTGGAATGGTTAAAAAACACTATAAGGAAATAAACAAAATGGTAGTATAAAAATGAAAAAAATTATTAATGTTTTAAATACAAATATGCAAAAAATGGAGCAAATAAAGACAACAAAGAGGTCTGTTTCTATAACAGAAATAAAGGAGAAAATTAAAATGTTGAAGGAAAACAAAGCTCCAGACAATGATGACATCACTCCTGCATTATCTAAAATAATACATAACAATGCTTCATCTCTTTTACAGAAAGTATTCACAAAAATTAAGTTTTAGAAGATACTACAGCATAAGGTTTCCATTAGCTTAGAAAAAGTTAACCTACATTCTTATCCTATAACTCCTAAAGGCTTTAATAAGTTAGATCTTAGAACCAGTTGACAGCAATGTGATTTCTTCTTTCTATCAATTTGGTTCTACAAGCTAACTTATAAAAGCCATTAGGATTTAGAGAATGAGTAAAGTTTACTAGCACCTTAGCTGATACTAAAATTCTAGTTTTGTTCAGTGCACTAGCATCCTTTTATTTTAGTACACAGTTGAAGTCATTTGACCTTATAACATTTCACTTCATATTTGAAGTTAACATTTCCAGATATTTCCTAGAGAATTTAGCTCTAATTCTCAGAATCAAGTACATATTTGCAAAGATTATTTTTTTTATTCAATGATAACCATACATATACATGTCATTCCTTTATAATCACTGTACGGGTTAATAACATTAGGCATTATAATTGAATTTCTCTATAAGATTGCTGGATCCTTTCTCTTTCCTTTAAACCTAGAACATCCTAGTATTGCATATTTCTTTGTATTTAATAGATTAATATTTTCTTGTGTTTTATACATTTTACATATTTAAGCAAAGTACCTCTTTCATTGCAACTGGCATGAAAACAAAAGGAAAACTATTGCATTAAATCTCATTTTATTTTTCATAAACACAAAAAGCAAAGAGCTAATAATGTTAAAGATATCTAAACTACAAGTAAACCAATTCCCTTCCATGGAGTTTAAAGTAACAAGTTTGAATGCAAAGCCCATTGAAACAACCATTCTAGTTGTCTTTTACTCTCTTATGTCTACTTATGATAGTTATCCTTACTTTAAATATATAGACCACTATATGTATCACCAAGTACATGCTTGCAATGGGTTATTTCTAACTGTATTATTATTATTAATATTATTATGAGCTTATACAGTATTATGCTTGTACATAGACAGTATAACATAATCTCAAAATAATAAAGAACAACCCTTCATTTTCTCAAATAATTAGTCACATATTATTATACCCAGAAAATGTTACAAAACTTTTTAATTTACATTCTTCACTCCAGTCAAATTCCACTCCATTCTTTCCTAATTCTAACTTTCCATCCTGTTTTCCTCCAAATTGTTTTCCAGACTTATTTTATATGTGCATTTGTTCATTATCATGTTCACCCCTTCACCCATTCCTCTCACCTTCATCTGCTACTACATCTGATGCCCCAGTTTTCTCCTCTTTATTTCTGCCCATCCCTGTCTCTGTCAGACACTGATTTATGTCATATGCTTTGCATAGGTTTCAAAATGTGGGACTCCCATCTTCCCTTTGTGGTACTTAATGTCTTTAAACCTCACCTACTGTTTAGCTATTACTTGGGATTTGTTTCCCCAGATTAATTTATTGCACATCTTCTGAAATCTCCTTATGATTCTTCCTTTCTTGCAATGGCAGTGTGTCTGATGAAATGGTTTACCTTAGGGGAGGGTTAATTGTAATCATTATCTTGATGCCACTGATTCTTCCAAAATGCTGAGCATTTTTTTCATTTCCTGCAGAGTTTCTCCCTCACTTTCTCCATCTGTCTCCAACATCTCTTGTCTGGGTATTTTGCTCTTAGCTTTGAGGATTCAGTGTACAGATTTCCGAACATTTGCTTCAGACACCTGTACAGTCGAACAATGTTATGTCGAACATCTGATAGTAAACCGACTAGAATATGTCTAGCACACTGTTTAATACTTGTATACATTATAAGAAGATTAAATATCTAAAGGGGAATTGCATTTCTCTTACAATCTACAAACACATTTCTGATATATCATTCTGAACAAAAATGTTTGAACAATGTAATACTGTAGAAGTTTTTTAAAATTAAGATGCATAATCAAAGTTATATTAAGTGCACTGAAGTTGGTAAAAACATTGAGAAACCTGGGGTGTTCATGCTATGGAGACTTTTTTGAATATAAATATATACTTATAAATATGAACATTGTCTTAACTACAGATTGTTAGAAGAAGACTCTTTCATCAAAACTATTCCAGAATTACCCAGTAAGAAACCTATAGTTCCCTAAGAGAAGAGGAATGTACTAAGAAATTAATATAAAAGCCATGGTACTGTGTACTCTGTTTATATTTGACTTGGTAAAAGGGAGACAGCTAGATACATAGAAATTGAGGCTCAGACAGAGATGAGCTCTCTTTTCATAACCAAATGCTTATTAATAAAGTGAAAACTGACATGATAGTAATGGTTACTAAGATGTCATAAATGAATCTTAAGTTACAGTAGATTTGTGGTTAACTTAAAACTACAAATTCACATTGACTTAAAGTTTTCTTATGCATAATTCAATAGAAAATGAAAATGGAAAATAAGAATAACATAAGAAGGAAGTAACAAGGTGCTAGTTCACATAATGCTTTGAACCAACATTGTGTTATTTAAAACTTTTCATTGGTCCATAATTGTATCTTTAATAGTAACAAATGAATTGCTTCACTTTGTTTATGCTTGACTGTGCATAATTCTCTATTAGAATTGACAATATTTCATACACAAGCTGCAAGAAATACTAGATAAATGATTTCCAGATATCCTTATAGAGTTGTTACACGTATGCATAGCACAACATTTATTAAAATATGCTTAGAGCTTGATCTTATGAATATTTAACTGTTCATAAAAAGATTGTTACATGCTGAAAGAAAGCATAATCAAAGTTTAAACTATACTACAAAAATAATAGTATATGTTAAAAGCTATTTTAGAAGATATATCATTTACATATTTTGCATACATTTAACTTTATATAACATGTTACACATATAATTGAATATTGTTTCTCTTAATTGAATTCAACAAATTTCCACTTAATAATAAAAAAGAAAAAATCTCATATTGGAGCTCGAATGGGGCAATTTTCTTTTTTTACTTGTTGGTAGATATGAAAGTCAATCTGATGTATTTTTTTCATTTATCGGATTGGAAGTGTATATCAATTCATGTTTACCAAAGGACTTATCAAAATGTTTGTTTACTTGGTACTATGTATTTAATCTTGAAATATCTATTTTGTTCTTTCCTATTGGCCTGAACTAAGTTATAATTTATGTTTTTCATCTAAAAAAAAGTTAATCTGATCACAACAAACAATATCAACAGATATGTTACACAATCCATATATTATAAGGCATTATAAATATATTTTACATGACAAATACTATATAAAGTTAATTAATAGGAATGGACTTAACTATACTATTCTTAAATACCAATGGCTTAAATAATCCAAGGAAAAGATCAAGCTTATTAAGATACATGAAATTAAAAAAAGTGCAAGTGGTATTTCTTCAAGAAACCCACTTCAAAACAAAAGATATTTACACATGGAACCCTAATGACTATATAATATTATATCACTCTTCATATAAGAAAAAGACTAGAGGAGCATTAATCTTCTGAAAAAAATGTCACCATGCCTCAAATCATTTATAAATATGAAGACAAGGAAGGACTTTTGACTAGTGTAATAGTAAAATATAACAACAGAGTTTGGACATTAGCAAATGTATACTGGTTTCCAGGTATTGGGGTTGGGAGAGTTAGAAAGCATATAGACTTAATTATTAGAGTCTATAAGGGAACTCTGATAGTAGGAGGGAACTTCAATTGCATTTTGGACAATTCAGAGACCACTAACAAAAGAAGCTTGCATATTAATACCACAGGGAAAGCTCATAAAATGGTGTGAAAGTCTAAATCTAATTGACACATACAGATATAAAGAGAGTAACTCATTATTATTATCTCACCAAGATCATAGAGTTGGTACTCAAACAAGAACAGATAAGATATTCATATCTCAAGAACTAAACACAAAAATAACAAATTTCTCCTTAACTTCATGCCTTTTTTCAGATCACAAGTCATTAATCCTTAAAATGCATACAGATTATAAGAAGTAATCTTTATGACAAGGATTCCAGATTATATTAGAAAATTGAAACAAGTGAAACTTTGGCTAGATTCAGAAATACAACACTTCGTAGGTATAAATTACACTAATGAATCAAATATATTAAATGTATGGGATACCTTGAAAGCTTACTTGAATGGAAAAATCCTTTCATGGTATAAAAATAAAACAAAGGAATGGGAATCAGAATTACACAACATCCAAAAACAAACCATAGAACTTAATATCAATTAACCTATAAACACACACAAAAACAAACAAACAAAAAAACAATAGAGGAACTAAACAAAAGATATAATGAAATTTTAACTCATAAAACTAATCTAGCAGTAGACAAATTAAAACTTAACTCATACGCTGTATTGCCCAAACACATGCACAATCTAGCAGTTAGAATTAAAAGACAATGTGTTGAAAACAATATCACAAATGTCATACATGAAGGGAAAACAAAAAACAAAAAAGTTTCAGATATAAGTGATATATTGGATGTCTTTAAATACCACTTCACTGATCATTATAACGATGACTCACACCAACCTAATCTATCAAACTTAGAGTTAAATTTAGCAAAATTAAAAATAATACCAGAAAAATTAAAATTGGATATTCAAAAACAAATATCTCTAAAAGAAATTACTGAAAAATGAAGGAAAGCAAAAGTAATAAAGCACGGGGAATTGATTGAATAATTAATGAATTGTATAAGATATTTCTATCCTCAGTAATATCATTATTTCATAAAACTTTAAATGAAATACAATCACAAATCACAATACCACCCTCATGGAGATACTCCCTAATTACACCCATAATAAAAGAAAATAAAGATCCTTTACAATGTAACTCTTATAGGCCAATTTCATTACTCAACAATGACTATAAAATCTTTATGTCGATATTAGTTAGTAGAATTAAAAAAATCACTGATACATATTATAAATGAGGACCAAACAGGATTCATATATAACAGACATACTCATGACAACATACATTTAATATTAACGCTTATAGATTTCTTAAACAGAGATAACCAGGAAGCCTTTATAGTAGCATTGGACATAGAAAAAGCCTTTGACACGCTCAGATGGGACTATCTTTTCAAGGTTTTAGAATTATTTGAATTTACCCTCAATTTCATTACACTAATAAAAAACATATAAAGACAACCTTGATTATGCAAAACTTGGACAATTCACTTCAGAAGCCATTGAAATAACTAAAAGCACAAAACAAGGTTGCCCGACGTCACCTATCCTATTTGCACTGGGAATAGAAGTATTTGCATTATCAATACGTAACAATCCCAAAATAATAAATATTGGTGTATATGGTCAATTTAACTAAAACAATTATGTTATTTGCTGATGATGTTCTACTCACTGTATCTGTTTCAGAGAAATCTTTACAAGAACTAAATGAGATAATAGAAAAATTCTATCTTATCTCTGGACTCTGTTTTAACAAAACAAAGTCTAATTACATATTCTTAAATAAAAGGGGGGATTTCCCATCAAATGCAAGTCACATAATAGGTAAACAAGTTCCCACAATAAAATAACACTAAGTGAAAATATGGAATCAACGTTAGCCATAAAGTACAACAATGTAACAAATACTATAAAAATGCTAATAACAAAATGGAATAAAATGTATTTGAAATTTGAAGACAGACTGCAAATAATAAAAATGATATTACTTCCAAAAATAAATGACATTGCACATGCTATCCCTATGATACCAAACAACATTTTTTTTAAAAGAAGTGAATAAAACCCTATTGAAGTTCCTCTGGTTTCCAAAAAAAAAAATAGGATAGCTTAGTCACATCAGATCAGATTATGGGAAATGAGTGGAATCAACTTTCCAAATATAAAGACATACATAAAAGCTTCCATTTTTCAGAACCATTATTAATTGGCTTGACCCTAATAATTTTTCAGTTTGGAAAACACTGCATATTATTATCTTCCTAAATGAAAACAAAATAACTAAACATCTTATGTTGAATGAACAAAATAATGGGCTGTGGCATACATTGATTGTCAACATTCATAGTTTCATAGTATAGTACTAGGCTGTCTGCCCAGGGGCATTTGTAAGCCTAGCCATAGTGATGTGGCTTTTGTCACCCCATGAAATGGTGCAAAAAATGTACAGAATAAATTTAAAATACTGTGCCTCTGTCTAGTAGTGACACAATGAAGGTCCCCTTATATAATAGACTTAGTTTACTGTGCTCCTGTCTAGCAGTGACACAGATGTGACCCCTGGGCTAAACTTATGATCTCCCATCCACTCATCAAGATTTCTCTTGAAAAGAGTCAGTGAGGGGCTCTGCCTAATACGAACTGGGATCTTGTTCCAAAGCATGGGAAGCCTCTGGGTTATGAATTTATCCCACCAGCATGTCCTATTCATACTTGTGCCGAGGTTTAAGTCTTTAGCTCTCGTGGTCCTGATGGATTTGGATTTTTTGAGGTGGAGCATGTCCATCAGATCCTGATTGGACATGGCCTTGTACGTCAGGCAGAGATCACCTCTGAGCAGGCGGTATGCTACTGAATAGAGTTGAAGTTTCTTTAGTCTGGCAGAATAAGACATATGTTGGAGACCCTTGATCCTCTTGGTGAGGTACTTTTGTGGTCTCTCCAGCTGTTGCAAATGCCGGGTGAGGTACATGCCAAATGGGGCATTGTACTCAATCATGGGTCTGATGAGGGAGGAGTATAGGGGTACAATGACATCCTTGGATCTGGATGTGAATCCCTCCATGATGAGGTGTGCAAGATAGAATGTTTTTCTAACCACTTTGGCAATGTGGGTGTCAAATGAGAGGTCACTGTCGACTTGGGTCCCTAGGTCTCTGATTACTTTTTCCATACTCAGTGGGTTGCTGTCTATGTGATAATTTGTGGGTACTTTGTTTTTCCCAAAGGGGATGACTATACATTTTTTGGCATTTAGTTTAAGGCCTTGACTCCGGCACCAGTTGTCCGTTTCTGTGAGGCCTTTTTGTAGGATGTATGTGTCCGCTGGTGTATTGACTATGGTGCCTAGTTTGCAGTCATCTGCAAACTTTGTCAGCCACAACCCTCCCATGTTTGCTTTAACATCTGAGAAATAAATGCCGAACAAGAGGGGTCCCAGGACAGATCCCTGTGGGACACCACTTGTGACTGGCTTTGAGTCTGACATTGCTCCAGCAATTTTAACTTTATGGGTTCTGTCCTTTAGCCAGTTTGCAACCCATCTAGTGACATAAGGGTTTATGTTTAAGCTGTTGAGCTTATCTATGATGCCTGAGTGGGGTATTGTGTCGAAGGACTTTGCCAAGTCCAGGTAGGCTGTATGGACTGCTTTGCCCTCATCAATGGCTCTAGTGACTGTTTCAAAAAAGTCAACCAGGTTCAAAAGGCAGGATCTGCCCTTTACAAAGCTGAACTGGGTGGGGTCAAGTGTCTGTAGGTCCCCTATGTCTCTGTTTATGAGTTCCATAATGATTCTTTCCATAGCTTTGCAGACCAGGTTGGTTAAGCTTATGGGGCGGTAGTTCCCAGGGTCTGTAGAGGTACCCCCTTTGTGGAGTGGGACCACTGTTGCTGTACGCCAGTGTTCAGGTACATATCCTGAAGTAAGGCTAAGGTTAAATAGCATTTTTATGTGTGGGTTTAGATCCTCTTGGAGTTCACGTAACACGCAACCCAGGATACCGTCAGGTCCCATTGATGCTGTGTTTTTAGCTTTGTTTAGGGCGGTTCTCACTTGGACATTTGAGATGACAGGGAGATTACATTCAGCTGGGATAAGGATTTCTTCTTTTGGGGGTGAGGGAGGGGAGAAATTTGCACTGAACCTGTCAGCCAGAATGTTGGCAATATCTGTGGGTTCAGTGTATTTTTTGTTGTTGTGAACTAACTCTGAGCATATCTGAGGGTTTCCGCCCAGGTTTCTAACATAGCTGAAGAAGGCTTTGTGGTTATCTTTAGTGTCCTTAGCGATTTTTCTCTCAAAGTTGGCCTTGGATGTTTTTATGAGATAATGTAGTTTTCTACTAATGTTGATCAGAGATGTCTTCCCTTCATGGGATTTTGCTCTGACGTGCAGTAGCTTCCTTCTTTTGTTATACAATTTGTTAATGGCTGAGGTCCACCAGACAAGATGCTTGCCTTTGGTGGAGAGGGACTTGGATTTATTTGGGATTGCATGATCCATGCATTCTTGGAGATGTCCATAGAAAGCATTTGTGAAGGATTCGGCATTGTGGGATGTGGTATCCACTGGCACAGTGGGCTTAAAGGATACCATCTCAGTCTTAAGAAGAGTGAAGTCTGCTTTTGAGAAATTTTTCACTGTGGTCTTTTGTGCTGGGGGTGGAGGTGGGATATGTATATCCAGGATGATTAGTTTGTGGTCAGATCTCACTAGTGAGGGGTATACTTCCAGTGTGGAGCATTTTGTCCCCATGTTTGTGATGATCAAGTCTAGTATATTATCTCCCCTAGTGGGAGAGGTGACTAGTTGTTCCAGTGCATTTGAATTTATGAATTCCAGGAACCTTTGGGCTAGGTTATTAGGGCTAGAATAATGTACCCAATCTATGTTTGGGTAGTTGAAGTCTCCCAGTATGATGGCATTTTGTGATACATTCATATCCTCCAATGTCTTCAGGAAGGCTGAGTGGGGTTCCTGAGATTGGGAGGGTGGTTTGTAACATGCTACCAGTTGTATAGCAGTTTTGCCTATGGTTAGTTGCACCTGTATGGTCTCTGATGCTTCATGTGTTGCTACTAACCTGGAGGTGTGGGTGTCCTTGATGAATATGGACACTCCCCCTCCCTTTGTGGTTCGGCCTGGGTTTTGGGGCTGAAAAGCATGATACGAGGTATAGCCTGGTAGCGCTGGAGTGCTCTCAAGAGCCTTGAACCAGGTTTCAGTTACTGCACAGATGTCGATGTTCTCCATGCTGAGGAGTGTATTGAGTGCCTGCATCTTGAGATTTAGACTTCTGGCATTGAGCAGCATTACCCTTAGTTTTTTTCCATTTTTGTTTTCTAAGGAGGTGGGTTTGTCTTTTGAGCCTTGCCTAAAAAAGGCACTATGGGGGTGGCAAGAGCCTTTGCCAATATCCGGAAGCCCAGTGGTGACAGGTGTAAGCCATCCCTTGCGAAGCAGCGTGGCTTGTCCAACATGTCATCCCAGGCAGACAGACATTGGATCCCCTTAGAATGACACCAGTACTTGAGCCAATTATTAAAGCTGATCATCTTGTCTTTGTATTGTGGTATCATTCTTGGTGAGGGCAAGATGCTGCTCAGGGTCAGGGTCATACCAGCCTGGGCTACATAATCAGAGAGCTCCTCTATGTCTCTTTTCATGTAGTCCAGGGAGGTACGTCTCAGGTCATTCACACCAGCATGGACAATGACGGAGTCATATTTGTACTTGCTTTGGAGTGACTTGGGTGCGTGTGTTATGTGGCGGATCCTAGCTCCCGATAGACATCTCACAGTCACCCTCTCCTTGTTCAGCCTGGTCAGCGGGATATCAGTGTGTCTGATTATAGAGTCACCTATTACTAGTTTATCAGGCATGGTGTTTGGCCTTAAGGGCTGTGATTGGTTGACACACTGATTTATTGAAGTATGTATTGCATGTGTTTTATTTTGAGGTGGTGGATTTTTGGATGTCTGCTTTGGGAGCCTCTGTTGTTTTGGTAAGTTTTTTATTAGAGCCTCCGAGTATGTCTTTGTGTTTTTATGTGTTTGGTTTGCAGTTGTGGTAGGTCTATGTGGGAGTGGGATTGTTGTGTGTGTGGTTACCATCTCCTCCTGTCTGGTCATGCCAGCCCTGAGTTGAGAGAGTTCAGCCTCCAGTTTGGCTATATAGTTGCATCTCTCACATGTATTTGTGTTTGTTGGGAGGAGGAGAGGGTTGTCAATATAATATAACAAAACCAACTAATTTAAACTATATAAATAAAATCTGTAATTTATTTAGAAGATTCATATACACCAACACAGGCATTAAGATATGGATGGACTTGTTAATACCCTTTAGTTCTACAAAAAAGTTTTTAACAAAATTCATAACAATACTCTAACTGGGAGATGAAAAATTTTACTTGCTGGCAACATTGTATAAAGATTAAGTATTAGACATTCAACAAATCCAAAATACATTTGATATATCAAATGCAGATTGTTTGGCACTTCAAAGCATACTATTACATGCTCAACATCTGAACAGAATAATCATTAATCCATCCTATAAGACTAGTCCTAAACTTATAAGTCTTATTTTTGAAGTTATATACAACTATAATTGCACAAATCTAATTTCAAAATTATACAAAATTTTAATGAACTATAAAACTAACCCCAATCTAAAATTTTGGAACTTCATAATAAGAGGATATCAAATTAATCTATCAACTGAAAGTAAATCCAATCTCCTGTACTCTATTAATTCAACATTCAGTTTACAAGTTTGGAAAATATACACTTGGAAATTTATACACAGGGCATTTATCACACCTGATAAATTAGCCAAATTCAACACACTCAAAAACACCACTTGTTGGAGATGCTCCCTAATATGTAAATCAGCCTGGATACATGTTTTTTATGAATGTATCAATATTAAAACATTTTGGGAAGAAATCACTAAATTTCTCCAAGCTATCTTGACAGATTCTTTTGTTTTAACCAAATCTCTAATTTTTCTAAATGTTAATGACAGTACAGAAATGAGTAAAAAACATTTATATCTACTTTGGTCTATACTAGCAGTGGAAAGAAAATGTATAACAAGAAAATGGAAGTCAACACAAGAACCCACTTTGGAAGAATTTTTGAGATTAATGGAAGAAACAGTGTTACTAGAAATCAAGGTTAAAGAACTGAGAATTACCCCTAAAACTTGGATTAACAATCCTTGGAAAAAAATTCTTGCTCTTACTGAGATACTAAAAATGGACCCAGACTGACTCTTAATATGTAACTTATACATTTTTATTGATTGTATATTATGTTTTTCAGTTTTTTTTTTCTTTTCTTTTTACATTATTATTTGTTCAGGCCAATTGTACATAGTGTATATAAAGTGTTATAACATTTATAAACAAAAATATTACCACCACACCGTGGATGCCACTCCTTAAATAAATCTGATAAATAAGTCCAAGTACAAGGGTTTGGATGGCACCAAAGCAAACGGCAGTTACTTTCATGAACGTTCTCTTACTGGCCTAATGTAGTTGTACTTTTGGACAAGGTTACCAACTGCTCTTCAGCTATAGTTGTACCTCTCAGACGACTGGATTACCAAGTGCTCTTCAGCTCAATGGATCTGAAATGCTCTTTCTCCTTACTCATAAGGCATGTACAGACAACTCCACCAGGATAAGCTAGTTCTTATTCCACAGGATGAATACACATTACGAAGCGTCTTCTGGTTTATATTAAAACTTTATTACAAAACAGACATGAAATAGGCTAGCGCTTTCACCCATAGGCTTCCTCAGGCCAATGACATTAAACAAATACTTGATCTTTATATACGTATTCTATTCCCCTTCTTTCTGATGTTACATCCTGTATAAATTAATACAATTAGCACTATATAAATTCTATCTAGCTATTATCTATTTAATATGTACAAACTACGTTACGAATGTGTAAATATTTATAAAAATTTTTGAAATATATATTAAACAACAATTAAAATAAAAATAAAGATAAAAAATCAAAGCATACATCCATATGCATATGGATGTTCATATATAAGGATATATGAAAACATACAATGTATATGATATGCATCTATGTATGTATGAATACTTTATACCCCATTTACTGCATTCCATATACATGTACTATATGCATGTAAGTTATATACAGGAAATCCCAAACCCAGATAGGCTACAACAGGGGACAATATGCATTACAATTGTATATTTATAACCTCCTAGCTTTTAGTACAGGTTTGATAGGAACCCTATCATTTAACCCAGGTTTATGGTCCACTCTAAGCCTAATTATCCATTTCATTTCATTTTGTTCTGTCCCATTAGATATGTCCCCTCGTCTAATAGTAACATTGTTTACTTGAATAACCATAAATTTAAAAACATATTCTATAGATGTTTCTTGTACATGTTTTGATAATGCATTATTACCAGATCCTATTCTTATGTTATATAGGTGTTCTCTCATTCGGTCCCTTAACCTACGATCTGTCTTGCCCACGTAGAATGCGGAGCAGTTTACACATGTAGCAAGATATACCATATGACTGGTATTACATGTGGCTTGTGCATGGAATGTATAACTTTGTTGTGTGGTAGGGTGTGTAAATATTGCTGTTTCATTAATACATGAGCAATATCTACATTTGTAGCATGGTTTAGTTCTTCCACTGTCTGTATGTTGACTTACTTTTCCCACTTTATTAGGACCACACAGCATCCTATATAGGTTAAGCTTATTTTTGTATAGGAACTTAGGGTGACTACCTACTATATCAAGTATGCTAGGATCTGTAGTTAGTATATCCCAGTATTTCCTGTATATATCTTTGATGCCTTTGGCATCTTGTGTATAATATATAGATACTTTTAGATCATTCACATTTTGCCACACACAGTCCTGGGCTCAAATCCAGTGCTATATAGCACTACATTTTCAGCATCAGTCACATAATACTCACAATTTCTCTCTCCTCAAGAACACAGAAATGTTATGGGTGAGTTAGCCCATACTATGTGCAGATATTGTGTTTAGATCTCATAGAATGTTGCACGCAATAGTGTTCAAATGTGTTCATCAGCATTGTTGATTCAGAAATAAAATTGTGTAATCCCAATATGGCTGTAACTCTTGCATATATGTAGTATGCTGCTGCAGTCAATTATTAAGTTATTTGTAGTTGCCCCCTGCAGTCACAGCTAGTGAGTTCAACCCCTGCCCTCCAACTAAGCCATGATGGCTGTCTAGTTCAATTATTGTACAAAAACATGCCCCTCAAGTGCATGTTTTCTCATAATGTAATGAAAAATGACTAATCCATCTGTCACGTGTTTACCAGATAAATTATTACCTGGAATACAATGTATTACTGAATCTGTTTGCAGAACACCCTAGTAGTTATATACGTCCACATCATGTGAAACCATTCAAAGTAGTTCTGTACCTGCATTTGTTAGTGCATGACCCTTATTTTCCCATGTTATCAGCTTGAGAGGTATGTATGTGCTACAACGACTGTACCAGAAATATAGTCACTGGAATCACAGCTGTCACAACACATTTGTAGAAGTATGTATGACCAGTGTTGTCAGGGATATCATCTGCAATGTCACTAATGGAATGTTTCTCTCTCTCTCTCTCCCCACCCCTTATCTTAATATATTCATTATTGTAATATATTATTATGATTTCATATTAACATATTATGTTAAACTAATTATACTTTGGAAATTATGATTTAAAATATTCTGCTAAACTAGCTATATTTTGGGAATTTGATTATTGTTATGTTTTATTATGATTTAATATTACCATATTTTGTTAAACAAACTATATTTTGGAAAATGTGGTTTATTTTTGTTCTGTTCTGTTAGGTTCAATATTAACATGTTTTGTTAAACTAACTGTTTTGTTGGCCTTATGGTTTACTTCACACAGACATGGTGTTACCATACTGACTGTTATGTTACATTATGTTGTATTCAACATAATATGCATTAATATTATATTAATACATTATATACAAATATGTATTTGGATTAATAAATATGAAGTTCAATTCTGTTAATACTATCAATGGTTTGGTTGTTACTAACCATAACATATTGCTTTACCTCATGTACCACAGCATGTCAAGGTAGGCCAGTTCCGGCTGATCCCCCTACCTTGCCTTAACTGGCCATAGCACTGGGTCCCAGCACATCTGGGATCCAGACTGGTGGTGCTTACTCCGCTGCCCCTGCAATACCTGTGGTGTTGGGTAGTACCGCCACAGGGAATGGGGCCCAGTCCCCTTCTGGGAGTGGTGACAGAGTAAGAGTGGTCACCCATGATGAGCTCCTGGTCCTGGTGGACAGGATAGTCTACCTTGGCTATGACCAATGCCTGCTCCAAATTAAACGCATGCTGGCCAACCTGGCGGACCTTGGGGCAGTGAAAGAAAAGTGCCAACCTTCCCATGGGTGGGGATGCGAGTTATGCTGCTGCCATCTGAAGGAATATGGGACTCAGAATCAAAAACACCCTCCCTGCCAAAGGTGATCACCCCCTCATATGTCATACACTGCCCCTGTCTGCTGTCTTGTCTGCCTTGTCTGCTTGCAAATGTATCCTCACCTACCCAACTTACCTCCCCCAAAAATACCTATGTCCCTTCCCCAACATTCCAATCGCACCTTAAAAAGAAAATGGACATCTGTCCCACAAAATATTGTCCCATGCACATAGCTCTCCATTTTGCAGACATGTCCATTGGACACATGTAATTTGGTCACATTTGGCATGACAATGCAGTTATATTGTCCTCACCCCTCTCTCTGGGGTTTGAGAAACAAAAATTCATCTACAAATCTGTCAAAGTGCACAGTTGTTGCTGTACAAGAAATGGATAGCTATGGCTCTTTCCTACACCCTTCCTGCACATCCCTCCCTGCCTTTCAATATGTTTTTCCCCCTGCTTGCCCCCATTTCACCACTTTCCTATCTTCTCTTTTTTCTTTTTTTTTATATGTTTTTAGCACGGAACTGCACATCATGCTGCATCATACAGCTTTGCTTAGCTCAGATAAATGCAGTTATAATGAATATATTTGTTTCTAATATTGTAAGTCACATCTACAAAATAAACACCTTTGCCATGCTTTGAACCCAAACCCATCACACCTGCAGCACACTGCATTAAACCACCATGCCACACAGCTCTTCATTAAAACAGGCGTTAAACAAAACATAGTAATTGCCAATTACAGTCATTAGCTGTATTTCAGCAGAACTGCATGTTTTGCCATACCACACAAACTGGAATAAAAAGTAATGGGAAATGGGAGTATAACTTGGATTCTGGTGCAATAGTACACCACTAGATGGCCAAACACATGATAATGGATGTAACTGAGGCCTGCAATAGGAGGTAAATATGCCCTTGTATCAGCAACATATAGAAAGTCACCTGATAAGGCATTCATGGCAAAATACATGTTCAACTGGGACTCTGGTGCAGAAATACATCTATATAAAGCCATGCACATACTGATAGCTGTAGAAAATGCTTGTCACAGCCTATATGTGTGCACATATATCTTGAAAGTATGCCTACTGTAGCAGTGACTCAGGAGTTCAGACTGTTAAATGACTTGCATGCAGGGTTCAAATCCAGTGCTGTGCTGCATTTCAGTTACATTATTGTGAAGACATTAATTAATGGAGCTCTAATACACTCTTTACCCACACAAAGCATTGCAAATTAAATAACCACTTTTCAGTGCATTAAGTCACAGGCCTGCAGGTAGGGACACACTTCATTTATCTGTATAACAGTACAATATGTCACCTAGTACTCTGTTATTGACACAGTTGCTTAACATATGTACCTTAAACACATGCCTTAATTGGAGTGTAAAGGGTACACTCACCCTGGCACTGCCTCAACAATAAGACTGACACAGATGACATAGATACACCTACAGCTTGTTGTCCTCCAAAGTGTTCACATTCTCTGCCTATGTCTACCACCTGCAGCAGCTGCAGCCTGTGGTATACACAGCTCTATGTAATGGTTTCTGCTACAGACCTCCCCTCCCAGTAGTGTCCATCTGAATAGTGAAGAAAGGGATCCAGGTCTACATGAAGGCCTTATATATTGCACAGTGGTTGCATGTCACTGGCAATTCAGCTGCTTTGGCTGCAATTAGCATTTAAGAACCACAGATTGGTTTAGAGATCATCACCTGTTGATGGGGAGAATTTTTAAAAGGCAGGTAGGTGGCTATGGGGATCCATTCTGTATGAGACTTTACTCACATAGAGCACGTCTTTGCAAACCTTTACCAGACCCTCAGTTTAACGCAAGAGTATTGTTGTTTGTGTATAACAGGATTCAGATGGGGGGATAGAGGTATGGGGAATAAGGATTACAACAGTAAGTCAGTCATAGACCTGTGGTAATGACATGTTAGTGATACCCTGTTGACGTACACCTACAGGGACAAGTACAATACTCCAAGGTTGCATTGTCTTTTGTCATTGTGACACATTGCTGTTGTTGGAATGTCCCTTCATAGTGGTTTCAATAGCATATGGCTATTTGCCTGGCACTGGTCTTATGACATATTATTGAGGGGTTGGACTTAGCGGACACATCACCCTAGACTGGAGTGTTGGGTGCATGATCATACAGCAGAATTTCTCATGGAACACAGGGAAATATCTTACTATTGATACTATCTCGGTTCGATCCACACACATATATTGTCTCTCTATGGGGTATGACATGTGTGAGCAAGCAGTGAATAGTGCTGGACATTTTGCTCTTGCTGTATCTGTACATAGTGGATGTCAACATATCTGATCCTGTAATGTGTTCCCCTTGTGTTGTCTTTCATGAATTATGTACCACAGAACACACCCACCATTCTTGGATGCAGAGATTGAGGTAATCTTGCAAGTACTAAGGCAGCATCATAACATCCTGCTATCCAGGAGGAGATATAATAGGGAACAGTGGGTCACATTGAGGTCAGACCTTTTCCGTGATGTTAATGCCATGGGCCAGCAGGGTAGGACATATGAGCAGGTCTGACACCAGGTGACCGATATGATTAATGTTGCACGTCAATGGGCAGTGGATATAGCCAGGGATCATGCTGTCACCAGTGAAGGGCCTGCAGGGGAACAACAACTCTCAGCCTCTGAGGAATTCCTGGCATACCTAGGCACATGAGACAGCTCCCAGGCATCCATCACACCATACATCGTGGAGGTGGGTATCAAAGTTTCCACAGCTGAGTAGCATGCAGGTAAGCTTACTGTGATAAGCACTGTACTACTTTAACAGTCAGTTTATCAGGCTGTAGATACTTTTATGGGGGGCAGGTTTTTGTTCCTGGGGGGGGTGTAACCTCAGGTATACACTCATACATACATTGCGGCCAATACAACAAGTAACACAGTAGCTACTGTAAATGTGAGATATATGGATGTATTATCTTTTTGTGGTGCAACATGCAGTGGTACTGACATTACTCCTCCCTCAACTTTTCCCAGGTCCATCAGGTATTGGCCAAGGCCATGGTCCTACCCCTGTCAGTATGACATTTGTTTTGTTAAGGAACAATTATAGTCAAGTACGGTTAAGGGCCAAAATAATGCCCTATGTACGCGTAGTTATGTGTATAAACAGCATAGGATTTTATTAAATGCCAGTCAGGAAGAGGTGCCTAAGGTTTCAAGAAGGGTTAGTCACAACAGTGTAATGCAACAAACAGATACACGTTGGCAGTTACAGGTAAGAGCAGATAAGGCTATCAGTTTAAATGAGGCAGGGAATCTAAAATACCTTTTAAAACATAACAGGTTGAAGGCAAACACATTAGGTAGCGAAATATGTATTTCCATATAATTGTAAAGAGAGTTGTACCAGGTTTTATGTGTTGTTTTTCAATTGTATTGTCACACTGGGTAAGTAAAAGGTAACTATTACTGGTCATGTTTGACTTGATTTACTTCAAGTGATTGTTATAAAGGTCCAGAGTTGAATTTGAATTGTGTTCCGGGGTAGTAGTTTGTGGACAAATGCAGAGAAGGAAGTTGTTTGACGGCTAATCCAGTTGTGGGTCCTCATTGTTATGAGGCTTGTATGCTATTCATGCACAATAGTACATGTATTAATGTACTACTTATTTCATTCTTATTGCAGATGACCGTGGGGGTTGGCGTCTGTCCCCTACACAGTTGATGTCAGTGTTTCCTCGGACACTGATGATGATGGTGGCCACAGTGAGGCACAGGTGGTTGTGTCAGGGGCCACAATCTGTCCCATAGGTAGACATCACTCTTCTGTCCCCATTGTCATTGCACACAGTCTGTATGCCCACACATACCCCATCCCCAGAGGCCACAGATATTGGATAGTCAGAGGATGGAGACATTGATCAGGAAAGTGTGGCAAACATGGCTCCAGTGAGTCCAGACATTGGTCATAGCCAGAGAAGTGGTAATGTCTCTCACAGGCGGATTGACAGGGGTGCTTGTAGGAGGCCTGCTGTCTGTTCACTACCTTTTGCAGATGTCACATCAAAGATCACCCCAATGCATGTTTTGGGCTGTCATGGAGGCACAGACATGTTTTGAATGGAACACCAGGCGTATGCTCAGGGCTATGGATGCCGCACTGTCTGACATCCATGACAGCCTCCACTGCACTGGGGTCACAGTGGATCAGTTCTGTAATGCAGTGGATAGATGGTGGGCTGAGATAGTGTCTGTCTTGGACTACACATTGTGCTGGAATCTTTGGTTGGAGTTGAGCATTGGACCAGTGGACAAAAGTCAGCAACACCATCTGCTGAGAGTCCACGTGGCCATGCACCCTCATGCTCCCATAGTGGCAGTACATCCAGCACTACAGAGGGTAGTGTGCTGGCTACACCATGATGTGGCAGGCCATGGGCTCATTGTTCTGTGTAGTCCTATGGGGACACAGTCTCAGCAGACAGCAGTTACCATCAGGTACTAGCACTACTTCTGACCTTGGGCATGGAGGTGCCAGTGCAAATGCTGGCAAAGCCAGTTCCTGTGTTCTTAGTTGGAGATGGTGAGATGTCAGCTCTACCATGTATGGTCAAAGCTGTCCAACATACACATGTGCAGGGCTAGCACTGAGCTTGACTGTGTACATGCACACACACACACACCACTGTCATATGCAGGTCACCTACAGACACGCACAGCACCTCTACATAGTCTATCTTATATGCTCCCCCCTGAATCACATACATGTTGTCTACAATTTGGGCCAGCCTAGGCCTCTTCCATTGCCACACAACACCTTGTGCAACAGATGATACCTATGCCATATCCCTGTCATCCTCAATGTCGATGTATGGAAATGAAGTTATGGGTCTGATGCACAGGGTGACTATATTACTTAACATGTAATTGTGTAATGTAGTGTTAGTTCACCATGCCCACTTGTAATGGTTAACAAGAGATACTATATGCTAGCATTTGTCACATGCATCCCAGATGCATTTGTGTACCTTATGTGGTTTTTATGTTATATGTTGTTGACTTGGTTATATAGTTACACAATGACAGGTGTGTCACAGGCCTCTTTATGTTTCTGTTACAAGAGTCTGTTGGAGTAACCTGTGGATACACAGCAGAAATAAAGCAGTACAGGATGGCTTGTCAGCACAGCAGACATATGTCGTTAGCAAGGTACAGCACTATAACTGCATGGCCCCATAGGTTCATATGTGTATAACATGCTGACAAGGACAATGTTGGCATTCAACATACTCATGCATCCCTAATCTGTGAGAAGGTCTGCTACCCTTCATAAGTGCCACCAAGGTTTTGCTGGAGATGACGCATCTGCATATATCCTGTGTCCAGTACCAACAGTTGCTTGGCAGCAGTTAAGAGTGTTCTGCATCCCAATGTGTAATCTGCACATGATATGTGTCACAGCAGATGTGTGCGTGACATGCATGGGGGGGCCTGTTTCATGTAGGGTGTACTACCTGTTTTACATACCTGTTTCACCAGCATGTATTATGCATACCACACTGATGTTGTTGGTGTATAGCACAGGTGACACATGTGTTAGTCCTGTCATAGATAAATGGGAGGTACACAGTGGGAGCTGACACCTCCCTGTATGGAGCCATGCACATCTCCTCCAAAGCATTTCAGAGACAGACTACACATGTATGGTCCTGACATGGACTCCATAAGACATGCTGTCTACAATGTGTATTGGTGTACCTTGGAACCTGTGTGGCTGCTACAGTTGTACAATATGGCTATGCAGTGACAAGGCATGGGTGCCATTGCACACAATGATAACTGTGATGACTGCCACATTCAGTATACCAGTGCCAGTCTGGGATGTATGTCCCAAACCTGTTGGTATTGGTTGTACAACAGTGAATGCGTGCACATCTTTCCAACCAGTGACAGTAAAAGTCTACAGTACTCTCTGTGTTTAAATAATACATCCCATGGTTCCATAACATGTTTAAAATTCTCTAACAGGCTCACAAAAAGACATATCTACAGTGAGGCTAGCACCACTTCCAAGCAGTGCATACAGGGCATACCAAGGCATACAGGTAGTGCAGGTTGGATGTATGTAGGTGTGCACACTTACCTATGTAATGGTATATTCTACAGATTGTAGTATATGCTGCACACAGCACACATCATGTCTTCTAGTACTGTCATTTTAGGACATATTATGCTTGATGACATATGCACACCTTGTTGTGGTCAGACTTTGGGGGGTCACATCACCTGCTGCAAATAAACAACTGCAAAACCCTACATATGCTAGGCTACCGATGTTATGCAATATGGATACATACACACACACCAAGTGGGCTGGGGGAGATTGGAACCCCTGCCTACCTAGTCTTACACACTACAGGTCATGGTACTTACTGCATGCACCACAGCTTACATCTGACATTTCACTCTCAGCTGATAATCTTAAGGTGGCTGACATCATCAGACCTTGTAGAAGAGGGAAGTGTGGAAGCCAGCAGCAAGTTACAGGGCCAAAAGGTGTATAACATTTGTGGGTGGTAGCCCATGAGAAACATCCATTTATTTGTGGGGAGATACACATGCACACACACTCTGACATAGTCACACACTAAGTGGATTGGAGTGAGATTACAACCCCTACTTATCTAGTCTTATAGACTACAGATCATGGCACTTATTGCATGTGTCAAGGCTTATAACTGGCATTATTCTGTCAACTGGTAGTCTTAAGGTGGCTGACATCATCAGGCACTGCAGAAGAGGGCAGTGTGGAAGCTAGCAACAAATTACAGGGCCAAAAGGTGCATAACCATTGCAGGTGGATAGCCCATGAGTACATGTCCATTCATTTGGAGGGAGATACACATGTAGTCATGAACCAAGTGGGCTGGAGTGATACTAGAACCCCTACCTATCTAGTTTTATACTCTATCGATCACAGTACTCATCACATGCATCACAGCTTACATCTAATGCTACACTCTCAGCTGGTAGTCTTAATGTGGCTGACATCATCAAGCCTTGTAGAAAAGGGAAGTGTGGAAGCTAGCAGCAAGTTAAAGGGCCAAAAAGTGCATTACCATTACAGGCGGATAGCCCATGTTCATTCATTTGCTGGAAGATACACACACACACACACACACACACACACACACACACACACACACACGCACAAATGCACAAACACACACACACACACACACACTCTGACAGAATCACATGAAGTGAACTGGAGTGAGATTAGAACCCCTAAATATCTAGTTTTACACACTACAGATCACAGTACTTATCACACACACCACACATTAATTCTGTTGTATGTGTGATTGCAAGCACAGTACTTATGCATTACACAAACTAGGCCTGTGTTGACAAACATCTGTGGCCTGCAGTGTGATATTGCTTCATACCATTATCTGTATCTAGTATACTAGCTGTGAGATAACTGTAATTATCCTAGCTATGTGTGTACAGTTACCAGTATGGTCATGTGTGGCTGCTTGCAGTTACATAGGCATACCTGTGGGCAGGGACAGGCTGCCCTGTCCATACATGCATTGACAACATTATACATTACAGTACATGCTCACCTGTGTATGTCTACATGGAGACATCCAGCAGGCATAGGGATCTGTGGATAAGTGGAATTTGTATGAATGCACCCTTAGCTTGAATCCTTTCAGCAGCAGTATGGTTGTGTGATAGTACAGATTTAATCACCATTACTAGGGTATGTCGAACAATACAGACATCCACACACGTTTCTGTATATAACAGGGATGTATATATATATATAACTGTAGCTGTGTGTGTATAATATATGTGCTATGTAGATATATAGGGAGTGTATGTATCATCAGTGCATATCTATTTGTCACTACATTGCAATAGTTATAGTATGCATGTCAGACAGAGACAGCGACAGATTGATATGTATATGTATATCTGTCTGTAGACATTTATATATAACAGGTCATTCTGATGAAGGGGTGATAAGATTGCGTTCATTTTAGCAAAGTGTATGGGCATAGTACTAATAAGGTGACTCCAGTCCACACCTACCTGTACTCCAGTCTGGGATTTTGTATGTTACAGACATTAACATCTGCTCTTGTTTCTGCAGTACTGCACTTCACTCAAACTGTCCACAGCATTCCCCAGCTGTGCTGTACTTAATCTGTGACTGCAGTTGGTAATGTTACACCACCAACAGACTGACAGTCTGCATATCTCTCAATTGTCCTGATTTATACAGAATGTCTAGAGTTTTGTCTCATATGTTTGGTCTGTTTCTCATACATTTGTAGTCTTCTGGTGAAGTATTGAATATTGATCTCACTACATTATACTACTTACAGACAAATATTTGTGTTTCAGACATATCATTCAGAACATATATAATAATGCAACACCTTTACTTCCAGTGACTTTCTAGGTTTATAGGGGCAATATTTGAAATCCCAATCTTACTATATTTGTCCAGATTTCTTGCAGTAAGAGGTATGACAGTCTGTGTAAACACCAACACATTACTACTTGATATGCAAAATATGTGAGTAATTCCAGATTACAACCAGCAGCACCATCAGCCATGGTAGCTTCCCTAATCCACTGGGCCACTCAGGCCAATAGACAGAGAAGAGTCATTCATCACACAATCAACAGCCTAAATATGTACATTGTTATCCTGAGTGAGGAGAGACATGCAACAGTGTGAGCAATATCTATGTTACAGCCCTGAGATTGCCTGGTCCACTGATATACCATAGACAATTTTCTGTTAAAGCAGTTGTATGGGTACACTGCCCTGGTGGGGGGGGGGGTAGAGGAATAATGGCACATGATCTGGTGGGATATACAGTAGTCCAAATATCATGTGAGCCCACTGTTTAACATCTCCCTTGACTGATGTAGTGAATATTCCAACCATGAGGCCTAGTGACTATTAAGGAACACATACTGGGTATTTGAAGTCCCATGTGGATGTTACACCTGTCCCATTAGCCCACTATTTTACTTGCATAACAGCAGCAGATGTGTAGCTTAGAGACTTGCCTTGCAAATGCAGCAGTTGAGAGATCTGTAGTTCAGGGCTGACTCTGTGTGATGCAAGCAGTACACAACCAATACATTGGATAAATACAGGTTGTATGGGTTGCCTGGCAATAAAAACATTTACTATATGTATGTGAGTAGGAGTAGGTGTCAGTCCCTAGGGCCCTAGTTTGTCAGTGAATGTGCTATGCATTGTCTCTTTGCCAATGCCAGGGTGTACTGGGCACACCTATGTCTGCCTACAGGAGCATCATCAGGGGGCTCCTCCTTTGAGTCCTCTTGTAAGTGTGGCTGTGGTGACCTAGGCACTGGTGGGGGGCTGTGTATCCCTTCCCTTTGCTGATCCTGCTGCCACTGTTTCCACAGGATCATATTGTGTAGCATGGCACATACTGTGAACATATGTGCTTATGTGGCTGAAGAGTACTGCAGAGTTCCACCAGATATATTGAGTCACTGTAACCATGACTTCAGCAGCTCAAACACACACTCTATGGTGTTCCTAGTTTGTGCATGTGCCTCATTATGGCATTCTTCGGTTGGTGGGGGTACATTTCTGATGGTTGGCATCATCCACGGTTTCAGGGTGTAGCCAGCATCCACCAGTAAATGGCCATGTGGGATATCCCCCCTAGCAAACATCTGGTACAGCTGTGATGCATGCCAGATATGGGAGTCATGATAACTGCCAGGGCTGCCAGCACACACATTCATGATAATGCTCTGGGCATTGCACATAACCTGGCAGTTGAAGGAGTGGTACCCCTTGCTGTTGACATTGATTCTAACCTGCTCACCGGGTGTTGCCTTGATGAGTACATGAGTACAATCTATGGCAACCATTCATTGTGCTACCCACTTGGTGACAAAGAGGTTTACGGCCAGTTGAGAAAGTTTCTCTGTAATAACTGAGTGTGGTATTGTGTCAAATACCTTGGCCAGGTCAAGTTAGGTGGGACATACAGTCTGTCCCTTATTCATGGCTTTGCTGATCTTATCAAAGAAATAAGCAAGATTTAACTGACATGATATAACCTAGACTACCTATGCCCTTATTAATAAGGTCCATAATGATTCTTACCATTGGCTTACTGATGAGGCTAGTCAGCCTTATGGGTGTATAATTACCTGTGTTGGGTGATGGTCCTCCCTTGTTCCAACAGATGACTGTTGCTGTCCACCATTCTGCCAGAAAACAGCCTACATAGGGATCCATCTGTGTCTGTTAGGTCATGTTTCAATTTATTGATAAAGCATCCTGGGATGTTGTCAGGGCTCATTGATGCTGTGTTTTTAGCCTTAGGCAGTGCACAGATGAGCTGCTCTCTTTAAAAATGTATGCTGAATAATGTTTGTATGTATACATTGGGTGATAAGCAGTGGGGTCAGGGGTTGAAATTTGATCCAATTCTGTCAGCTAGTAGATTGTCTTTTTCCTCCAGTTGACTATTGGTAGTGCAATCCACAACCATATGTGTGCATAGTCATGTATTCCCCTTAAAATGTTGTACTTACTTAAGAAAAGATTTGTGACAACACTGCCAAATACAACTCTGAGTATGCATCACATGAAACACAGTGCAGTTCTACCTAGTTCACATTATTACATCATTTGCACATCATATGCCTCTATGTTTATCATTGGAAAGGTGTATGTGAGGGCTCTGATACTATATATGGGCACATTACACATGAGGTGGATGTGATGTATGCAAAATAGTTAATGACACAAATGCTGACAGCGACACACTGCTGATGGACAACACCTGAATAACCTTGTGAATAGCAACATAGTTGTGTATACAATGAATTCCCTAAAGATGCAAGTGAATCTGACCTGGTTATATGCTTATGTATATAACAGCATTACAATATGGAGATGAATTAAGTAGTATGTGCCTGTGTAATTAGTATGATATAATATTGCTGTATGTCACATAGCATTTCATGATGGTAGGTATACAGTGCATACACGTGCCATACTGCAAATTTTACTGTGATGGGAGAAATGTATAGAATGCTAATATACCCCACTGCAAGAACACATGCCTTACTGAGGAAATAATATACATAGCATCATCTCATGTAAACAGACCTCAGGAGGCATACTGCTCAACTGTTATGGAAGGAACATGTAATAAAATGGCAGCTTTGTCCATCAATGCATTACTTCAAATCATAAGTTGGAGTACAATGTTGTAGGGCTTCCATACATCCACAGCTCAACACAGCACATGTGGATGACAGCAGCACTGGCATGTGCAATCTTCATATGGTCATAGGACATCACTAGGATAAAATCCAACACCACATAAAATTCTAGCCATTATTATAGCATTTATACAAAATCACCATATCTATATGATGGTAGACAGTAGGGTTATGTGCATATGTGTTTATGTGTGGGATTGTATTGAATACTGCCTCTATCTATATATGACATGTGCACCACACCATGACAGAATTTGCAATCACACATCCAGTGAACTGCAGATGGCTTGCATATGCCCCTGGAAGGGCTGTGCTTCACAGTGTATGTATGTTTGTATGTATCTATGAGATGATGAAATCATCCATGGTTCTCCAGGATGTTATGTTTCCAAAATGAATTAGGAACTCTTGGATTCAGGGAACTATGTTAAAGGTTTTCCTGAGTTGGATTTAAGTGAAAATTGATTCAAAATAATCATATACTAGCAGCAATATACTACTAACCACACACAACAGTTGGATGAGGTCAGATTTGAGCATTAGGCCTGTGTAGATATATAAATTGGATTCCATATAATGCAACAGTCACACCACCAAAGATCTCTGACTTTACATTGCCACAGTGTGCTTTACAAAGGATTACAGCATCAGTGTATGTTGAGAAGATGTTGGGAGCAGTGTGTTACACAGATGTGAATTCACATGTTGGTGTAAAATTGTCTCTTCACTCATATTTTAATGAACACACACATGCACTGTCTTCTGTGATATTAGAACCACAAATGATCTAACTCCACAGAGTCAAGAACACAGTAGTTTATGTTCATGCCCATACAGATATCTGAGTGTAACGCTGTCAGAGTGAACTTTAGAGGGGATCACATCATAAGTGTATGTTGATAATAGGAAGTGGACAGGAGAATATGACAGAGCTTCAGTCAAAGAAGTGGTTTTAAAACTGCCTACAGACTAATAGTAGAATGAGCACACACACACACACACACACACACACACACACACTGGCTGCAGTGAGATTAGAACCCCTACATAGCTATCTACAGAACACTGTACTTAACACAAGCACCACATCATAAGTCTGATGTTCATATTGTTAGACAATACTTTATAGAAGATGACATCATCAGTGTCTGATGAGATGAAGATGTTAGTAGGAGTGTCTCATATGCTGGTCTAAAATGGTATCCAGAATGAAAGCAAATTGAACACAAATGACCACAGTGAGATTAAAACCCTTATCTAGCTATGTACACAACACAGTAGTTAACACAAGCACCACAGTACAAGTCTGACTTTTAAACTATTATACAACACTTTATAGCAGAAGATATCATCGGTGCCTGGTGAGAAAAAATATGTTATTAGGAGTGTCTCATATGGTTTCCAGTAAAAATGAATTGAACGCATAACATCAGATGACCCCAGTGAGATTAAAGCCCCTACCTAACTAGTTACAAAAGCTAGAAACCACAGTATTTAAGGCAAGCACCACAGAGTGACTTTAGAACGTTTGCAGTACACTTTATAGCAGATGGCATCATCAGTGTATGTTGGGAAGAAGATGTTGGGAGGGCTGTGTGATGTCCTCCCTCTGGGCCAGTAATCAAGGAACCTGAATCTTCAACACTGACACCAGTGAGGGAAGTTCACTTGGAACAAAGATAGGTACACAGTATTTCCAGGTGGAGCTCTCTGCACCAAGCACAATTTCCCTTAGAACACAGGGAGCACTCTCAGTCTAGGGTCTAGGTTTCCATCTCTCTCTCTCTCTCTCTCCAGGCCTCCAGTAAGACTCTCCACTGGCACAGCTATAGAGTTGAGTCCTCAGCCCAGTATCCTAAATAAGTCCTCCACCACTATCTCTGTGAAACCAGTGCTCTGTCTCTGCTCCAAGTAGCTGACACACGCACATTCTTTGAGGTTTGATTTTCATACACACACACACACACACACACACACACACACACACACACACACACACACACACACATGAAAGGCTGACACAGATTTACTAGTTATGCCCCTCTGCCCAGACCATAAGGTACTGTAGATACTGCTACCAGGACACTCCAACTCAAGCTACTCTAAGGTTCTTACAAGGGTACCAAATTATACTGAGTAAAATTAATATTAATACAAATAGTAGTGTTTGAGCAATGCAGTAAGGTTTTTAGGAGTGGCCATAGTGTCACCAAATAAATGTAAGTTCTTTCAATGGTTACAATATTCTCTAAAAGACCAGCTACAATGAAAAGTTTAAATATATTTAATAATAAAAAATAAAAGAACATTGAAAATACTGAATATATATTTACAATAAGCACCAGAGTTTCATTAACAGGAAATATTGAAAATAACACAGGTGGATAGATTCACACAGATACAGAAAAACAGTACTTAACTAATCACAAACAGTACTTAACTAATCACACTATATTTTCCTGACTGATCTAAAGAATTACTATTCTCTGGTTACTTACTAAAGCAAGACAAGGTGAAGTGGGTGAGTGGTCTTCCTCCTTTGTCAAGTTTCAAAAAACAACTGCTCTGAGACTTCTGTGTCATCTAGTATTAAAACATCATCTAGTATTACAGAATGAAATCATATGCATATGGTAACCTGGCTTTTGGTTCCCATACTACCCCCTTTACTAAAAACTGGACCACAATCTTGCACATGTGTTACCATACACACAGACAGAGATTTGCAAAGATATTTTATAGCATTTGGAAGCCATACAACCATTTCAACACTTCCACTCTTCCAGGGTAGCAATTAGTTCACTGCTAAAGACAATATAGCATGATTCCTAGTCCTTGTTTTTTACAGATATTTCATCTCTGGCTGCAATCAGAACTGTAAAATAAATCTTTATGTCGTACCACATAATTGAATTTCAGACTATTTTCAAAGTTAGCTGGACTAAGATGAACGTCTTCTATTCCAATATCCTCTGTTACAATATTAATGTCAACAGTTATAATACAGTCTAACCTACATGTCTATTTCCTTTCTGTCCAGCAGGACAGACTATTTGTACATTTTTAACACAAGTAGTTTTACAAATATATTTTTTCAACACAAGCACCTGTACAAATCAGTTTGATATACAAATGACATATAATTCTTTACAAAACTGCAGCTATGCTATGCTTGCATATGTTATGCATCCACTGCCCTACTTCTCCTTGCATAACTGGCAATACCTCACATTGTCACATGCTGTATTAACTTGCTGTGTAGTTATGTATGACTGTAAAAGTATTTTCTGAACGAGACCTGAGGAATTTCAGTAGGACACAGACTCATGTTCTTCTGAATATGCACACACACAAATAAATTGACTGTAGTGAGATTAGAATGCCTACCTATCTATTTTCACAAACCAGAGAACACATTACTTAATGCAAGCACCATAGCACAAGTCTACCTTTTGTACTGACACAAAATACTTTATAGCAGGTAACATTCCCCTGGATTCAATAAACTCCATGCAGGAATAGTGCTATTCCTGCACAGAGTAGTTCATGTCCATGTAGCCACAACAGTGCACCTTGTATATTCATGAAGGCATGCTGCTGTTTAGGCTAAACAGACATGAACCATGAACAAGTGCAGGGGGCAAGTTGAAGTAGTGTACGAACTACGAACATGCCCCCTGCACTCAGAAAGTGCCGTATGACACTTTCAAAACCAATCTGGCGTAATATTAGAGAATTTCTCTAATATTATGCTAGTATTTCAGTGTCCGCAGACACTGAAATGAAATAAATTATCATTTCAGTGTCAGTGGACACTGAAATACATATGGGAGAAAGAAACCAATGCAGGGGTGTATGACAGGTTCTGTGACACACCCTCTGCATTGTAAAAGTGCCGTATGACACCTCACAACCTGCTAAATCAGGAAATGTGAATAAAGGCACAAATAATGGGGGAAAATTCCTAAAAAGGGACACTTCTTAAACATTGCCCTCACACACTTAGAAAGTTGATAAAAACTTTTCATGCATTAGCATAAATGTCTGAATGATAGAATTCTGAAAGTCAAATTATGCCATTATTCCCTGACAGCAGTCCATGTGGACAGAGGCACAAAGAATGGGGTACAAAGCCTTAAAAATAATGGCGCTACTGAAATATTGCCCTCACAAACTTAGAAAGTTGATAGAAAACAGGATATGCATTAGCATGAATTTCTGAAGGATAGAAGCCTGAGGGTCAAAGGTATGCCGTAATTTACTGACTGCAGTCCTCAATAACTTGTCAGAAAACCTCAATACTCACTATATAACAATAATATAATATAATAAATCTTTTTTCTACATGCTAAGGAATGTTTAAACAAAGCTAAGTGGGTGTGCGTGTTATGGTCCTCAGCTTAGCATTGCTTAAACATCCCATAGCAGATAAATAGAAACATACAGCAGAAATTCCTGAACGAAGATAATGTAGTGTAGTGGTTAGAGTGCTGGCTTTACATGCAGGGGTTCACAGTTCGAGTACCAAGGCAAGCAATTTATTTTTATATGGGAAAGCAGTGTTAAATTTTTTTTTAAAAAAACTTAAAGTAGGCAGTAACTGTTTTTTGTCAACCAGGGTAGTGTAGCTGGTATTAAATGCAAGTGTGAGTGCATGTAACATGTGAATCACCCATGTATACACAAGTGCCCTATACAGTATAGTCACACCCCTTGCTATTGTAATGAAAGCACATAGAGGGATGTCATGTAAAGTAAATCATAGCTACCTACTAAATGAAGCCATTATCCTATTTTTTTAAATGAAAAGTGAGCAATGGTCAGCAATGCCCAGCTATGCTTACCAGGTTTAAGCATCACTTACACATGATTGCTAAGCAGCAGGTATCTCAGTTAAGCAGATTTGTGCACTGTTAAGCAGTGCTCAGCAATTACCCCTTTAAGCACTGTTCAACTCAACTTATCAGATTTGCACATTGGTAAGCTGTGCTCAGCATTTTTGAAATGGTCCAATGATGGCAAAGGGTGGGAATATGGCCTTATTTAAGCCGTGCTGGTGGAATACAGCCATAACCTGTTTAGTTTGATCTCTGCAGGAACATGTCTGGGGTTGGAGAGGGAGCACACTTTTGGGCACAGCGCTGGAACATTCAGGAGTCCAGGGTCATGGCTAGAGTCCTTGTCGAAAACCATGATGAAAGACTATTGCAGGGCCAGTGCCAGTGATCACAATACAAAACGGAGGCCTGGGACCATCTCACATGTGATCTCACCAGTGCTTCTGGCATTCCCTGGACTGGTGAGTAGGTATGGAACCTCTATGCTGACCTAAAGTGGAGGAAGGGGGCACTCTTGGTCCAGTGGATCCAAGATGCATGGGCACGGAATGCTCCAGTAGTGAGTAAGTATCACTATCAAGTAGGTTGTAGCAAATAATAGCCTTAGAATGTGATAGACAGGTATGCATAATGTTTGTTTCTCTCCCCTACAGCTGCAGCAGAGAGGGCTATGAACATTGAAACCCATGGTGACAGACTACTGAGGCTACGCCAACAGGCTGGTGAGTACAAATCTATTTTGCAGTATATTGTTCAAATAGCTAAGAAGGAGTACATTGTTTACTGCTAGTAGGTATACCGTTACTGTGTTAACTGAATAAATAAAAATGTTTGGCAGACTAATATTGATGTGCAATAAAACTAGCAAAAAATGGTTATGTTTATTCTGGTATGTTGTTGTAGACATTTGGAATGCATACAGATCCTTCACAGCAAAAGTGGCTGTGACAGCATACATTAACTGAGCTTCTTCTGTGAACCTGCTGTAAGAAAAAAGTACATGGTTGAGCTGTAAAACAAGATATAACTGAAATGTGAAATGTGAAAAATGTTGTTTGGCTTCTGCTACATACCTACAATCAACTGCATTACTAGCTGAGTTAAGTACAAACTTGCAGTGTTAAAGATTGTACTGCATTTCATTTTTCTGTCTATTTAATTGTTTCATTGAATATTGTGTCTGTGTCTCTCTGTAGTTATTTATTTTTCTATTTAATTGTTTCATAAAATACTGTGGTCTCTCTCTGTTTCTGCAGTAGTGGGGGCTATTGTCTTTCACTTCATTGATATTCATTGTTAAACTCTTAGCCTAGAGGGTTTCTCTGTATATGTATTTCTAACATGGGTTAGTGGTAAATCACTTTGGCTGTGGTGTGCAGAATCCTGGGTTTGAGCCTTGCTGAGGTTGTTTATTTAAGGGGTTGGGAGGGTGGCCTAATGGTTAAGGTGTTTGCCTTACAAACACAAGGTGCAGGGTTTGAGTCTCACAAGGAATAATTGGCTAGGCTTAAAATGGCTCGCAAGAGCAGTCAGCCTAGTACTAATCTATGAACCTATGAACCTATAAGTGAGTCACATATCTTTGAATTTATCACCGCTCGATACCTGTGTTGTTTGGCTTCTGCTACATACCTACAATCAACTGCATTACTAGAGGAGTTAAGTACAAACTTGCAGTGTTAAAGATTGTACTGCATTTCATTTTCCTGCCTATTTAATTGTTTCATTGAATATTGTGTCCGTGTCTCTCTGTAGTTATATATTTTTCTATTTAATTGTTTCATAGAATACTGTGGTCTTTCTCTGTCTCTGCATTAGTTCCCCACCCACCTTCCCTGTTGTTGTTATGGTATTAATCTTGGTGGCTTTGGAATTGCTCGCCCCTCCTGTAAATTTGAGTTTGAACACTCCTTCTGGGTTTATCTCATTTGCTCACTCACCCAAGTACAGTGAGATCATATTTAGACTTCAGACACTCCTACCAGTGCATCTGTTCAGCTCAATCCCAGCTCTATTCCAGTCTAGTGTTACTAGCTCACTCTACCTAATACAGAGAGAACATTTGTGAAGGGCAAGCCACTTAAGTCCTTAATTTTGAATTATCTTCTGTTTCTCCTTTCTCTCTTTTTACTTTCCCAAAAAATGTCTAAGTTTGTTTCCAGCCTTTCTTGTAACTAGTCTAGTCCAGATACATATTTGTTGTAACCAGGACTGTGTGTAAGCTTCTGAGCCCCCAAAGCCTTAATGTGTTGGAGGGAAGCCTTTTGGCTTATCAGTGGGAGTGGTAAGCACTAGGTAGCCTATCTACGACAATAGTGGTTTCTGCCCCAGAAATTGTAGTTTATTGGCTGTTTGGCAGTTTCTCCATCTCTTTCAACTTTCTGGTTTAAAAGCCCATGTTTGCATATGTTTCCCACCTTTCCTGTAACAAGTCTAGTCCAGATACAGATTTGCTATATCCAGGACTGTTTGCCAACTTCTGAGCTCCCCAAGCCTTTCTGTGTTGGAGGGAAGCCTTCTAGCTTATCAGTGGGAGTGGTAAGCACTAGGCAGCCTATCTACCACAAGCGTGGTTTCTGGCCCAGAAATTGTAGTTTTTGGCCGTTTGGGCAGTTTTTCCATCTCTTTCAATATTCTGGTTTAAAAACCCACATTTGCACTTGTGTCCCAATTTTCCTGTAACTAGTATAGTCCAGATACAGATTTGCTGTATCCAGGTCTGTTTGTAAGCTTCTGAGCCCCCCAACCCTTTCTGTGTTGGAGAGAAGCATTCTAGCTTATTAGTGGGAGTGATAAGGACTATGTGGCCTATCTACCACAAGATCCAGGTACAGATTCTTAGTTTTAGCACTTGCATTTGCATATTTATGCTCAACACTTGTTCAGAACTTGCTGTTACACTAAATAAATTACAAATTACTACAGCACTCAACCTTCCTCTTTATCTAGAGGAAAACAGTTCTTGTACTTAATTTCCTCACTTGCTTAGAGAAAAACAGCTCTTATACTCACTTTCCTCACTTGTCTAGAGGAAAGTAGTTTTTTATTCAGGCATGTCCAAGGGTCAGCTCCCAGTGTTCTCTCCTGTCTATCTGATGAATCTGGGCATCTTGGGGCAATGTAGCAATTCCCTCATGTACACAGACAGCCCTCTCCTCCTACCACCCAACACCACAACCTGTGAGAGATGCACTTATCTAGTAAACTGGAGGTAAAGCTCTCTCCAACCAAGACTGAACTTGACAGTCAAGAGGAGAAGGTAAACACTTGCACCACACCACACTTGTCATGTAATCCCACTAAACCTACACCGCCAAAATCCACACATAGAAACACAAAAACTTTCGTGTAGGCTCTTAATAATAATCTGCATAAACAACAGAGACCTCCAAAGCAGAAACGCAAGCAACCTCTATCCCCCCAAGGCAACCCAAATGATGTATAGCCCACAGACTCAGTGTGCCACTCAACTACAGCCCATAAGGCAAAACAACATGCCCAACTCACTAGTCATAGGTGACTCTATAGTCAGGTACACTGATGTCCCACTCACCAGGCTAAAGAAGGAGAATGTTACTGTCAGGTGCCAGGATCTGCCACATAACCCACACACTCAGGTCACTCCACAAGTGCATATATGACTCTGCCATTGTCCATTTGGTGTGAATGCCCTGAGACATACCTCCCTGCACTACATAAAAAGAGACATAGAAGAGCTCTCTGATCTTGTAGCCCAGGCAGGTATGACCCTAGCCCTGAGTAGCATCCTGCCATCGCCCAGAATGATACTGCAGTAGAAGGACAAAATGATTGACTTCAACAATTGGCTAAGCTTCTGGTGTCATTCTAAGAGGATCCAGTATTTACCTGCCTGGGATGACATGGTCGACAGACCATGATGCTTTGCCAGAGATTCCCTGCACCTGTCACCCCTGGGATTCCAAATACTGATTAAGGCTCTTGCTGCCCCTATAGTACCTTTTTTAGGCAAGGTTCAAATGACAAATTCACTACCATAACAGGAACAGGCAAACCAAAACTGAGGGTAATGCTACTCAATGCTAGAAGTCTAAATCTCAAAATGCACTCCCTCGAGGCCCTCCCTAAAAGGGAGAACATCGATATCTGTGCAGTGACTGAGACCTGGTTCAAGGCTCCAGAGAGCAACCCTGCATTACCAGGCTATAACTCATACCACACTTTTTGGCCACCTAACCTGGACTGGAACACAAAAGCGGAGGTGTATCTATATTCATTAAGGATCAACACCACCAGGTTAGTTACTCAGCATAATGCATCTGAGGTTATCCAAGTGCAACTAACTCTGGGCAAAACTGCAATTCAAAATGTAGCTTGCTACAGATACCCCACCATGCAACAAGATTCCCAATCCTCTTTTCTTGATATACTGGAAAATATTAGGGTTCAGCCAAACACCCTAATAATGGGTGATTTCAACTACCCCACCATTAACTGGGAAAAATACTCATGTACCAACTCCTTCACTCAACGCTTTCTGGAATTCATAAATTCCAATGCCCTGGATCAACTTATCCACACCGCCACCATGGGCAACAATATCCTAGACCTAGTCATTACCAACATGAGTGACCGGTGTTCCACACCTGAAGTCAACTCCTCGTTGGTCAGATCCGACCATAAGCTAATTGCCCTGGATGTCCACATCCAAACTCCACCTCCCATTAAGGAAATCATGGTAAAAAATTTCCACAAAGCCGACTTCATGCTTCTTAAGACAGACATGGCAAACTTCATGATACCCATGCAGATGGACAATACAGTTACGACTGCTGAATCCTACACAAATGCACTCTATAAGCACTTACACGAGTGCCTGGATCGTACTATCCCAAATAGAACCAAGATGCTATCCTCCAAAAAGAGGAAGCCAATCTGGTGGTCCCCCACCATAAACAAACTCTACAACAGAAGGAAGAAACTGTTGCAAAAGAGAGTAAAATCCCATGAGTGGAGGAGTTCCCTGGTCAGCTTCAGTAAGAAGCTGAGATCCCTTATAAGATCCTCCAAATCTAGCTACGAAAACAAAATCATCACTGATTCTAGGGACAACCACAAAGTATTCTATAGCTATGTCAATAACCTCAGTGGCAACACCCAGATTTGCTCTGAGTTACAGCATAATGGCATGAAAATTACAGAACCAACTGATATTGCCAATGTCCTGGCAGATAGGTTCAGTGCTAACGTTATCCCCCTCTCACCCCCTAAAGGGGCCATAACTATACAGGAAGAATGCAGAGTCCCTGTAATCACAACTACGAAAGTAAAAGCTGCATGATCTAAAACCAAAAACACAGCATCCATGGGACTGGACAACATCCCAGGCTGCGTTTTACACAAACCTTAGAACGTACTGGCTCCCCACCTAAGCACCATGTTCAATCATAGTCTCACATCAGGCTTTGTGCCCACTGAATGGTGCACAGCAACAGTTGTCCCACTCCACAAAGGGGGAGCCACCACTGATCCCGTGAACTATCACCCTATTAGCCTGATGAGCCTGGTCTGTAAGGCCATGGAATGTATCATCATGGAACTCAGAAACAAATACATTGGTAACCTCCAAACTCTGGACCCCACCCAGTTCTGATTTGTGAAAGGCCGATCATGCCTCCTGAACCTGATCAACTTCTTTGAAGCAGTCACCAAAGCCGTAGACAAGGGTAAGGTGGTTCATACAGCCTATCTAGAACTCGTCAAGGCTTTTGACACTACCCCCCACTCTGGAATTATAGATAAACTCACTAAACTAGGTATAAATCCCTATGTCACAAGTTGGGTTGCCAACTGGCTCACTGACAGAACCCACACTGTAAACGTTGCAGACTCCAAATATGACTTCAAACCAGTGACTTGTGGAGTACCACAGGGTTCAGTCCTGGGACCTCTCCTGTTTGTTATCTACTTCTCTGACATACAGGCTAACACAGGAGGCCTTTGGCTAATGACGTTCACAGATGACTGCAGACTAGGAGCCATAGTTGAGTCCCCAAATGGTGTGGACATCCTACAGAAGGGCCTCACTGAGACAGATACCTGGTGTCAGAGCCATGGCCTCAAGCTCAATGCCAAAAAGTGCATTGTCATCCTCTCTGGTAAAAAAATGCTTCCCCTTGAATTACCACATAGGTGGCAGTCTACTTAATGCCGAATGTGTGATAAGAGACCTGGGGATCCAGGTGGATAGTAGTCTCTCCTTTGATAATCCCATCACCACAGTAATCTTCTACATGACACACCTCATCACAAAAGGGTTCTCATCTAGGAAAAAAAGAGGTCATTGTTCCCCTCTACGTGACACTCATTAGACCCATTATAGAGTACAATGCCCCTTTTGGAATGTACCTCACAAGACATCTACAGCAACTGGAAAGGCCACAGAAATACCTCACAAAGAGGATTACTGGCCTCAAACAGATGCCCTATGCAGACCGTCTAAAAAAACTCGAGATTTACTCCGTCGCATATCGCCTACTCAGAGGCAATCTCTGCCTAACATACAAAGCTATATCAAACCCAGAGCTGTTGGACATGCTCCACTTAAAGAAATCCCAATCCCTCTGAGCTACATGCTCTAGGGACCTAAACCTTGTCACCACAATAAGCAGAACATGTTGGAGGGATAGATTCCTGTCCCAGAGACTTCCCATATTCTGGAACAAACTGCCTATCTATATCAAACAAAGCTCCTTATTAGCACTCTTCAAAAAAATCTTGATGATTGAATGGCAAATAGGACATTCACCCCGGGGATCTGTGGCTCTGCACAACAGAGGTAGAGGAAAATAATTTTCTTGGGTAATGAAAACCAGGGTACCTTTTTGGCTAGGCTTGTATAGGCCCTAGGGCCAATAGCCTAGTACCTACCTATGAACCTATTTACTGACAGAAATCCTCAGATCATCACAGTGATTTACCAGAGAAATTAGAATAATTTCTGGAACAGAGACAAAATATGAGCAATAAACCTGACTGTCCTGCAGCAATCTGGCCATTTGAGAGGTATGCTCAGAACCACCTAGTGCAATGAATCTAGACCAAACCTGACAAAGTGGAGGGAATAAGCCATGAAAATAGGGACATATCTGAAATACTTGACTAGATTAGCTGAGACAGTTGCTAGAGCAACATTGTTTGTTCTAACATATATTGATTGAAATAGCACAACTCCAAGACTCATTTGCTTCTCATTAGTTAGTGCCATAAACCCTCCCATCATCCCACTGATTTGTCAGACATACACAACACTTATGGGGACCAGACCAAAGATATGAGCCAGAAAAATGAACATCTTATGAATATCTGGACATAACATGACATTAGGGAAAGTACACTGAGCTGCTTAGCATGTCAACAAGCACCATACAAACTACAGTCAGACTGACACACCACTCCCCCAAGTCAGCTATGGGGAATTACACATGCATTTGCAAATATAACAGGCACTATAGGGATGTAACATTAGTGAAAAACAGTCACCTGTTTGAGCCTGCATACCCACAACCAATTTCACCACAGTCACACTGACATAATGGTAAGCCAAAGGGTTGAGAGGGTGGCCTAATGGTTAAGGTGTTTGCCTTACAAACACAAGGTACAGGGTTTGAGTCTCACAAGGGATAATTGGCTAGGCTTAAAATGGCTTGCAAGGGCAGTTAGCTTAGTGCTACTCTATGAACCTATGAACAGAAGAATATAATGACAGAGTGAACATAAAAAATTTCATGTATGACACAGACACTACCCCTACATATACTGCCCCAAATCACAGTGTAGTCTGACTCCTGCAGTGTTACAGAACATGTCTCAGTCTGCCCCTACAAACATATAAAGCTGATAGACCACCAGAAACTGGAGCAGCATGCACAGTCACACGGAAAAGGAACCATGACACTTAAATGTACCCCCTCCCTACACAGCACAACAAAAAATTACACATTACACAGCTACACAATCCTGGCAGTTTGTTAACAATTGCTACACATACACAGACCACTCAACTGTACAGATTTCACAGAATGTCCAGGCTCTGTCCTCATATATATGGCCTCTCCCTTCTAACATGTCTGGCATTCTGCTACATCACTGGGATGATATCAGGAAGGAAGGCAATAACTAATGATATACCATACCTATCAACTTCTTACTGCATGACACCTGGACAAAGCCTGACATCACTGGGGTCCAGAGGCCCAAACACAGGGGCATAATTGAAATATTGCTGTTATAAACTGAGAAAGTTGTTGGTGTGACAGGGTTTTTGTAACATATCTTAACTGAGGGATATGAAGTCAGAAACACAAATGGAAGTTAGCATTTACTGACTACAATACCCAGGGTATGTTACTGATTTGCTAAGGACAACAACTATTGGAGGAGCAGACCAAACATAAAAGTCAAACCTCTGGCCATTCTGTGGATAGCTCTACAGTTGAGTGTTATGTCAAAACATAACACTGTCAGACTGAGACCCACACAGAATATCCATGTCCACACAAACCCTGTTGAACTAGCATGAATCCAAATGTATAACAGCAGTACTCACATTTTGTACCTGTCTGAGACCTTCTCCCCCATTTTGTTGGGCTGTCTCCACATGTTTTGTTTTAAGAGGTATTTCCAGCTACCCTCTGTGATGCTATTGTTCACACACCTTCATGATGTCCTCCTCACAGGCAAGGAAAAGGGACAACACCCACATGAAATACTCAATTATAGGAGTGTGTTGTCATGCCATTGGTTACAGGAATAACACCCCAGCTGTTCTGCATGCAATTAGCAAGTGGGGGACACCAATTAGTGCACAGACCATCACCTGCTTATGTGCATTACATACAAAAGGCAAGCTGCTGCCTATGCAAAACAGGTCTATACCTCTACATGGGTAGATGGAGAGCTAGACAGAGAGAGAGAGAGATGCACATAGAGACTGAAACAGAAACAGGAATTGGAATCCAAACCAACAATACTTGGGGGAAAAAAGGTATGTCAAACAAGTAAGCATGTCATGGAATGCAGTACAGGGTATGCAATAATGGGATATAGTATGTTAAACAAATATGTCTCAACAAGACTTGCTGTACTGAAATATTGCTGATCAGCACCTATGGCCATGGCATCCGGGTCTATCTGCAGTGACACAGATCATAGCACAGGCCCCTGATTCACCCCAGGGAGGAATGGCTCACATATGTCTATTACTGGAGTGTCTGTTGAACAATACTGACTGTGACACTACTAGGCCAGCTACTGGGATGTTGTAGTTATCCATATGTTACTTGTAAATACAACTCTGATATACATGTTTGTTTCACAAATCTGAGAGACCTATACAAGGTATTTGCATAGTAATCTACTGTTGCAGACATGTATCTTGAACTGCATGTGATATACTGAGCTAATACCGTTCAACTGTCCATTGTTATGCACACTGACCATATGTGTGCCTTACATTTGTAGTCATTTACTCATAGAGTTCTGTTATGCCTGGCAAATCATTGGCAAATCTGTGAAGACTGACATTAGAACATACAAGCATACATATGAATGTCAGGCATTCTTCAGGGTATTTCTCTGAATGCAAAGGCTACTGTGCTATCAAATGACTTAAGTGTGTTGTAGCAATAATAAGAAAGTATCACTAATTTTGGGCCATTGCCCCCCATGTATATGTGGTGTCCTCCAGATGTCCTGCTCTTACAGATTGAGAAGTATGACTGAGCAGCAAGAGTGTAAATACAGTGTGCCACACTGACATAGAACATAAATATACATCATGTATTACCTGTGCACATGTATGTATGAGTAGGTGTGCCTGGAAGCCTCATAACAACAGACATGGGATGCAAAATATTAAAAAATAAGCTGTACATGTACACGTGTAAGCCTAGTTTCCACGCATCCAACACATAAATTTCTACAGCTGGTTGTTGCATTGCCCTGACACAGACATGGGTACTAGTATAAGCATGATTATCAGGTTGAAATTGGAGAGGTGTCCAACTGTGTTATGACCTTGTGTCCATGCCTTCTACAAACAGCTATATGAGCACCTACATAGCTGCATGGACTCAGCAATACCTCACTCGTAAAACCTGCCTCCACCAAGGTAGAGTAATCCCCTTAGCTGGACAGCAGTAATACATAAACCACATAATTGGTCACTATATTGGCTGTTCAGGGCCACGTAGGAGCATGCACCAACTTGGAAGCAGGTCAACCTTTGTCTGAATGAGCATATAAGGTCACAGGTGAATTACTGTAAGGCTAACTATGAGTACAAATTGGACACATCCATCAAGGCCAATCACAAGACCATCTTCACATGTCTTCAATCTCAGAGGCAACAACCCACCTCACCCTGTAATGTGGTCAATCACACCACATACACACACACCATAGCTATAGCCAAACTACTGCAGACAGGTTAAAGGCAAACATCATCCCCCTGTCCTACCATCAGTATAGGTGGATATGCACAGCACCCACACCACTCCCCTCATCAGGGAGCAGGTGCATAATGCCTATTCAAAGTCAACAAAAGAAAGTCTCCATGAGAACTGATAACATTCCTGTCTGCATTCTACATGAACTCAGGCATATGCTCCCAGCTCCATTAAACACTGTACACAAGCAAAGCCTGAGCACCATTGACATCCCATATGCAAGGTAGATGGCCACTGTCATCCCACTACACAAAGGTGAATGATGACTGTTGGGTTATGCAATGTACTGGCCCTCACTGGTGGGAACATGCCACATCAGGACCAGGAGTGCAATGCAGGTTCATATTGTGATGACAGATGACAGGGGTATGATGTGGTTGTAAGTGGTAGCTAATGACAGTCAATGTTGATGTGCAGGTTCTGTAAATAACATTGACCTATGTATGAGGTCCTGTGATGTGTTACCCTATTTATGTCTTCCAGGTGACATGCGGCGGCAAAGACAAACACCATATGCTGCAGCCGAAAATGCAGCCATCACGGATGTCATCATCCAGCACCATGGGGTGATGTTTGGCCATGGACAACATACTCTGTGGGAGTGGACCACCCAATGGGATGACCCTGTCAACAGAGTTAACAACTTGGGCCACCATGGATGCACATATGATCGGGTCAGGCATCGGGCAACTGACCTGATACATTGTGCATGGCAAAGGACTGCTGCCATGGCCAGGGAGTATACTGTTACAGGTGGGGGTCCTGCCACACAGGCCCCACTTACAGCAACAGAGGAACTCCTTGCCAAGCTATGGGCAACCACACACATCAGACAAGCCAAGAAACACAAGTTGTGGCGGTAGGTGGCACCCAGGCAACAGGCAAGGAGCATCCAAGTAAGGCCCCAGTGCACATCAATTTAACACTGTAGCAGTCAGACTGGATTCTGTAGAGTATCTAGAGGCATATGTCAGGTCAAACTGCATTTGTGAGTGTGGTTTTCTAATGCACACAAGTGCACATCTATGCTGAAAGACAGCAAAGTGTGTACTGTCAGAGCTTGTACTGTACATATGCAGAAAAGTAGCATTCATCTTGTATCAATGTCACATGTGAGTCTGCTGACAATACCTCTCCCCCACAACTACATAGGTCCCTCTGGTCTAGACATGAGACAGCAGCCTGAAGCTGGTGAGTATGGGATTGCCCTGCTGTGGCTCACCAGTACCCCAGGCATGTTAAGGTCATGCATGTTACCATGCACACAGTTGTTATCTCTCACCCATATTGTGATACATGCATGTTCACTTGTGGTGGGGTTAACTGCATTGTGTCACAGTGATAATCACAGGGTCCTATTTGCAGGAGATGTAAGATATCTGTAGCATACCACACAACCTATCATTGCAAGAAATCTGGAGAAAGACTGACAAAACAGGGAAACAAAGGCCCAAAACTAGGGACATATTTAAAAAAATAGTCTTATACAGTGCATATAAAAGGTGCACATACCCTGTTGAAATGCCAGGTATTTCTGGTATACAAAAATGAGACCACTATAAAAGATTCCCAAAGTCTTCCAACCTTTAATGTCACCTATAACCTGTACAAGTCAATTTCAAAACAAACAGATCTGTTAGGGGAAGAATTATGACAAATAAAAAACATACAATAAGCTAGATGCATAAATGTGATTCTTTGATTAACACCAAACAACGGTCAGCTGTCCTACTAGTATTTTCCTGACATTTACCCAGTTGTCTGTTACAGCAACAGCCATAGTTTGCATAGAGCTTACAAAGCATCAAAGGGATGTCATTGTTGAAAGGTATCAGCAAAGAGAACGGTATAAAAAACATTTCCACAGCATTGCATATACCATGGAACACAGTGACAACAGTCATCAAAAGGTAGTGAAGAAATGGGGCATAAGTGACATTGCAAAGAAGTGGACATCCCTCCAAATGTATACAAGAAAAAGAAAAATAATTTGGTTCCACACAGCAGTGAAAATCAATATGTCCTTTATTGTAGCAGGTGAGTGCTTTCTCGGAATAACATCCGCTTCATCAGACCAATAAAGATAGAATAGCAGTTACATTTTTAAACACTAAAACATCCAATCAAAAATCAGATAAAATGTGCATCATAGCTAAAAGCCATGTGATAAAATACATCTGTAGAATGTATAGATCATTAAAACATTGAAGAAAACAGACTAAATGAACAATATGTACTTAAAACTGGTAACAAATACAATAGTAAAAAATAATAAAAGATGGACTATTGAAACATATATGATAAAATATTAAAAGAGAGATCAATGCTTTAATGGCCGTGCTTTAATGAAGGGTTTCAGGGAAACTCTGTTGTTTAAACCAGGAGGTTTATCAGCTTGAAAGCGCAAAATCCATTTCTGTTCATTAGATTCTGTTCTGTTATTTATGTCACCTTCTCTCTTGGTACTATGTAGAATCTCTAGTACCATAAAGCTAAATTTATGTTCTTTACCCTCTTTAGCTACATGTAGTGATAGTGCACAGGTTTCTTTAACATTCCTGATATCCCTAAGGTGTTCAAGTATTCTATCCTTAAACACCGTTCATTTTCCCTATGTAAAATGAGAAGCAGGTAGTACAATAGCAAAAATAGACAACATTTTTTGTTCGATAATCTGCATAAAAAGCAGTATCTATCTTAAAACCCAAAGTGGGACATGTAAAATGATTACCAATATGTATATGTGTACAGGCCATACAATTCCTACACATATATGTACCAAGTCTATCAGATATTATAGTTGATTTAGTATTAAAGGATCGATAACAGAGCTGACTCTTAAGTGATCGATTATTTCTAAAAGCAAAATATGGCTGTGTGCCAATGACTCCATTCAACTCATGTACAGTAGACAGAATATCCCAGTTCTTTTAAATAATATCACATGCTACATGCACATTACTGGGAAAGGTCAATGGCATCCTTAGTTTAATCCTAGAGGTATCAGTGGAAGCATCACTTGAGAAAGTACTGTCAGTATTATCCCTGTTGTTAATACTAGTGGGGAGGGGGGAAAAGTATGGCTGGCACTTACCTGATCTATGCCGCCATCCTTCTGCTATTTGAGAATCAATAAGTTTACTACTATAGCCTCTTTCTAAAAATTCTTGTTGAAGTGTTTGTAATACAACAATGAGACCTATCATCATCATTAAAAAGTCTCATAGTTAGAAATATCTGTCCTTTCAATACATTAAATTTCGTATGATTCGGATGCATACTGCCATAGTGTAGAACATTATTCTTTCTAACAGTTTTCTTATACAAAATAGTAGACACAGTGGATAAATTATTTTTAGTAACTTTAACATCCAAAAACTCTACTTCTTTATTAGAATATCCATAGGTAAAACTCAAAAAAGTATTTAACTGATTTAAGTATAAAAAAAACTCTTGTAGCCGCTGCTCTGAGCCATGCCACAACAAAAAAATATCATCCACAAAACGTTTATACAATTTGATGTTAACCTGGTATTTATTATTCGAAAGTACATGTTTAGCTTCCCAATTAGCTAGGGATAGGTTGGCATAGCTATTAGCACAAGCTGTGCCCATAGCTATGCCAACTTTTTGTGCATAATAAACATCATTAAAAATAAACACATTGTTTTCTAGGATGATTTCCAAAAGTGTGCAAATAAGTGTCACCTTAGTATCAGGGGTGTTTCTCTCACACAGTAATTCTCTGACATTTTCAATTCCCTATTCATTGGGTATAATAGTGAACAATGATTCAATGTCCAGAGTTACAAATAAACATTGTCCTAAGATAATTTCATTTTGTTTAGATAGCTCATTTAAAAAACTCTTGGTATCCTTTAAAACAGTGCTACAATAAGCCAAGGCAGCATGCAAAGTCTTTTCTACAAAAATAGAAAGTGGCTCAGTTACCCAACCTCGGCCTGAAACTGTAGGTGGAGTTAAGGGATTCTTATGTATTTTGGGTAGACCATATATCAAAGGGACTGTTGGATGTTCTACCTTGAAATACTCAAACAGTTGCTCAGATATCATGCCTGTTATTAATAAATCAAAGATCAAAAACTGTACTTTTTCTATGACACTCCTGAGTATATGCATAGGTAAAATGGCATACGTTTCAATGTCACTGAGATGACTTAACATAGATTCTATATATCTGTCCTTGTCAATAACAACAATACCACCTCCTTTATCAGCTGGACGTATTTCTATACTATTTAGTTCTTTCAATTCAAATAGAGCTTGTAACTCTGCAGCTGATAAATTACTAAAATTATTAGTTTGCTTATCTAGAGACTTCTCTCTAAGTTGTTTTTCACAAAGGTCAATGAACAGATCTATAGTAGAATTACTAGGTGGTATGTAAGTGCTGGGATTTCTAAATATACAATCAGCATTATTAGAATTACCAAACATAGCTTTAAGTGTAAGAGTTCTGCCAAAAAGGTGTAGGTCTTTAATTACCTCTGTTATGTCCATTCTTTGAGCTGGAACAAATGTTAAACCTCCATTTAACACAGATAATTGTGAGTCAGTTAAAGTTAAAGTAGAGATATTGTGAACTAAGCTTGTTTGTATCTCTTTCCTGACCTTATTTCGTCCTCCTGTACATTGATTTTGCAGGTGATTCCTCGATCTGCCTCTTATAAACAGAGGTTCTTTCAATAAAAAATGTCCACAGGTGGAGCCTAGCCTAGTACTAATCTAATATATGACCCTATGATAGTACAGAGGCCTGCTCTGTGGAATTCAAACTCACACTGGAAGCCAAGCTTGTTTTAGGTCTAACAGCTGCAGTGCTTGTGCTAGCATCAGAGTGACTGCTTACAGCAGCTACAGAAGTATTTAGGTTGACTTCTGAAACAATTCTCTCACTTGCAGGAACAATAGGAACATTGGGTAAAAGTTCTGTGGGTTCTGTAGAAGTGGTAGTTTTAACAGATTTGCATATGCTGCTTGTTTAAATGAAACAGTTGAATGCAATGTAGTTCTGGGTCTTACAGAGCTCTGCCCATTTCCTGTTATATGCTGTATGTTGGAGTTAGTATTAACCCTTTCATTTATCCAAGAGAAGACATTACCTTCTTTAAAATCCTTCAAATCCCTTTGTAAATTTTTGTTTTTGGTAGCAGAAAGTCTCTTGTCATATCCAGTAATATTTTTAAACAACACATCCATTTTACCACCAATAAGTTCATTTGAATATGTATTGTTAATTATGTTTTGCAACTCAGTGATTTCATTAGATAGTTTTAGCTCCTCTGGTCTAAAAAAATTCAATAAGGAGCTGCATATATTTAGCGCTGCACTCAAGGTTAAGTAATTGCCAGCGCCTAAGTAGCTCAGGATAAGCTTGCCCATAACTGGGCATGGTGAGAACCCTAAGTCCCCTTGGTGCTATATTAAGGCTTAGTGAAGCCTCAAGATGAAAGTGCTGCCACTGCAAGCGCTTAAACTTATAAAGTTTGTTCTCCAGATTGCGATAGTCATCTCTGAAAGCTGCAGATAAATCAGGATTATCTGGAGTCAGTGATGTTGTATGCATATAAGTTCCATTAAGTAATGGATTAGTTTCAAAGTCCAATAAAGTAGACAAACGATAGTTGCTCCTCCTATTAGATGGCAAATCCATCGAAGGTACAAAGTTGTCCAAAGGATCCATTTCATTTCCTGCCATGCTTGGTTAAAAGATAAAGAAAATATACCAAACAAAAACAGTTCTTGAACCAAATAAGGAATCAGATGCAAAAACCAGAGAATACAAGAAAAAGAAAAATAATCTGGTTCCACACAGCAGTGAAAATCAATATGTCCTTTATTGTAGTAGGTAAGCGCTTTCTCGGAATAACATCTGCTTCATCAGACCAACAAAGATAGAATAGCAGTTACATTTTTAAACACTAAAACATCCAATCAAAAATCAGATAAAATGCATCATAGCTAAAAGCCATGTGATAAAATACATCTGTAGAATATATATATATATCGTTAAAAATTGAATAAAACAGACTAAATGAACAATATGTACTTAAAACTGGTAACAAATACAATAGTAAAAAATAATAAAAGATGGACTATTGAAACATATATGATAAAATATTAAAAGAGAGATCAATGCTTTAATGGCCATGCTTTAAGGAAGGGTTTCATGGAAACTCTGTTGTTTAAACCAGGAGGTTTATCAGCTTGAAAGCGCAAAATCCATTTCTGTTCACTAGATTCTGTTCTATTATTTATGTCACCTCCTCTCTTGGCACTATGTAGAATCTCTAGTACCATAAAGCTAAATTTATGTTCTTTACCCTCTTTAGCTACATGTAGTGATAGTGTGCTGGTTTCTTTAACATTCCTGATATCCCTAAGGTGTTCAAGTATTCTATCCTTAAACACCCTGTTCATTTTCCCTATATAAAATGAGAAGCAGGTAGTACAATAGCAAAAATAGACAACATTTTTTGTTCGACAATCTGCATAAAAAGCAGTATCTATCTTAAAACCCAAAGTGGGACGTGTAAAATGATTACCAATATGTATATGTGTACAGGTCATACAATTCCTACACATATATGTATCAAGTCTATCAGATATTATAGTTGATTTAGTATTAAAGGAACGATAACAGAGCTGACTCTTAAGTGATCTATTATTTCTAAAAGCAAAATCTGGCTATGTGCCAATGACTCCATTCAACTCATAAACAGTAGACAGAATATCCCAGTTCTTTTTAATAATATCACATGCTACATGCACATTACTGGCAAAGGTCAATGGCATCCTTAGTTTAATCCTAGAGGTATCAGTGGAAGCATCACTTGAAAAAGTATTGTCAATATTATCCCTGTTGTTAATACTAGTGGGGAGGGGGAAAAAGTATGGCTGGCACTTACCTGATTTTTGTCGCCATCCTTCTGCTATTTGAGAATCAATAAGTTTACTACTATAGCCTCATTCTAAAAAAATCTTGTTTAAGTGTTTGTAATGCAACAATGAGACTATAATCATCATTAAAAAGTCTCATAGTTTGAAATATTTGTCCTTTCAACACATTAAATTTCGTATGATTCGGATGCATGCTGCCATAGTGTAGAACATTATTATTTCTAACAGTTTTCTTATACAAAGTAGTAGACACAGTGGATTCATTATTTTTAGTAACTTTAACATCCAAAAACTCTACTTCTTTATCAGAATATTCATAGGTAAAACTCAAAAAAGTATTTAACTGATTTAAGTATAAAAGAAACTCTTGTAGCCGCTGCTCTGAGACATGCCACAACAAAAAAATATCATCCACAAAACGTTTGTACCATTTGATGTTAACCTGGTATTCATTGTTCAAAAGTACATGTTTAGCTTCCCAATTAGCTAGGGTTAGGTTGGCATAGCTATTAGCACAAGCTGTTCCCATAGCTACACCAACTTTTTAATGATGATGATAGTCTCATTGTTGCATCACAAACACTTAAACGAGATTTTTTAGAAAGAGGCTATAGTAGTAAACTTATTGATTCTCAAATAGCAGAAGGATGGCAGCATAGATCAGGTAAGTGCCAGACATACTTTTCCCCCCTCCCTACTAGTATTAACAACAGGGATAATATTGACAATACTTTTTCAAGTGATGCTTCTACTGATACCTCTAGGATTAAACTTAGGATGCCATTGACCTTCCCAGTAATGTGCATGTAGCATGTAGCATGTGATATTATTAAAAAAAACTGGGATATTCTGTCTACTGTACATGAGTTGAATGGGGTCATTGGCACACAGCCAGATTTTGCTTTTAGAAATAATAGATCACTTTTGTTTGCTCTTTTACCTTATTTCAATATATCCCATGAATTTGTTCAAATGTTGCAAATATTATATAGTAATCCCTATACTACACTGAGCATTAATAGAAGCCTCTCCAAAAGAATACAGATTAAGACTGGAACACTGCAGGGCTGCCCTTTGTCCCCTTTACTATTTAATCTTTATCTTGAGCCTCTGTTCTTATATATTAAGCAGAATGTCTATCATAATGTCCCAATAATTTATGGAACAAAAATTTTAATGGCAGCTTTTGGGGATGATCTTAATATTTATTTTGCATCTCCAATATCTGACACTGACAAATTATTAAAGGCTGTTAATGATTTTTCAGACGTCTCTAACTACAAAATTAACTTGGAAAAAAACAATACTTTTCCTTTAAAGACACCTAAACCTTTTTTGTTATTGCCTTTGGTTGGGCAGGTAACATTTAAAGAAAACATTAAATATTTAGGCATTGAGTTTTCTACAGACAATAAAGACTTCTACAATAATAACATTAAAACAATTTGGGACCAAATAATTTCTGATTTCGGGAGGTGGAAAAATTTACGATTGTCACTACTAGCAAAAGTTTCAATTGTTAAAATGAATGTGTTACCACGATTACTTTATAATTTTAGATCAGCCCAATTAATACTTTTGAAGACATTTTTTTAAAAAAATCATAAAGAATTGACTAAATTCATTTGGGAACCAAAAAAAAACGGGATATCTTATGATAAATTAATGACCCCAAAAAATAAAGGAGGACTGGCGTTGCCTAACTTCGAATTGTGCTACCTCATCGTGAACTCTAACAGAATTCTAAGAATTGCCAACTATGATACAACTACTACTAAGTGGACACCAACTTGGGTGATTTTGAATTATAGATATATTTTAAAGTTAAACATTAATCCTAAAGCAATACCCTTTTTAGGTAAAGATACTTTGAAAATTTATGGGATTATTGAACATATTAAAACTAACATATTATCTATACAAGATTTATTTCAATCTTTGGATCTGGGTCAATATATGATGTTTTTTCAACCATTTCATAGGAATCCTAATTTAAAATTGAACAATCAATTAATTGATCTTAAACAGTTTCCACTAATAGTTAATTTAACTTTGATTGATATATACAAATATCTGCACCGCTCGACCAATCAAATAAGACAAGAATTTAACTTACCCAAAAATTATCTTGTTATTTTGAGACAAATTAGAGAACTTGCTATGAGCTACTTTTTAAATTTTAAACCTGAAGATGAAAATGTTAATAAATGCTTTGAGTTGTGGCAAGCCCTCCAACAGGATATTAAATATATAACAACAACAAATTAATGAATTAAAGACTTTAAATTTCATGATAAAATTCTGTTATCCAACTATTGGGAAGAGAAAATTTTAGTGACAGACAAAAGTAATATGTTAAAAGCAATTGACCTGACTATCAAATCTACTTCTCTTCAAAAACTGATGTATACCCAGTTGATGATAAGGAATACTGCATATTATACACGCCTTACCCTACATAAATTTAATGCTAAAAACTCTCCAACTTGTCCATACTGTAAAAATCAACCAGCTGATCCTCTTCATATGTTCTGGAGCTGTAAATGCATATATAAGTTTTGGAATTCCCTTAAGATTCAACTTCAGAAGATGGGTTACCAAAGTACAACGTTGTCATGGAAATTTACGATTTTACATATTCCTCCAAAAGAACTCCCTAGATCACAAAGTACCATATATATTAATATTTTTCTGTTAATGAAACTTTATATAGCCACTAATTGGTTAGACCCATCTAAAACATCTTGGGAAAACTTTAGAGTTTTGGCAACAAGGCATATATTAGCTCATAAACTACTCAAGTCCGAATAATAAAAACATTAATAACCCAAAAATTTGGGAACAGATATTTAATATTATATTAGCATAATACTCACATTTATATACTTGTTTGGAGAGAATTTTGTATTTAAACTGTATATTACTGGAAATGTTATTAACTACTTTTGTTTTTTCTCTATTCTTAATGTTTTACATGGAAGCATTCTTGTAAATATTGTATATTTGTTTGGTGTGATAGTTAGTGATATTAGTTAGTAATCCTTTGTTTTATATTTTTTCTCTTAAAATGTTGTGTTTGTTTTTATTTGTGTATGAAAATAATATAACAATAAAGATTTATTATGGAAAAAAAAAGAAATAATAGATCACTTAAGAGTCAGCTCTGTTATCAATCCTTTAATACTAAATCAAGTATAATATCTGATAGACTTGGTACATATATGTGTAGGAATTGTATGGCCTGTACACATATACATATTGGTAATCATCTCACACATCCCACTTTGGGTTTTAAGATAGATACTGCTTTTTATGCAGATTGTCAAACAAAAAATGTTGTCTATTTTTGCTATTGTACTACCTGCTTCTCATTTTACATAGGGAAAATGAACAGGGTGTTTATGGATAGAATACTTGAACACCTTAGGGATATCAGGAATGTTAAGGAAACCAGCACACTATCACTGCATGCAGCTAAAGAGGGTAAACAACATAAATTTAGCTTTATGGTACTAGAGATTCTACATAGTACCAAGAGAGGAGGTGACATAAATAATAGAACATAATCTAGTGAACTGAAATGGATTTTGTGCTTTCAAGCTGATAAACCTCCTGGTTTAAACAACAGAGTTTCCCCTGAAACCCTTCCTTAAAGCACGGTCATTAAAGCATTGATCTCTCTATTAATATTTTATCATATATGTTTCAATAGTCAATCTTTTATTATTTTTTACTATTGTATTTGTTACCAGTTTTAAGCGCATATTGTTCATTTAGTCTGTTTTAATCAATTTTTTAATAATCTATATATTCTACAGATGTATTTTATCACATGGCTCTTAGCTATGATGCACATTTTATCTGATTTTTGATTGGATGTTTTAGTGTTTTAAAATGTAACTGCTATTCTACCTTTGTTGGTCTGATGAAGCGGATGCTATTCTGAGAAAACGCTTACCTACTACGATAAAAGACATATTGATTTTCACTGCTGTATGGAACCAGATTATTTTTCTTTTTCTTGTATTCTCTGGTGTTCATTTAGTCTGTTTTAATCAATTTTTTAATGCTCTATATATTCTACAGATGTATTTTATCACATGGCTTTTAGCTATGATGCACATTTTGTCTGATTTTTGATTGGATGTTTTAGTGTTTAAAAATGTAACTGCTATTCTATCTTTGTTGGTCTGATGAAGCGGATGCTATTCTGAGAAAGCGCTTACCTACTACAATAAAGGACATATTGATTTTCACTGCTGTATGGAACCAGATTATTTTTCTTTTTCTTGTATTCTCTGGTGTTTGCATATGATTCCTTATTTGGTCCAAGGACTGTTGTTGTTTGGTATCCCTCCAAATGTACTGAAAGACAAGTCCCAAACTGGTCAGGGAGGCTGCCAGGAGACCTACAACAACACTAAAGGAGTTGCAAGAATCTCTGGCGGGTACTGGTTGTGTACTATGTGACAACAATCTCCCATATTGTCCACATGTCTGGACTATGGGGTAGGGTTAGAAGATGGAAACCTTTTCTCACACAGAACAACATCCAAGCCTGGCTGAATTCCCAAGAACAATATATCCAGTTTCCAAAAGCATGTGGTAAAATGTGTTATGGTGTACTGAGACCAAGGTTGCACTGCTTGACCACAATTCATCATGTACCCACTTCAAAACTTTACTAAAAGTTCACCTAAAACATGCTGGCTATGCCCTTGCAACTCCCACTCTAATATCACCCACCCCATCCAACTACTACTTTTCTTTCCACCCCACTAACTACCTTGATTATAGCAAGCTCATATGCTAACTTCTTATTGTAACATTTGTTAATGTCTGTTATGTACTTCGTAGATAAAGATTCTAGTTGTCTACTGTTTTACTATGTTCTTCATCTGTAAATATGTTTGTAATTAATTGCTATATTAATCAAATTGTTAATCACTATGTAATCCAATGTAACTACTGTCTTTTTATTTTAACTGTGGAGCTTTTCTCCCCGGGCCTCCACTGAAAATGGACCTACGTCCATTTGGACACTCCTGGTCAACAAATATAAATAAATAATTAAATACATAAATTCCAAATGGCTTGTTTAGTGCCATAACAACACTGTGCATCACCAAAAGAACATCATTCCCACAGTGAAGCATGGTGATGGCAGTGTCTGGCTTTAGGGTTGCTGTTCATAAGCTGGAAGTGGGCCTTTAGCCAAGGTGTAGGGGATTATGAACAGTTCCAAATACCAGTCCCTTTTTGCCCCAAATCTTCTGGTGTCTGCTAGGAAGCTATAGTTGAAGTAGAATCTCACCTTTCTACATAACAATGACCCAAACCATACATCCAAATCGGAAAAATAATGGCTTCACCAGAAGACTGTCAATGTTTTGGAATGGCACATCCAGAGTCCACACCCACATCCAATAAAAAATCTGTGGGGTGCCCTGAAGAGAGCTGTGCACAAGAGATGCCCTTGTAATCTGACAGAGTTGGGGGGCTTCTGCAAAGGACTGTGCAGATATTGCTAAGTCAAGATGTGCCATACTGATAGACACCTTCCCAAGAGGACTGACTACTATAATTAAATCAAAACATGCTTTAACTAACTATTAGTTTAAGGGTGTGCACAGTCATGCAAGCAGCCTATTGCACACATTTGATTTGCTATATGTTACCTCTAACTGATGTGTGTGTGTTCTTCAATTGGATTGCACAGGTTATAGGTCACATTAAAGGTGGGAAACATTAAGACATGATTTATGCGGTCTCATGTTATATATCAGAAAAACCTGGCATGTTAACAGGGGTGTCTACACCTATTATATCCACTGTAAGCTTAGAGGGTTGTTAGAGTAACCTGTTTTGTTTTAACATACATGTACTGCAGGTTTTGAAGTGCGAAACTCAAATTATGTTATTAATTAGTGATGCTAATCCTCAGATCATCCCAGTAATGTGTCAGACAAACAAAGGATTTCTGAGGGCCAGACCAAAAATATGAGCTACACATCTAGACATTCAGTGAAATTCTCTACAGTTGAGAGGTATGTTCTGTAGGAGTTCTCACTGTGCTATACAGGTGAACAGCAATGTTGTATAACATGGCTGCAGTGTGTGCTAGGTGAAGGCCCATCACCTACTAACATTACTCACGTATCCCACAAGTGGGTATTAGTTGTAACATTAAGTGGAAAGGGCTGCACTGCATGATGTTAAGGGCCTGTCCAGAGTGTGTATGTTGTGGTCTGACTGTGTCATGAATGTCACCAGTTGGCTATTGTGAGGTCTGTGTAATGCATTTGTGCCACCTCACTTGTATGTGTGTGTGTGTCCCTGTGTGTCCATCTGTGTGTGTGTGTGTGTGTGTGTGTGTGTCTGTGTGTGTGTGTGTGTGTGTGTGTGTGTGTGTGTGTGTGTGTGTGTGTGTGTGTGTGTGTGCGTGTGTGTGTGCATGTGTGTGTGTGTGTGTGTGTGTGTGTGTGTGTGTGTGTGTGTGTGTACCAGCAAACCTTATACTGCAGGTATTACTTTACATATGTTGTCTTCCCCTCAAAGGTGGATATGGTGGTTGTGGTCCCTCCTGCTCAGAATGTAATGTCAGTGTCTCTGCAGACTCTGTCAATGATGGTGGTCATAGTGGGGCACAGGTGGGGTTGTCAAGAGCTGAATCTGTGCCAGCAGTTGACATCCCACAGTCATCCACAATGTCCCCACACACAGTCACAATGCCCACACATACCCCATCCCCAGCAGCCACAGATAATGGACAGTTGGCAGATGGTGGCATGGAACAAGCTAGTGTGGTGACTATGGCAATTGTGAGTGTAGCCACTAGCCATAGCCAGAGTGCAGGTGAGGTCTCACACAGGCTGATGGGCAAGGGTGCTCAAAGGAGGACTGCTTTCCATCAAGCCACCGTCACAAGTGCCACAGCAGCTGTCACCATACGCATGTTTTGGACTGTCAAGGATGCACAGGCACGTAGTGAATGCAACACCAAACAAATACTCAGGGTATTGGCTGCAACTCTTCCTGGCTTACGTGGCGATATACATAACCTTGCTGAGGCCACACGTCAAAATACTGAGGTCATGAATAGATGGTGGGGTGGTTCTTGGCAATCCTCAAAAATGGCATATCTGGTCAAGAGCGTGTGGTGGGAGATGGGCATTGAAAAAATGGATGTAGGTCAGCACCAACATTAGCTGTGCACTTTCACACTCCTATAGTGGCAGTACCACCAACACTACTGGAGAGGGGGTACTGTTCACACCACAAATGAGCAGGCCATGGGCACATGGTCCTGGGCGGTCCTGTCAGGGACACAGATCCAGGAGACAGCAGTCCCCATTGGGAAGCATTACTGCATCTGGCCTTGGGCCTGGTTGTGCCACTGAGACCTCTGGCAGGACCAGTTCCCATGTCTGCGGCCAGAGATGGTGAACTGTACACCCTGCTTTGTATGACCTGCAGCTGTCCAACATACCCCTGTGTAGGGTAGCCACATGCCATGACTGTGTGCATACATACACACACATCACCATCATAGCCAGGTCACCTCCAGACACACACAAACCACATCTGCCCGGCCCATTCATGGAACACCCCTCCAAACACACACACATGTTGTCAACCATATGGCCTGGCCTAGGTCTCTGGCAAACCCACATAACACCTTGTGCATATGATGATACCTGTGCCACATACCTGTCATCCATACCACTGATGCAGGGACATGCTACTATGGTTCTGATGCACAGAGTGAATTAAGTACAGTTTAGCTATATAATGCTGTGTAAGGTGCTGTCAGTTAGCATTTGTAATGGGTACACTTCAGAGTATGTGTACCTTTTCAACCATGATGCATTACTGGTGTTATTAATGCAGACTGAATGTAGTCTCACATGCTGCATTCTGTTTGTGTTCTAGGTGTATGTGTGTCAGCAGGAGGTCACCCTGCAGAAATTGGCAATGAGGGGCATGACAGAGTGGTAGCACAGTGATCATGTCAGAGCAAAGGTACAACTGTATATTTACACATTTATCAGGTCTGTGTAACACTTACTTACAGAACTTACAGGGCTGCGGGGTGTATACAGGTAAGTCTATGGTGGTTGACATCAGCAGCCCTTGTGAAGTGGGCAATGGTAAGTGTAGTGGGTCGAACACATCTCAGATTGGTAAAAAACACACCCCCAGAGGATATTGTGTTGACCAAACACACAGAGAATACTGTTCACACACACACACACACACACACACACACACACACACACACACACACACACACACACACACAGGATCACAGTTGCCAGTGTTGGTTTTGGAACCCCTACCCATCCAGTTACTGGCACTACATTGCTATGCAGTTATCGCAGGTGGCACAGAACTAATAGTGTGATGACTGTTCCTAGGTACATGTGAAGTGAATAACATCACGTGCCCTTGTGAGGTATGGCAATGCGGTGTGTGCTGGGTGTTGAAGGACTCATTAGACACCTACAAGTCTACACACTGACAAACACTGCTATACACAACAATGCACACATAATTGCCAGTACTGACATTAGCAGCCCTGCCTATCATGTTATTCTGTCAATATTGTTACATAACTGTTACACATGTATAGGACTGAAGAGTGTCCACAAATACCTCTATGCTGGATGTGAACAGCGGTGTTTGTAAAGTGGACCTTGGGACATGTACTGAAAGTACCATGGTCTAAAATTGTAAACAAGGCCAGCCAATGGATATAGTTCTCACTCACACACACAGGATACTGTTCTTACACACACACAGACACACCCACATTTGCCAGGACTGAGACTAGAACCCATGCCTATCTAGCTACTGCTAATACAGTGCTATGCATTTATCACATACGTCACAAAGCTTACAGGGTGAAAAGGGTCCCAAGGTAATTCCAAGGTGAACAACATCACCAGGCCTTGTAACGTATGGCAATGGGTGATTTACTGGGTGAGAAAGGACCCAGGATACTCAAACTTATGGTTATACACACTTACACACACAAATACACTTATAAATACATTTGCCAGGACTGAGATTAGCAGCCCTGCCCATCTTGTTAGTCATTCCATACTGTTACATAGTTCCTTCACATGGCACAGGGCTTATTGGGCTAAAGAGTGTTAACAGATACCTCTGTGGTTGATGAGGACAGCAGGCCTTGTAAAGTGGATCTTGGGACATCTACTGGGAGCACCATGGCCTAAAAAAGTAAAGTCCACTCCCCCCCACTGCATACAGTTCTCACTCAGACACATACACAGGATACGGTTCTCACACTCACATTTCCCAGGACTGAGATTAGAACCCCTACTTATCTAGTTATTGCTAATACAGTGCTATACATTTACCACTTACACCATGGAGTTTATAATGTAAAGAGTTTCCCACAGTTCTTCTAAGGTGAACAACATCACCAGCCCTTGTAAAGTATGGAAATGGGCAGTGTACTGGGAGAGTGAGGTCTCAAAATGAGGTATCCCACAAGTATATACACTTACAAGCACTTACACACACATTTGCTAGGATGCAGAAAAGAACCTCTACCTATGGAATCATTGGTACTATAGTGTTATGCAGTTACCGCATGCACCACAGATATTATAGAGTGAAGATCCAGACCAGAAGTGCATCCCTCACTGGTAAGATCAGACCATAAACTAATCTCACTGGATATTAACATCCTGACCCCACCCCCCTGCCCAGAAAACCACAGTGAAAAACTTCTCTAAAGCAAATTTCACACTCCTCAAAACCAAGGTGGAATCCTTCAAAGCCCCCGGGCCTGTGGAAAATACGGCCCAGACCGCAGAATCCTTTATAAATGCATTCTATGAACACCTTCAGGAATGCATGGATCATGCAATCCCAAATAAAACCAAGACCCAATCCTCCAAAGGCAGACGTCCTGTCTGGTGGACCCCAGCCATAAACAAACTATACAATAGAATGAGGAAGCTACTAAATGATAGAGCAAAATCCCAAAAAGGGAAGGCATCACTGATCAGTATTAGCAAAAAACTGCGGGCACTCATAAAATTGTCTAAGGCCAGCTTCGAGAGAAAAATTGCACAGGACACTAAGAATAGTCACAAGGCTTTCTTTAGTTATGTTAGGAACCTAGGTGGTAATTCCCAGATATGCTCAGAATTAGTCCAAAATGACAAAAAATACACTGAACCCACAGACATTGCCAACATCCTAGCTGACAGGTTCAGTGCAAACTTCTCCCCCACCTCCCCACCAAAAGGGCAAATATCTATCCCAGCAGAGTGCTGCCCCCCTGACATCTCAAATGCTCAGGTAAGAGCCGCCCTCTCCAGAGCAAAAAACACAGCATCAATGGGACCAGACAGTGTCCCGGGCTGCGTCCTACTTGAACTCCAAGAAGAGCTAAACCCAAACATAAAACTACTGTTCAATCTCAGTCTTACTACAGGATATGTGCCCAAAGAGTGGTGTACAGCAACAGTGGTCCCTCTCCATAAAGGTGGTGCCTCAACGGATGCTGGAAACTATCACCCCATATGCCTGACTAGCTTGGTCTGCAAAGTTATGGGAAGGATCATCATGGACCTCATAAATAAAGATATTGGGGACCTACAGACACTGGATCCTACCCAGTTCGGCTTTGTTAAGGGCAGATCCTGCCTCTTAAACCTGGTTGATTTCTTTGAAACAGTCACCAAGGCGATTGACGAGAGGAAGGTGGTCCACACAGCCTACCTGGACCTTGCAAAAGCCTTCGATACAATACCCCACTCGGGCATTATAGATAAGCTCACCAGCTTAAATATAAACCCCTATGTCACTAGATGGATTGCAAACTGGCTCAAGGACAGAACCCACATGGTTAGAATTGCTGGAGCCATGTCAGACTCCAAACCAGTTACAAGTGGTGTCCCACAAGGCTCAGTCCTGGGATCTCTCTTGTTCGGTATATATTTCTCGGAGGTACAGGCCAACACGGAAGGACTGTGGCTGACCAAGTTCGCAGATGACTGCAAACTGGGTGCCATAATCGACTCTCCAGCCAACACAAGCATCCTCCAAAAGGGCCTCATAGAAACAGACAACTGGTGCCAAAGCCATGGCCTCAAGCTAAATGCCAAAAAGTGTATAGTCATCCCCTTTGGCAAAAACAAAGTGCCCACAAATTACTACATAGGTGGTAATCCATTAAGTACAGAAGAAGTAATTAGGGACCTGGGGACCCAAGTTGATAGCAATCTCTCATTTGACAACCACGTGGCCAAAGTGGTTAGAAAAACATTTTATATAGCCCACCCAATCATGAAGGGATTCACATCTAGATCAGGGGAGGTCATCGTGCCTTTTTACTCATCCCTCATCAGGCCCATAATTGAGTACAATGCCCCTTTTGGGATGTACCTTACCAGACACCTGCAGCAACTGGAAATACCCCAAAAGTACCTTACCAAGAGGATCAAAGGGCTCAAACAGATGCCATATGCTGCCCGGTTAAAGAAACTCCAGCTCTACTCAGTGGCATACCACCTGTTCAGAGGCGATCTGTGCCTGACGTATAAAGCCATGTCCAACCCGGAATTAATGGACATGCTGCACCTCAGAAAATCCAAATCCCATCGAGCTACGCGCTCGAGAGACTTGAACCTCAGCACTGAAATAAATAGGACATGCTGAAGGGACAGATTCATAACCCAGAGGCTCCCTTCACTCTGGAATAAAATCCCAGTCCAGGTTAGGCAGAGTCCCTCATTGACTCTCTTCAAGAGGAATCTTGATGAGTGGATGGGAGATCATAGGTTTACCCCGGGTATCACTTCTGTGCCACTGTTAGACAGAGGCACAGTATACTAACCTCGAAAAAGGGCATAGCAAAATAAATTTAAAATGGATGGCAAAAGCCAAACACATTCTGGCTAGGCTTATAAATGCCCTAGGGCAGATAGCCTAGTATGAACCTATGAAGCTATGAACCTAAGAGTGTCCCAAGGTACCTATATAGTGAAGAGCATCACCTGCCCTTGTAAAGTATGGCAATGGCAGGTGTACTGGGTGAGAAGGGCCTCAAACTATTTTCACCCACATGTTTACACACGCACAAACACTTTTATACACACACACACACACACACACACACACACACACACACACACACACACACACACACACACACACACACACACACACACACACACAAGCACATTTGCCAGTACTGAGATCTATAGGTTCATAGCTTCATAGGTGTGTACTAGGAGAATGGCCATGGAGCCTTTACAAGCCTAGCCCATGGGGATATCATGGCATTGTGCCACCTGACAATAGTCCCCAGTGTGTCTCACTGGAGTGATCCCCAGGGTGGGATTTCTCTTCCCCATCTACTCATCCAGATTTCTTTTAAGAGGGCCAGTGAGGTGCTTTGTTTGACATGTATGTAAAGTCTATTCCATAGCATTGGCAGTCTCTGTGTTGTGAACCTGTCCCTCCAGCATGTTCTGTTGATTGTGGAAATGGGGTTGAGGTCTCCGGGGCATGTGGTGTGGACGGATTGGTTTATTCAGATGTAGCATTCCTGACAGAGCTGGGTCAGACATGGCTGTGTAAGTCAGGCAGAGATTGCCTATAAGTAGCCAATGTGAGACAGAAAATAGTTGGAGTTATTGGAGTCTGTCCATATAGTGCAAGTGTTTAAGGCATAGGATCCTCTTTGTGAAGTACTTTTGCTGCCTCTCCAGTTGCTGCAGGTGTCCAGTGGGGTACATGCCAAATGGGCCATTGTACTCATTGATTGGCCTAATGAGGGGGAGAGTACAGGGAGGCAATGACCTCTTACTTCCTGGATGTAACACCCTTAGTCAGGGGATGTGACACATAGAAGGACTTTCTGAACACAGTGGCACTGTGGTGGGCAACAGAGAGCTCACTGTCAGCCTGTGTTCCCAGTTCTCTTATAACAACATCAGTGTTCAGTGGACTACACCAATGTAGTAATTCATGGGAACCATGTTGTTCCCAAAGGGGAAAGTGGTGCATTTTCTGGCAGTGAGCTAAAGTCCAGGGTTCTGACACCAATCATAGGTCCACTCATGACTGGTCAGTAGTCTGACATGGAGTCCACTGCTTTCACACTGCAGGTTCTACCTGTAGCCAGTTTGCAAGCCACCTAGTGATATAGGGGTTGATGCCTAGCTGAGTGTGTTTGTCTATGATTCCTGAGTAGGGAATGGTATCCAAGGATTAGAAGGGCCACCTGTCTTTTTTATTCCATACTGTTACATAATTATTGCACGTAGCACAGAGTTTATAGGGCTGCAGAGTGTCTACAGCTACCCGTACAGTGGATGACAACAGTGGGCTTTGCAAAGTGGACATTAGAACGTGTACTGTATGGGTGCCAGCAAAATATTGCAAAACCCACACTCCCAATGGATATGGTTCTCACACAAACACACCCCCACCCACCCCGGATACTGTTTTCATACACTCACATACACACACATACACTTGCACACACACACACACACACACACACATACACACACACACACACACACACACACACACACACACACACACACACACACACACACACACACACTTGCCAGGACTGAGATTAGAACCCCTACTTATCCAGTTACTGCTATTAAAGTGTTATACATTTATTGCATGCACCATGGAGATTATAGAGTGAAGGTTGTCCCAAGGTACTTCTAAGTTGAGGAACATTACCGGCAATTGTAAAGTATGTCAATGGGTGATGTACTGGGTGAGAGAGGCTACAAAATACTTTAACCTGCACATACACACACAGACACTCACACTTTTACATTTGCCAGAACTAAGATTAGAACCCCTCCCTAACTAGGTATACTGTTACGCAATTATCGCATGTGCCACAGAGCTTATAGCGCTGAGGGCTGCCCAAAGGTGCTTCTAAGGTGACTGACATCAGCAGCACTGCTAAAGTAGGGCAATGGGAAGTATACTGGGTGTGAACAGGCTCAAAATCCTTAACTTACATACACACACACACACACACACACACACACACACACACACACACACTTTTACATTTGCCAGGTCTGAGATTAGAACCCCTACCTAAATAGTTATTTGTATTAAAGTGTTACGCAATTATCACATGCACCACAGAGCTTGGAGGGCTCCTAAAGGTACTTTTAAGGTGAGTGACATCAGCAGGACTGCTAAAGTAGGACAATGAGAAGTGTACTGAGTGTGAACAGGCTCAAAATCTTTAATCTGCAAACACAAACAAACACACACACTTTTACATTTGCAAGGACTGAGATTAGAACCCCTACCTAACTAGTTATTTGTACTATAGTGTTGTGCAGTTATTGCACACACCACAGAGCTTATAGGGCAGAGGCCAGTCCAACAGTACTTCTACAGTGAATGACATCAGCAGATCTTGTAAAGTAGGGCAATGGGACATCTAATGGGTTGAATGGATTGAAACACTCCTGCACACACCCCAAACACACACACTTTTACATTTGCCAGGACGAACATTAGAACCACTAAATAACTAGCTATTTGCACTATAGTGTTGTGCAGTTATTGCACACACCACAGAGCTTATAGGGTAGAGGCCAGTCCAACAATATTTCTACAGTGAATGAAATCGGCGGATCTTGTGAAGTAGGGAAATGGGAGGTGTACTGGATGGGAATGGACTAAAATACTTATTCCTACACATATCCCAAACACATGCACTTTTACATTTGCCAGGACTGAGATTAGAACCCCAACCTAACTAGTTGTTTGTACTTTAGTGTTGTGAAGTTATCACACACACCACAGAGCTTATGGGGCAGAGGACAGTCCAACAGTACTTCTACAGTGAATGACATTGGCAGATCTTGTGAAGTAGGGCAATGGGAGGTGTACTGGGTGGGAATGGACTAAAACACTTATTCCTACACACACCCCAAACACAAACACTTTTACATTTGCCAAGACTGGGATTACAACTCCTACCTAACTAGTTATTTGTGCTGTAGTATTCTGCAGTTATTGCACTCACCACAGAGCTTATAGGGCAGAGGCCAGTCCAACAGTACTTCTACAGTGAATGACATCGGCAGATCTTGTGACATAGGGCAATGGGAGGTCTACTGGGTGAGAACAGACTAAAACACTTATTTCTACACACACCCCAAACACACACATTTACATTTGCAGGACTGAGATTAGAACCCCTACCTAACTAGTTGTTTGTACTATAGTGATATGCAGTTATCACACACACCACAGAGCTTACAGGGCAAAGGCTAGTCAACAGTCCTTCTACAGTGATTTACATTAGAAGATCTTGTGAAGTAGGGCAATGGAAGGTGTACTGGGTGGGAATGGACTAAAACACTTATTCCTACACACACCCACCCCACCCCACCCCTGCTACACATGCCAGAACTGTGATTAGATCCCCTGCCTATTTAGTTATTTGTATGATAGTGTTATACAGTTATCATATGTGCTATGAAGCTTACAGGACTGAAGCCACTCGAAAGGTACTTCTAAGGTGAATGACACTGGCAGATGTTGTAAAGTAGGGCAATGGGAAGTGTACTGGGTGGGTAAGGCATCATAATACTTAGACCTACAGACACACACACACACACACACACACACACACACACACACACACACACACACACACACACACACACACGTAGGTGATGTGATATTCCAACCCACACTTCAGTACTATCAGGGAATGAATCTCAACTTCATGCTGGCACATGCAAGTGTTTACAACTGGTATGCAACTGTCTCCCTATGTATGACTCACTGTCTGTGTGTGTGCCCCTGTGTGTCTCACTCTATCAATCACTGTTTGTCCCTCTCTTCTCCATGTCTATGTGTGTGTATGCCTGACATATTGTAATATGTTGTCCATATATATGTGTGTGTATCACACACAACAGATGCAGATATACCACATATGTGCTACCTGCAGCTGGCTGTGGGTGATCCTGTCTGATGATTGTGTGTGGAGACAGTTAGCTTTACATAGCTGTGTGTATGCAAAGACATTTGCACAATACAGAGAGATATACAGTCCAATGTAGCTTCAGACATGGGCTTCACTTCTCTCAGTGTAGTTGCATGCTCAGTATAACCTTCTTAAAAAGTACAGGAATCCATTCCATGGATAGTTGTACTCCAGTCCAGGGTGATGTGTGCTACAGCCATACCTTGCAACCTGTTTATGCAAGATATCTGGAGATAGGCTGCCAGTATGGGGAAACAATGGCCCAAGCATGGGGGGGGGGTACTGTAACTATTGCTGTTATCAATGTATGAGTTGCCTGAGTGACAAGGTTTGTTTTAGCAGCCATTTTCTGACATATGTAATATTTGACACTGTACTGTATTGTGTCATTACCTACTGACAGATATAATCTGATCACCTCAGTGATTTGCCAGAGAAATACAAGATGGATGATGCACAGACCTATATTATAAGGTAAAGGCTAGACATTCTTGCACAATCCGGCCAGTTGGGAGGTGTGGCTACAGCCTATTGACTGATGAAGCTGTGTAAAAGATCCAGCACCTTGGTGATACACTGGCTAGGGATCTCCTGGTTGTGCGATATTCTTCTTACCTGACAGATCATATCTTCGTATGACCATACCTGTCAACTGTACAGATTATCACATATTACTGAGATGCATGCCTTATATATCTTGTTGGTTTCCCTTAACACTGTGTTTTTTTTGCACATTTGTTTCAAATCACTCAGGGTTGTGGTCAGGGAATACTGACAGAACATTAGAGTTTCAGACTTCACACCCTACATGACATCCATGCTGCTACACACCCCCTCTGTTATTCCATCAACTGGCTAACATTATGGGAGCAATATTTCAAATGTGTCCCTATAGTTGGGCTTTATCCCACCATTATGTATGGCTTTGTCCAGATTTCTTTCTTCTTCTATGAGATTGAGAGATATGCTACTAGCATTTAGTGACATGGCCTGACATTTGCATTTTGTTGACTGTGTTATGTTGGTAGCATGGACCCCATGGCATTCCCTACAAAGGCACTATGGGTGAAGCATGGGCCTTTGACAGATGCCAGTAGGCCATGTGACACTGCTGTAGGCCATCTGGAGCAATGCAGTGCATTCTGTCACTCATATGTTATCAGGCTGCCAGGCAGTGGACCCCCCTGGGGTGACAATGGTAAGGGACAGAATGCACTGCTGTGCTACTAAGCACCATAGCTCTCTATATATCTGAGCCAGACATTTGGGCAAAGTCATGAATAACTGGGTGACAAAGGCTTAAATATGCAGACAACTGGGTGACAAAGGCCTAAATATGCAGACCATTTTAACTACTGACCTTACAAATCTGGCAGGGTGATACAATAACAGATTTTGGATTAGCATGCATTTTACTATAGGGTATGAAGCCTGAGACACTACAATCCATCAATATTTTCTAACTTTAGACGTTTGTGCTTTGCCAATGATTTGCCAGACAACCACTATTTCAGAATATAGACACCACAGATGTGATGCAAACCTGGGTACATTCTGAAAATGGTCTGTACAGTTGTGAGGTATGGTAGGCACTATGTAGGTTACTCCAATCTGTGTACTGTTCATATGTGTGGCCCCCTATACATGACCTGTCCAGCTTCCCGGCAGTAATGGATATTGACATCTGGACAGTGTGTACAACCCCTACCGTACGTGTAGCTGACATGCAAAATAGTTGGCACTGCATTTCATAGAACATAGCCCTGTGTACCACAGTACTGTACCTAGGCCAGTAAGACACAACAGTCATGAGAAGTTGCTGGCCACATCCTGACAAGTATTCCCCGCACATATGCATAGCTCATTGACCCCTGCATATTGTGGACATGCAACAAGTTATTATGTTGATTGGCACAGGGCTGGCAATGTGTGCTCTTCTGCTATTACCCTACAAACTTACATGTTACTGCATTTCTATGTGAATATGGGTGTGAGGGGGGCACACCTGTCAACAGTACACATTTGCATGGACTCTGCTGATATTTGGCTTTACATTTTGGTTCCATTTAGCATAGTATTGTGCCATGTCTTGGAGAATAGAGGCATATCACTAGAGACCACAGGTTAGATTGTAATGCTGTATAATTGAGTTTCAGACTTCTTACTCTTCAGAGAGTCTTACTGCAACTGCAAGGCATGCTGTGATATCACTGTGTAAGTCTGTAGGGGGGGGGTATTCCATAATTGTCGCCATTTGTGTGCCTTTGCCAGACATTCCTTTATGGTTTCTACAGCTGACTTGGTGTGTGAGTCTGGGAGTGAGTATGGGATCCCCACAGTGACATCCGTGCATGTGACCTATGACCCCCCTTAGTTGGCCCCCCACATATACTGCAGTGGGATTTGTCACCTTAAATGATACTGCATAGTGTGGGGAAGCCAGCATTATGTAGATATTTCCTGGTGTCCCACATAGCTGTCAGTTGTCTGCTGCCCTCCCAATAGGCCACCCCATTCCCCTGCATTCATGCAGCATTTCCATAGATATGCTACCAAAATATAGCAATCCATTCATTTATTGTTAAGAAGACTGACTTACCTTGTGCCCGCGGCAGTTGTAAGGATGGTACTTGAGGGCTGCCTATGCTGGATACACACAGTACACTGCCTATACATGGTAAGTTGCAGGCAATATGTGATGTGCGTGTCATCCATTTTACTGTGTATGCAAGTCAGTGAGAGGTGCCAGCCCCTGGGTCCCTACAGTGTCAGTGTGTATGCTATTTGTTGCCTCTTCACCAAGGCCTGGGCATACTGGACATGCCTCCATCTGCCTAAGGGACCAGGCTCAGGGGCTTCCTCTTCTGAGTCCCTCTGTGTCTGTCAGGCCTTGGCAATGGTGGGGGGCTGTGTGGCCCTTCCCAGTGTTGTTCCTGCAGCAGCTGTTTCCACAGGATCATATTGTGCAGATGGCACATACTATGAACATGTGTGCACTTCTGGCTGGAAAGTACTGCAAGGCTCCATCAGATATGTCAAGACAGCGGAACCGTGACTTGTGCATCCCAAACACATGCTCTATTATGATCCTGGTTTGTGCGTGTGCCTCATTATGGTGTTCTTGTATGGGTGTGTGTGAATTTCTGATGGGTGTCATCATCCACAGCTCCAGTGCATAGCCAGCATCCCCCACCAAAGGGCCATACAGGATGTCCCCATTGGCAAATGACTGGTACAGCTGTGACGAATTCCAAATGTATGAGTCATGATAGGTTACAGGGCTGCCAGCACACACATTCATGATAATGCCCTGGGCATTGCACATGACCTGGCAGTTGATGGAGGGAAAGCCCTTACAGTTTATGTAGACCCTACCCTGTTCACCGGTGCTTTGATGTGGATGTGTGTGCAGTCTGCCACACCCAGTACCTCCAGGCATTCTGCTACATGGTGGAAGAGACGCATATTGCTGGCCCTCTCCTCACAGGTGTTGGGGAAGTAAATGTGCTCACCAGCATGTGGTAGGATGGTATCCAGTAACTGGTGGAGTATTCTTGATGCAGATGCTTGCAAGACCCCCATGATGTCCCCAGTAGGTCTTTGGAAAGTACCTGTAGCTAGTATTCTTCTGGCTGCACATACCTTGGTATCCACTGGGATGGATTCCCCTCTCTTGGCTCTGGGTCTGAGTTGAGGCTGGCACAGCTTGATGATTTGCTGTAGTATGTGTCTGTCCACCCTGTAGCTCTCTACTATCTCCAGATCATGTAGCTCCTGGTAAGTTACCCTGGGTCTAAACACTCTTCTCATCCTCCTTGGTCTGTGGCAGTTGTCAGCATTATCCTCCTCACTGCCCTCAGCCTCCAGCACATACTGATGGATCAAAGCGATGGCTGCCCCAAACATGTTTTCCATGAAAATTTCCCTGCATGTGTACAGCAATGGTGCAGAGTTTGTCAGAAAAAACAGACTGGAAGGTGTTTGTATAGTTTATACTGTCATGCTGCAGAAGCTGCCTGTATGATTGGCTGTCTATGATGCATTCCACCTGCTGGCTATGTTATTTGAACTTGATTGCTTTTATTTTGCTATTTTCCTTTTTTTTTCTTATTTTTCCCTTCCCATTTCTGCCCCTTTTAAGCCTCGAGGCACGCATTGCAAACCTGGTGCCCAAATGTAAACAGTCCTGCTATTTCTGGGATTTTTTTTTTTGTTTGTTTTAGACCCATTGTGTACCATGCAAACCCATTTAGCTAATGTAAACACTGAGAAATGGCCTCCCCTGGATGCGAACATGCTCTTCATTTCATGGAATAAGTCAATACAGCCACAGACACAGCCTCTTGCTTAACTGTGCTTAGAAGCTAAAAAGCACAAAATCCACTGGAGACACCACACGGAGATAGTCACTGGTATAGAAAGCTTCTTTATTTGGAACAAGAACACACAAGCGCTTTCACGTAGCTGTACTCAATCTTCTTTTGAAAGAAACAACTGAATAGAACAAACTTTTTTTTTAACTAAAAAAACTTTGGTCTAATTGAACACTGATTAGATAATTGCTAACAATCAGTCTTTCCCTACTTTTTTTAACTGTGCTTAGCTAAGCTTGTCTGGGAGCCATGGAGCTCCAATGTGCTTACACCAAGCATGACACACACCCTTTTCATGGCTGCTGCTCCTCCTGCTTACAACACTGCTTTATAGCACCTACACGGTTAGGTGCAGTTTGGCACATAGCTTCTTTTTGTGATTCAGTAAATTTCCCTTATTAGCATACCCCACTGCCTTAGTCCTAGTTACTGTACATCACCAGAGCCTTTCCCCTTAGCAACCAGTATTTCCTGGTATTGTTTTGATTCTGCATGCCATAGACTATAATGCAAAATGCAGATTTTCCTTAAAATTGTGTTTTCACATTTCTTTTTTTATTTTCGGCATGATCCTATTTGTGTGCCGCTGCCCTATGCTTAAACGGCTGAGATCGGCCAGAAAAAAAAATAGCTTTTATTTTTGTAAAATTTGAACACTTTTCCATGCTAATGGCCATATATTTGGCCATTGGCATGTTTAAAGATTATAATACATGCTTTTATTTGACCTGTCATGCCTACGTTTTGATTTTTGCAGAAATGTATTTGGCTAGTAGCTAAATACATTTCTGCAGATAACACTATTCCTGCACAGATGCCTGCTTACTGAATCACTAATTCACCTCATTTGCATGGTTTTCACCAGCAAATGAGGTAATTAGGATTATTCAGTGGTGTCCATGTGAGAATAGTGCTACCAAGCTCATGCACATCTCCAGACTTGTTTACTGGATCGCTCAGCGGCCATATTCCATGCAGGAGCGGCTGCACTATTCTAACACTCTGTGTAAGCTTTATTTTTTTTTTTTTCAAAACAAGTTTATTGTTTTAACATATAAGAGAAATATCATAACAATTTTATACAAATAATTAAAAATAGGTATTATTATAATATTCAACAAAACAACTAAAGTATTTACAAAGACATCCACTACAATCAGATCAATTAATTAAACTAAAATACTGTGCTATTGAAATTAGAATTTTTTTAACAAATTTTGTAAATTATCCCATACAATAAAATGTGATGTTTTTCTAGTTGTTCTCATTCTAATTGTGCTTATTTCCATATGACACATTATATTCATAACATTTTTAAATTCATTGAACGAAGGAGGTGTATCTGAAATCCAATTTCTAGTTATTATTTTCCTAGCCACTGCTAGGATAGACCATAACAAGGGAAGCTTAATCTTTTTAACATGTGTAAGCTTTATTGAATCCCAGTGATTATCAATGTATGTAGGGAGGGCTGTATGAAATTGCTGTGCAGTCATGTACATCTGTAAAACTTTGTTCTCCATGAGACTTGATTGATGGCATTAGGACACAGAGTCATGCTATTCTGACTGCACACATACACACCTACACATACAGGCTCATATCCAATTTGTCTGTTGCATAATTTGAACCCCTACTTAACTATTTATTCCATCTGATGAACATAGTTAACATTCATATCATCGATGAAGTATGATTTTTTTTCCTTATCATAGTGGTCTTTATCAAGGATGACATAATCATAATGTTTCAGGTAACATACAGTTATGAGACTGGTATGCAAAGTGTGGACTTTGGATTTGCTTTTGTGCTTGCAATGTGCAGAAATACTTTAAAGGACAGTTTCTTAACATGTATGCAATACGCTTTCATGAATACATATTGCAGAATTAACACATACATGTACCTACTTCTCAATATGTTGTGTACATAATGCAGTCTCACACACACACACACACACACACACACACACACACACACACACACACACGCACGCACACACACACACACACACACACACACACACACACACACACACACACACACACACACTTTATAAATGCTATGAATGCAAGTGTTGGTGTATGAGGGTTGATATTGTGATGAATTGATGTACACAGTAAGACGTATCATATTTGCTCTTTATTTCAATATTCTTGTTGTCATCAGACCTATTACTGACATATCCATTTTCAAGTGCACACATGAGTCTGAATAAATATGTGTTCAGTGAATAAATAGCAAGTCACTATCCTTTTGTTGTGTTTTTAAATACCTTTTGATGAGATGAAAAATGGGCAATAAACATAGTAATACATGCCAAACACCTCTTAACATATCCATCACTGAGAAACTGATTTGTGCATGCAAGACTCACATTTAATGAGTGCAACTTGAACTTGAGAAGTTGTTATGCATATATGCTATGGGTGAATAAGCTGACAGATACTATGGTGTTCATACTGTAGTTTATATTGGACATGTTATCTTGTAACTTCTATGACATTAAAAATGTTGCTGTTGCCTTCCCCATTTGCATGATGTAGGTGACAAGCAAATGTGGGTCTCAGCTTAAATGGAAAAATAGTAATATTTCTATTGGTTTACTTTCTTTTGTACAAATGGCAAAGTGCAGCCATCAGCACTTTGGACACTACTGAGTGTAAAAAAAACATCTGCTGCCTAGCTTTCCCTGAGGCAGCAGGTGTAAGATCAGTAAACTCATGCTTAAAGCACAAATAACACAGAATTTAAATCCAGCTCATTTATTTTTTTTACACATGGTATTAGGATGGTATTACATAAGTAAATGTGATCATTTCTGCAAAGTGAGAAACGACTACAGTGAAGTATATGCATGTCTTCCACAATTTTTATCATTAATGTTGTACAGCTATTAACTGTTTTGCAGGCCTCAGTTCAAATCACACTTTAGCATTGGGTCCAGCTTTCCAGAAATGAGAAGGGATGATACATTTTTTGAACTGGTTATTTCTGACTTTGTAGATATGCTATTTGTGTCTGGCCATATATTCTGAAGAGTTTATACTGTATGCTTTGTCACAATAAGGACAGTTTACACATGACATTTCGATGATTATTTGAATGCATGGGATGAAAACAAGGAGAAATGTTAAATTTATGTGATGAAATATGCAAACCATATATATCATCACACTGAGACATGATGAGAGATGCATCTAGAATCAAATGCTTGAAGCTACTGTAGAAAAAATCATCAGTCAAGTAATTTATGTCAACACTCTATATAGAAGTTTTCATTTTATTCATTCAGCAGTCTAATAGTAGTCAGAGTAATTGCTTCAATGTGCTGCCTTTAATCTGCTTTGATTCTGTATTCCTTTAGTGCAGAAAGTTTAAGCAACATTACATGGAGATAATCAGACTAGTGCAACTGATGGCAAAAACTCACCAGGTTTTGCCATAGGACATGAACAGCCATTCACCTACTTGCAAATGCAGAAGACAAAAAAGTTAAGGCACTAATAAATAAATAAATAATAGGGGCCATTTCTGCCTTCTGTGTGGTGTGTGATTCCATTTTTGACCAGATTAAAGATGTGAAAATGGGGTAGATAGGAAGGTAGTGAAATGGGAGGTAAAACGGGGGAAAAACAAAGGGGAAGCAATATAGGGATTTGCAGGAGAAAATTAGGAAAAACACAGCTATCTACTTCTTTAACACTGTAATGTGAACATGACTAGAAAACTGGATAAATTTGGACTGTCACCAGAACACAGGTGGGTGACAACAAAGCAATCATGCTTGATAGTCAATTAGACCAAATCAAGTGTTTCGAAAAGACACCTGTGATGTGAAGAACTATGTATGGGACAATTTTTTTTTTTCGACAAGTGCCCTTTTTTATTTCAAAAAGAGAAGAATTTTGTGGCAGAGTCATAGGAATGTCAGGCTCAGGTAGGTGAGGTAGATGAGGAAGCAGTTGCAGACAAACAGGGCAAACAAGACAGACACAGGGACAGTGGTGGACTCAAAAGGTTGGGGGATACCATGATTAGGGATAGGTAGGAAACATTAGAGGCACATGCCCATCAAGCATGGGGACAGTGAGAATCTAGTCCTCACCCTCAGATCTGTAATCACTGTCCCCTTCCTTGACATCCTGTGGAATTGCTTGACATTTGGGCTTTTCAACATTCCCACAAGCAAATTTGCCAGATGGCTGATGTGTGCACCAGTTCTACTTTATAAGACTTTATGCACCATTCCTTGCATCTCCTGGTGGGTGATGTAATCCCCACCAACACTGATAATTTCAGAGGGTACCAATGCACCAGCTACCAGGACAATGCTACCTGGTGTTGATGGGCCAAGTAGTGCAGGGGCTGCAGATGCAGTTCTGCCAGGTTGCGTCCCAAATGCGCTGGATGTTGATGCGTTAGCAGGTGGAGGGTTGGCAGACTAGCTGCAGCAGTTGGCCCATCTCACTGTAATGCAATTTATTTTGTTTGTTGGCAGAAAAGTATGACATCAGAATGGTGTAATCTCACACACACACACTTTATATATATATATATATATATATATATATATATATATATATATATATATATATATATATATAGGTTCACTTCAAAATCTTGAAAGCTCAAAATCCTGAATCTCAAAGTACTGAACTCAAAATCTTGAAAGCTCAAAATACTGAAAACTCATAATACTGAATCTCATAATATTGAAAAACATACAGAATACCAACACTGACTATACTGCAGCAGAAATACATAAGGAAACAAAGAAAAGACAAACCATATCAGTCTAAACCAACTATAAGCAGAGGGGCAAGCCCCCCTGCAACCCCCATGTCGAGCTATGCCCCTCACACCCCCGGCTACTTAAATATGTCAACTCTGAGATCGCACTTCACAGAAGAAAATGGCAAACATACCTCTGCGTGCTTCATGACTGCCTGTTGTAACCCTAGCCATGTTCCCTTTTAATGTACTATACTACAACATAACTCATCTTAGTGTAGTGAAGTGCGATCTTGGAGTTGATATATTTAAGTAGCAGGGGGTGTGGGGGGCATAACCCCCCAAATGGGGGGTGCAGGGTGCTTGCCCCCCTGCTTATAGTTTGTTTATACTGATATAGCTTCTCTTTTCTTTGTTTCTGTATGTATTTCTGCTGCAATATAGTCAGTGTTGGTGTCCTGTATGTTTTTCAGTATTATGAGATTCAGTATTATGAGTTTTCAGTATTTTGAGCTTTCGAGATTTTGAATTCAGTATTCAAGATTTTGAAGTGAACCCATCTATATATCTATATATATCTATCTATATATGTGTATATATATATATATATGTGTGTGTGTATATATATATATATTTATATATATATATATATATATATATATATAAAAGAAGGGTGTGTGCTGAAAGAAAAAAATATTAGAACAATTATATGTCACATACATTTTTTATTACAATAAAATATGCTTTTACTATTATATTAAGTATAGATCTTTCTAAATCAAAAATATGATTGTGAATTGTGACAAATAATAGGTTCATAAGTTCATAGAGGATTACTGGGCTATTGACCCAAAGGTCTTTATAAGCCTAGCCATATGTACCCAGTATAATGCTAGAGAAATCCAATATAAAAGATCTTGCCTAAACTCAAGATCTTAGATAGCAACCACTGTCCTTATCTAGGAGGGTCATAGGTGAAATCTCCGGCAGGAATTTATGTCTTCCCATCCAGTAATCCAGGCTATGCTTAAACAGGGCCATACAGGGTCTTTGTTTGATGTGAATTGGTAGCCTGTTCCAGAGTAGTGGCAACTTCTGAGAGACATATCTGTTTCTCCAGCAGCTCCTACTTATGTTGCAGGCCAGGTTAAGATCCCTGGCATGGGTGACCCTTCTCCCATTTGACTTGCAGATGTGCAGCATTTTCATTAACTTTGGATCCGAGATTGCTCTATAGGCCAGGCACAAGTCTCCTCTAAGTAGTCTGTATGCTACTGAGTACAGTGATAGCGACGTCAGTCTGTCAATGTATGATGTGCTGAAGACCCTGAATTTTCTAGGTTAGAAATCTCTGAGGTCTCTCAAGTTGCTGCAGGTGCATGGTAATGTACATACCAAAGGGAGCATTGTACTCAAATTATTGGCCTGATGAGGGTCTAGTACAGGAGTCTTCTGAAATCTTTTGCTCTTGAGACAATGCCTTTGCTAATGAGGTGTGTGATGTAGAATGCTTTCCTTACCACAGTAGACACATGGTGGACAAACTTTAGGCTGCAGTCAACTTGCATTCCCAATTCTCTCACTATTGAGTTTACTTAGGGTATTATTATTTATATGATAGTCTGCAGGGATGTAGTTTTTAGTGAAGGGGATTATAATGCATTTTTTAGCATTGAGTTTGAGTCCATGGCTTTGGCACCAATGACTGGTTTGTGCAAGTCCCTCCTAAAGTATATTGACATCATTTGGGGAGTCAATGATTGCACCTAATTTGCAGTCATCAGCAAACTTAGTCAGCCACAGCCCCTCTATTTTGCCCTGAACATCTCATAAATATATTTCAAACAATAAGGGGCCCAGCACTGACCCCTGTGGAACCCCACTAGTGACAAGTCTGTTGGTTGATGTAAAGTCCCAACTTTGACTGAGTGTGATCTGTTGGTGAGCTAGTTAGTAACCCACCTGATGACATAAGAGTTGATATTCAACTGGGAGAGTTTATCAATGATGTCCAAATGTGGGATTGTGTCGCAGGCCTTGGTTAAGTCAAACTAGGCTGTATGCACAGATTTGCCTTCACCTATGGCTCAGCTGACATTTTCAAAGAATTCCACCAGGTTTAACACGTATGACTTGCCTTTAACAAAACTAAACTGTGTCAGATCAAAGGTTTGGACATCACCTATATCCTTATTTATAAGGTCCATGATGATTCATTCCATGGCCTTAAGATAAAGCTGGTTAAGCTTATGACTCTGTAGTTCCCAGGGTCTGTTGCTGTACCCCATTATGAAGGGAGATGATAGTTGCTGTTTTCCTTTCAGCAGGGACAAAACTGGTATTCAGACTGTGGTTGAACAGAGTACCTAATGGAGTTGCTAACTTATGTTTTAGACCATTAAAAAAGCAAACTGGAATGTCACCCGGTCCTATTAAGGCTGTGTTTTTGGCATTGGAGAGAGCATTAATGACTTGCCCTTTGGAGATGAAAGGTGGGGGAGATGTAGTGGGAGTATGTAGAGGGATTATCCTGCAGTATATGCATATATTGCAAATATGCTTTTAAAGTTAATACAGATTAAGTTAACAACATGACATTTATACCAATTTAGATTAAATCAATATTAAATAATGATATTTTACTAATTAGAATGTATTTGTTACTTGTGGGAATTAAACCCACCAAATCTGTATACATTACACTTGCCTCCTACAATTACCTTGGGATATAGAATACACCATTTGTGCTTGCTTTTAGTGTTAAGAAATTCATGCTTAAGTTGCTAACAATGTATGGAAGAACAATAATTTAAATAAAATCATATTTATTTGTGCTGTGTACATGCCCCTTACCTCACTGAACCTTTATAATCATTCAGCATGTGCCTCCTTGTTTGCTGAAATCTCCTGAGCAACTGAAAAATAAAGAAGGACAGAAAAAGAGACATGAAAGAGTTATGCATGCCAGTCTTGGCTACCTACAGTTTTCTATATCAGTCAGTGTTGCTTTACCTGTAAACTTACACAGTTGTGGGATGTCAGCAGTCCTAAGCTCATCCAGCCACTGGTTGAGCTGTGCCTGCTTGCACCATTTCAGGTCATTATAATGATTCCTGCATTGCTTCCCATTCCGTGGTATGCCAGTCCCACTGAAGATAGCCTTGAATAGACTGTTCCAAGCCACAGCCTTATACTGAGACCCAGTATAGTCTCCCTGCAGTAGCCTATGGCTGTGGCACTTTCTGAGGAATGAAATGAATAGTCTTGACTCCTCCACACCCCATCTTTGAACCCCCTGAATTGGGCACCATCCTTCCTTGACTCTGCCATGTCTGCATGGGTCATCCAATAACAGTTAAAATGTTTTCCCACCAATTCATGATATCTTGTTTTATGACCAGTGCACAAACCTGCACAAACACGCCAACCATGTTTGCAGGATATTTAGTGGAGAGCAACATTGTCAAATAGAGAAGAAGGCAGTTTATGAAATAGGAAGGATAACATGACATTTAGCATTAATTTATGGCATGGCTGCTGCTATACCTGACAAAAGTTTGTTCAATGGTCAACAGTGATATGTTAAATGACTTCACTTTTAAGATTTGAATTTGAGGGGGATCAACTTTATGACTTGACACATATTTTGTGGGGACTTACACACTAATAAAAGTAATTTGTACAATGTAGGATTCAAACATATGAAAAATGGAGAATACATTTACTTTCACATATGTGTTTTTCCTCATTGTCACAGAAGAATTGGTTGTCAAACATGGTCATTAATAATGTACGTACATTAAAGAGTGAGTGGTGCTACACCTCAATTAATTATGCATGTGTGCAACCTGACACAGTCCTGCTTTATGCATTCTTAGGTGTGATGCAGGATTAATGTGTGACAATATACTGGAAATGCATATACTTGTATTCCTTTCAGAGCAGATCACTGAATTCTATGCCAGACCACAAAATGCATTCTGTTGTATAGCTGTACACATGTTATGTGAGTTGTGTAGATGATTCTCAGTAAAGTATGAAGTCCATCGCAGGTCAGAACATAAATTTGTAATTACAGAACAACAGTTGTCATTATACCCCACTTAGAAAAATAATTCATATGATATCATGTGCATGCTCAATCACCCTGCTATACATTGTTATTGCTATGTATAATTAATTATCTTTATATTGTTATTTTTATATAAATTACAATGGAACACCATTTATAAAAATTGAAGTGTGCTGGATGAGAACCCTGGCTCACCTGTGTTGTGGCCATGAACTTACATCTGGTGCCACAGTGAAAGCAAAGTCACAGGTGTATTTTCTGCACTCATTACCATACTGTCCAGGGTGCTGACAGCTATACATCATCACTTAGCATGTTTGCACAAAGGAAGGTGAAACAAGTAACAGTATTTCTTTTTTGCAAGTTGTGATGATGTGATGCATTGCCGATGCATTGGCAGCAATGCCAGGAGAAGTAGGTTAGTGGATGTGTAACATATGTCAGCACAGCTAGCTGGAATTTTGTAAAGAAGTATATGTCATTTGCATATTAAACTGATTTGTACAGATGCTTGTGTTGAAAATGTATTTGTAAAGTTGCTTGTGCTAAAAATGTATCAACAGTGTGTCCTGCTAGACAGAAAAGAAATATACATTAATATCAGACTGTACTGTTGTAAATAGGATACTGGAAGAGAAGAGGTTAATCTCAGTTCATCTAACCTTGAAAAATAATAAGAAATTAAATTACTTAATTTAGACCATAAAGATTGTATCTTACAGTTCTGTCTACAGTCAGAGACTAAATGTCTATGCCAGAGAATGGTTTATTAGCTCCTGCAGGAAGAGTGGAAGTGTTTTATGGTTTTATAGCTTCCAGATGTTATAACACATCTCAGCACAACTCTATCTGTATGTATTGTAACACATATATGCTAAATTCTGGATCAGTTTATAGCCAAGTGGGTAGCATGGGGACCAGAAGTCAGATGACCATATGTATGTGATGTCATTCTGTAATCCATCACAAAACTGATGTTTTAATACCAGATGAGGCCAAAGTCTCAGAGCACTGTGTTTTTTGGAACCTGACAAACAAAGACCCTACACCTACTCCATCTAGCAATACTGTAGTAAGTGAACCAGGAAATGGTAATTCTTTAGATCAGTCAGGAAAATATAGTAATATTAGTTAAGTACTGTTTTTCTGTATCTGTATGAATCTAGTCACCTGTGTTATTTTAATATTTCCTGTGACTGAAACTCTGGTGTTTATTTTAAATAGATATTTAATATTTCCATGTTATTTTATTACTTATTATTAAATATATTTAAAGTTTTCATTGTGGCTGGTCCTTTACAGAATAGTTTAACTTCTGAGAGTACTCATATCTATTTGGTGACTCTGTGACCACTCCTGAAAGCCTTACAGCATTTGCCAAACTTTATCATTTGTATGAATATTAATTTCACTCAGTACAATTGGGTACCCTTGTAAGAGCCTTAGAGTAGCTGCCTTTGGAGTGTCTGATGGCAATATAACTACCTTATAGTCTGGGCAGAAGGGGGCATAGCTAGTAAATCTGTACCAGCCTTTGCCAGGTGTGTAGGTATGTGTGTGTGTGTGTGTGTGTGTGTGTGTGTGTGTGTGTGTGTGTGTGCATGCAAATCAAATCTCCAAGAGTGTGTTTGTCATCTGCTTGGAGCAGGGACAGAGATGGTGCTGGAGGACTTGGCTTGGACACTCAGCTGAGGACTCAACTCTACAGCTGTGCCAGTGGGGAGTCTCACTGGGGCCCTGGAGAGAGAGAAATCCAGACCCAGACTGAGTGTGTTCCCTGTGTGCTCTTTAAGGGAAATTGTGGTTGATGCAGAGAACTGCATCTGGAAATACTGGGTGTATCCATATTTAATCCAAGTGAAGGTCTCTCTCTAGTGTCAGTGGTGAGGATTCAGGCTGCTTGATTACTGGCCCAGAGAGGGGATGTCACATAAGTAACTTTTTTTGTCTGCAGCAGTGAACCCTGTTTGTGCACAGGCAGTGGCAGCCGGTGACTTGAAATCAAAGGAGGGGGGGGGGGCTGCAGGACACAGGTGAATGGGTGGTGTCAATGGGAAGGGGTGTGACCAACTAGAAAGGGGAGGAGCTATGCTCAAAACCACAAAAAATGTAACTTTAATTAAATACGCTGCCCTGGGTGTCAAACCGTCATTATGAGAGTCCAATCAAGACAAAATGAAGTGAAGAAAAAAAATATTTCAATGCATTGGTTGCATGACAACTTACTTAATAACTAGATGGAAACAAAAAGGTTGTGAGGCATGAAAAAATAAATTACTTTTTAAATACATTACTGGAATGCCAGTCAAAATCAAGTATAAGAAAAACAAGCAGCACTCAACTCAAACCACTTTTCCTTGCACTGCAGTTCTAAAAGGTTGTGAGGCATGAAAAAATAAATTATTTTTTAAATACATTACTGGAATGCCAGTCAAAATCAAGTATAAGAAAAAACAAGCAGCACTCAACTCAAACCACTTCTCCTTGCACTGTAGTTCTAATTATAATTTATATTCAGCTTTTTTAAAGTAGTACTGTGGTGGCGTTGTTGCCTCACAGTAAGACGTCCTTTTCGATTCTCAGCTAGAGCGTCTTCTGTGTGGAGACATGTGTGAATGGGCGTACCTTCATTGAAGGTTGTGCATCAGGGCCGGAAACTCGGCACGTAAAAATCTACTGCCAATCATTAGCGGACTGGAGTTCTGCTGCGGCGACCCCTTACTGGGAAAAGCCGAAAGACACAACATTCAGCTTTATTAAAGTACCAAGTAATATGCTGAAAGTAGCAATCTTTGTTATGCCCCCACTTGTAAAAATGGTTCTTATCCAAAAAAGGCCTGCTGCCTGACAACTATGTACTTGTTTCATGGGGAAAACATGATCAAAGCAAACAAGAAACAAGCTCAAGATACACTGCTTAAAGGATTACTGTACAGGTAATGGACCACACATAATAATTTGGTATTCTGTTTGGTTTACAGGTAAAGCCTGCAAATATGAATTCAAGTCTCCAACAAATGTAATGAGCTTCTTAAAATAATGTAATCCTGTCCTTTATTACAAATACTGTCATATGCATGTCAATACCCAAGGCTTATACATTATCTAGTTATGTAAGTATTCTCTGCATGGCAACAACAGAAAGGCTTTCAATGTTGGCAGTTTTTTAACAGTATGCTTATTAAAGCTTACTTGCATCTTACAATCTCAGACAATCGTACCTGATGGTCATTAAATCATTGCTACTTAAACACAGAGCAACAGGCATTTTCTGAGCAATAATAAGCATAAATCAACAGTATAAAAATATGACAGAAACTAGAACATTCTGCAAAATCAAGGACAGAATAAAAGTAGCACTTGTGTCTACCCTGGATTGGGGGATACTCTGCACATTTACACTGCATAAATGCTCCTTGCCTTGCTATGACACATCCAGAGTCACTACATGGGGGAGTGGGGTGCAACAAGTATGTCACAATTTGAATTGTCTCTGGCTGACTGTGATGGCCCTGACACATTTGTCATACCTCTCAACCTCAGAACAAGAAATATGGACAGAGCCATACATAGAAGTGGGACAAAGGCCCAAAAATAAGGACAATTTTAAATATTGCTCTTATAAACTTAGAAAGATAATAGAATAGTAGGGCTTGCATTAGTATGAATTTTCTGAAAGGTACGAAATCTGAAACTCAAATGTCTGTCATTATTTTCTAACTTCAGTCTTTAATGATTTGCCACTAATTTGCCAAAAAAAACAAAACAAAATTTTATGAAAAATGGACCACAGATGTGATGCAAAAATATAAAATAGCCACACAATACAGCTGGGAACCTGTCAAAGAAGGGACACTTTTTTAATATTAGTACTGCTAACTTGAGCAGCTGACAAAATAAAATAATCTGCATGCATTTCTGAAATAAAAGTAATCTATAACTCTGATTATTGCAGTTATTTCTTAATTGTAAGCCCTCCATGTTTTCTTCCAAAATTGCAATTTTGTGGTGGGATTATTAAGGGAAGAGCAACATTTTGAGCTAAAAGTGGGGACAGTTGAGAGGTTTGGATATGCCTAATTCTATAAAGCAATTTATTTGTACATACCTCTCAACCTGTTAATGGAGGAAATCTGGACAAGGCCAAATATACTGGGGGAACATATATACAGTACTATAAATTGTTGTACAAACTGAGACAATTGATAGAATAACAGGTCTTGCTTTAGCATGCATTTTTGTGAAGGTTATGAAGTCTGAAACGCAGTGTCAGTCATTATTTAGTGACTTAATTCCTAAATTATTTGCCAGAAAACCACACATTTTATGAGGAACAAACCAAAAATAAGAAGCAAAAAATCTATTAATTCTGTGAAAATCTGGACAGTTGAGAGGTATAGTTCAGCCAGGGCTGTCTTTGAATTTGCTGCCATTCCCTCTCACATAATCATGCTCGAATGGAGCCTCCCCCCTGCAGCCATTCCAATGAACCATTACTTGGCTATTTCACCCCATTTACCATAAACACTAATGTGTATACTGCTTTATTGGAAAGTTTTATTTTGCATTTTACAGCACAAAAACTAAGACATCTGGTAAATAAAGCAATGAAATCTCATAATGAAAACAGACTTAGCATTAAAACTTCTCTGCTCTTGAAACTCACATTCATTGAAACAGCATTGAAACCCACATTCAAAGAAAATACATTTTGCCAGTGGCAGATAAAGATTAACTTTGGGCTCTTTGCAAATCATAGGCCCCTTGGACATGAAACATACAAGTGGTCTTTGATACACCTTCCTGATTGTATTAAATTATATTCCTTGTACAGTATAGTACAGTTGTTAGAGGGTATTTGAAATTTGTTTTAAACATTTTTCCAGTAAACAATGAAACAAAATGCATGCACCAATAATGATAAAAATTGCCCATTTCAGAACATTTTTCCAGTAAACAATGAAACAAAATGCATGCACCAATAACAACAAAACTGCCCAATTCAGAACATTTCTTTCATAAAGTCTACTCAAATTTCTACAGTCCACCAATATCAGTCAATATGCACAATCTCTGAAGAAGTAAAAGTCATCTAAATAATTCCAAATTAAAGACATTTGTAACTAATGAAGAGGTTGCTGCTAGCAAACAACTATTTATGTCATTGTTTCATCTACAAATAAAGTGCCTGCTGCCCTTGAGGAATAAATTGCCTAAGTTGCATTAAAAAATGATAAGCTAGTAATATTGCTATAGGGAATGGATGGCAAACTGATAACAGGTTCATAGTTACTAGGTATCTTCACCAAAAAGGACTGCAGCATCCACCCCCTTTACAATACAGTACAGTATCAGCAATGCATCTGCCTACTGTGGGAGTAGAACCCACAGCTTTCTGCATCAAAAGTGAGTACACTACCTATTGTGCTATTAACAATGCAAGCAGCCTCGGTATAAACAGCACTAAACATTTGTTCCCCTGCAGCTCTAAGATTCTTGTAAAATCTACTTGACACTCAGCTGCATCTCTGAACTTTGCAGCACAACAAATCTGGAAAAATCCAAAATTTAAGGGGGGGGGGCAAAAGACCAAAAAAACAGGGACACATTTTAAACATTGGTTGTATAATGTTGGAAAGTTGTTAGAACAAAATGCTGTGTTACCACCAAGCATTTCACTGCCAAGTATTGAACCCAGGACCCTGTGCAAAACAGTCAGAGCAACATATCACTAAGCCAAATCATATGCTTTATGAAAGAAAGGAAGACTGAAACTTAAATGGCTACCATTTAGTGAATTCAGTTCCCACCATAGCTGTCAACATCTTAGCACAAAACACCTGAACAAAGCCAATAATGGGGGAATACAGCCCCCAAACATATTCAGTGAATTCAATTATCACCATATCTCTCAACCTTGGCACAAAACACCTGGACGAAGCCAGTAATGGGGGAATACAGTCCAACAAATAGGGACAAAAATCCACTGAGGACACCAGAGCAAACCCACACAAACACAGGGAGGACATGCAGACTCCTCACAGACAAATATGAGGCAAAAATCTGCAAATGTTTTACAAATGGTGGTGGGTAGGGAATTCAGGCTCTTGCCAGTTGGGCCCAAGGTACAGGGTTCAAGACACACACACACACACACCCTACTTTCCGTAGTGACCTGATTCTGTCCTCTGCAAGCTAAGTCCTCCATAGCAGCTCGATCGCCTCCATAAATATAAGCCAAGTCCTCCATAGCAACCCAATCACCTCCATAACAGCTATTCTGGGTTTCCCCACGAGACATGAGTAGGCTGGAGCCTCCAGCCTGCGGGTGATGCAGTCCAGTGTGCTTCTGGTTTGTGCGATAGTCACCACACAGAACTCTGGGCTGGCAGGGTGGAGTTCCCTTCCTTCCCTATCCGGGCTGCCTAACTGAGCAGTCTGGAGTTCAGGAAGTAAGCACGCATGCATGCGTGGAGTTCTGGACTGCCCAACACAGCAGTCAGGAACTCAGCACACATGCGTGAGTTCTGAGACAGACTCTTGTGAATTTTCATTTTCTACAGTGGGGGGATGTAATTATTTTTCTTTTTACAGGTGGGGGGGGGGCTGCAGTCCTGCAGTCCTATAGCACGATCCGCCCCTGTAAACAGGTGAGCAATGCAGAAATACTACAGGCAAAAACTAATATTCATAATTTTGTAAAGAATATGATGCTTTATCAGTAAAGAAAATAATGTGGGACTTGAACCATGGTCTACCTGTCTAATGCATTGTTGTCCTCAATGTCTTTACAAGGTGTGCTACACACACAGTTGGTTCACAAGTGTAATTTATGCTGTAATTATTATCCAAGGTGCTGACCACAACACAATGTCATTAAATGTGATTGAGCTTCCTAAGGCAACTAACATTCATTTTTAAATATTTCTGCATTTCACCCTGCTTGTGCTAAGCTGCACACTGCACAATTATTACTAACAGAAACACAGTTTGACACATGCTAAAGAATTACACAGATCTGAATTTGAACTATCCTAATAATGAAATTACAAAACACGGGGGTTTCTTGTCTGTTTTTGCCAAAGGCACAGCTTTGCAGCCACAATTAAATCATGTGCATACAAGCAAGTCACATTTCCTCTACAGCATTAACACTTATACATTCTCATTTGGTTGTACGTTTGACTTACATATTTAGTGCAATGAGTGATCACACACCCATTCATGAATATGTTTGCAGAAATGCAGCTCTGTCTTATCTTTGTTTTGTTTTCATTCTTCCCTTATGACATGCAGTCTATAGTGCATTGTGTACCCTTCTTCTTTAAATATATGATAACACCTTATGATGGCACAGTGGTGCAGCAGTTTGCACTGTTGCCTCCGGTCTCCATTTCAATTATTGACCTGGGTGCCTTGTGTGTGACTGCATATCCTCCCTGCATTCGTGTGGGTTTCTTCTTGGTGTTCCAGTTTCCTCCAACATTCCAAAGACATGTGTCTGGAGTGTTTTTCCCAAGGCCTCCGCTGAAAATTGGCTTGTTCCAAGTTGGATTTTCCTGGTATGCAAATAATAAATAAATAAATACAAGAGAGTGAAAAGCATTTTTAGTACAGGCAGGAGTTTCTGGTTATTACTGAACAAAATTATAAATGTGTGCTATTTTGTTTCATTTAAAAGCTTGTTGAAATTAGTTCCACATGTTGGAAGTGTATCCTCAGTGACACACCTACTGCAGGGAAGGTTCTCTAAATTGCTGTTATGTTTTCCTTCTCGCTCACATTAATAATTTACAATTGCAAGCCATTAGAGTCAAGCCTACATTATGTTTACATCTGCTATACAAAGTCAAAAGTATGGTATTCAGTAATTCTAATGAGTTCACACTTCATTTACATCTTCAGAGGGTTGAATCTACACTAAAAAATGGTAACAGTGTAGCTAGGGAACTTGGAAGTGAGGAGACTTACATATTTGGACAAAACAGAAGTTTGCTATTGTTTCGAAGATGATTTATCTGTAGAAAAGGCTTCTAATTTGACTGAAGTATGCTTGTATTATTCAAGTACATTCTTGATTTAGTATAGTGTTACAAATCTATTTGTATATCCATGGTAAAGTGGAAATGTTATCTGTATGCACTTCTTATACTTCACTGTTGGCATAGGCATTTTTGTTAGACGTCCATTTTGCAGATAGACAAGTTATACACTTTCAGCACAAGTATTATTTTTTAAAATTTGATTTGACAATATTCTATGCTATTGTAGAAAAATGTAACGTATGTTGTCATGAACACAGGTGTTATGCTTCTGAGATGGCCCAACGCCACCCCTAGAGGAGTAGTAAGTACAGTGAAAAGTGACTGCCAATCATAAATTGACTTGTTTGTTGCAAGTGTGTACACATCTTCATAATTGTGTGGAAAGCATATACACGGTTAATTCAGTGCTATTCCTTTGTTTGTATAAACCTTCATCTCTTTGTTGTTTTGGGGTGGGGAGCCACCTACTACTGTGTGTTGCAAGAACAAAAGTGTGTTTCAAGTGCTTTTCTGTTGAAAATGTGTAGGCATTCTGATATTTAATTGGGAAACATAATAAATTAGTTAAGCAGTATTCTTTGGTTTGGACAAACCTTGGTTTGTGTGTGAGGGGGAGGTGGGGCAACCACATAATTTTCAGTTTTACAAAATGAAAAGTGTATTTCCAGTGCTTAATGCAGACATACGTGTACATAATCAAGACATTAATTATGTAGTATTTATGTGTTTTATCTTTCTCTGTCTTATGTCACATAGGATTATGGCACCCAAGTCTACAAATCCATATGACCCCCCCTCTTCAGTGACTCTGAAATGAAGTGATAATTCAGGCTTTCAGGTACCATGGAGCATTTCTGCTTGAGAGAGGACATGGGGATATGGCTGCCAGAATGTAGATTTGGAACCAATTAGTGAATGATGTCAAAGTAGTAGGAGGTTGTAGCAGGAATTATGATCAGGTGCATTATCAGGCCACTGATAATGCGTGATCACCCCAGAGGAGAGCAGCTGCAGTTGCCTGAGAACAGTTGGCTACAGAGGGTGGTCTTGCTACTGAGATCCACTGACATGAGATGAGGAGTTCCTATCCACTATGGGAGCTCCAGCAGCTCAGTGGGCACTGTGCGCTGTGTGCTTGATGTCAGTGCTGATGTGGCTGGGAGGACAAGTGTGACCCAGGAGTAGCTCCCAGGTAAGCTTACATATGGTAATATTTATATTTGCTTGGAGAATAAAATATATAACTTGACTAATACTTACTGGGATTTTTTTTCTATACCTTTTGATAAGTTAATAGAGTTATATGATACAATTGTTCAGTACACATGGGTGTGGGTGGAAGTGTCAGCCATGTTTCAGTTTCAGCTATTCCTTACAGTAAATATAGGTGACTGTGTATTCATTGTCCTCCTGTGTTATTCCCGTTGTGATGGTTAATTGCCATCCTTTCCTTGCTTGTATCCAGGACCATCCTCCCTACAAAGTGCGGAGACATCTGCATGTGGTAAACAAATGTTTATTTGCTTATTAATGACCATTCTTTTGATATGTAAATTATCTGTATGTATGAAGTGGATGTAATGAGTGTCTGTATTGCTGTTCCATCTGCAATTGTGTGACCAGTGTTACTTTATCATATGAATTGGTTTAATATTTAGTGTAGTAGTAATCTAATTCCTTAGTTTGTTGCTTATTATCACAGGTGATCCTAACAGTGGAAGTGTAGGACTCCTACCAACTGACGTTGTAGTATCAGTAGGGTCTGATGATGATGATGGCCAAACAGAGGCACAGTCGGGGGATGCAAAGGTTGAATCTGACACTGAGGTTGTGACTCTCCCATCTGTTGTATTTTCTTTAGACACAGTCAGTATGCTTACACATACCAGTTCCACTGAACCCTCAGATATTGGACAGGTTGAAGATGACATCCTTGACCAGGGTAGTGTGGTTACTGCAGCTTCAGTGATGATTGACTCTGGTCTTAGCCAAAGTGTGGGTGAGGCACCATGCAGGAGGGTTGGTATGGGCTCTAGAAGGATCCCTGTTGTCTACTCTCCATGTGATTCTGGTGTGTCATTATGTGTCACTCGACATATGTTTAGAGCCATCATGGAGGCATAGGCACAATCCTCTAAGGCATCTAAGGACATGCTTCGGGTTCAATATATGGCACAGGCTGACACGCTTAACTGCCTCTGCCATGTGGCCAATTCAATGGATTGGCGGAATGACATAATGGAATGGGAAATGTCTATGACAGAATATCGACTGTGAGGGGAATAGCATCCATGCGGCCATAGGTCAGCATCATCATCTGCTGTTAGCCAACATGACTGCACCCACTCCCACTCCCATAGTGGCAATACTTTCACTGCTCCATTAAGGGTTGAGGTACCCACACCCAGACATTGCAAGCCATGGGGTTGTGGACTTGGGCATAGTCATGGGGAAATTTCATCGCACAAACATGGCTCACATTTAGGTAGCACCAGCACATCTGATCATGGGCATGGGCATGCCAGTGCATCTCCTGGCAGAGGCAGATCTCATAGTCATGGGTAATGACAATGAACTAATATCTGTACCATGCACAATTCACACCTGTCCGACATGACAGGATGCAGAGCTAGCACAGAACTTGGCTATGTTGTTGCAGACACTCACACACACATTTTACATCAAGTGCCCATACAGACATGCACATATGACAGGTACATGAGGCATTTGTGATGCTTGCAAGTCATTTTGGAGCCACTGGTCACTTGATAATTAGTTACATTTCTGCCTGCATGTGTTTCTCACTCACATTTTCTCACTAATTTTGTGTCAGCCTTGGCCTCCTGCCCCGAACCCCACCCTGTGCAAATGATGATAAATGTGTCATCACTTTGTTTCTATCTTTTTGGATTCAGGGATACATATGTATTTTTTCTGATGCACAGTGTGCATATCTGATTGAGTGCTTAGTAAATATGTGTTAATGATGCTATTTTGAAAATTGTACTGCTTTCTTACAGCCTTTATACTGTAGTGATTAATACCTTGAAATCGTTGCTACATCAGTGCAGCTTATTGCTCCAGTACTGAGAAGGTAGTGATGGGAACTTGTTTTGTATTGTGTGTATTTTTGATGCATGAGGCCTATTAGCTAATAAACAGCAGAAATCTTTTGACATAAGTCAGTGCTGTCACATATTAATGTCATGACTGGACAACTTGCACACCTTCTACTTAGGTACATTTGCAAGTAACAGTATGCAGTTATGTGCCATTCATTCATGTTCTTACAGATTTAATTTTTCTTTTACAGGTTCAACACTTACCTTGATAGTCCTGCAGTTACAACTGTTTTAATTCAGGGCTGACTCTGTCTGATGCTAGCAGTACACAACCATTACATGGGTAAGTAAAGGTTGTGAGTGTTGCCTGGTATCAATTTTACTGTATGTATGTATGTATGTGCATAAGATGAATGCTGTACCCCTTAGGTGGTGAGCATGTGTGCTGTATGTTGCCTCTTGGCCAGGGCAAGGATATATTGTGCAAACCTACATCTAGCTATACTCACAGTGGCTGGTGATTCCCCCTCTAAGCCCTCACTTGTATCTGGCTGTGGTGACCTTGCCAGTGGTGGTGGAGTGTGTGCCTTTTCCCCTTGGTGTTCTTGTTGCAGCTGTTTTATCAGGATAATATTATGTAGGATAGCACAGGCAGTGATAATTTCAGCACACGTATGGGATCATGCTGCAGCCCCCACCCCCAATGTATCTAGGCACCAAAACCATGACTTCAGCAGCTAAAACACATGCTCTATGATATTTCTTGTTTGAGCACATGCCTTGTTATTGTGTTCCTCCATGAGTGTGTGTGTGTGTGTGTGTGTGTGTGTGTGTGTGTGTGTGTGTGTGTGTGTGTGTGTGTGTGTGTGTGTGTGCGCATTTCTAATGGCCATCATCAGCCATGCTTTGAGTGCATACCCTGCATCACCCAGTAAATGGCCTTGTGGGATATCCCCCCTGGAAAACCTCTGGTACAGGTGAGAGTTGTGCCAGATATGGGAGTCACAGTAACTGCAGGTCTATACTACGTGATCGAATGGTCAAATATTCGAACACTTAATAGTCGACCCATAATAATCGAACCGCCACAATGTCGAACGGTTCAATGTAGATCTTCATACAGTGCGGAAATGGACGTTTTCCATTGTCTGCACTGTAGTGCGATCTCGGAGTTGGTATATTTAAGTAGCGGGGGCATGGGGGGTACTGGGGGCTTGCCCCCCTGTGTAGAGCATTTAAATGGTTTGGTTGGGTGGGCTTTTCCTTTTTTATTTTCCATTCGACATTGTGGCAGTTCGATTATTACGGGTCGACTATTACGTGTTTGAATATTTGACCACTCGATCACATAATATAGACCCAGTAACTTCCAGGGTTGCCAGCACACACATTCAGGATGATTCCCTTAGCATTACATATGACCTGGCAGTTAATATAGTGGAAGCCCCTTCTGTTTATGTAGACCCTTCCCCATTTTCCCTGTTCCCTCGGTGGTGCTTTGATCTCATTGTGCGTGCAGTCTGTGGCACGTTTATATCATGCTATCGAAAGATGAAAATAGCGAACACTATTACATTGAACCTAAAATATCTAAACCACAAAATATCAAACATTCAGAACAGTGATTTTTTTCCCATGGAAGAAATTTGCTATTCCAAAACACATACACACAACACAAGCACACCAGAAAAACAGCAATTCACACACATACACTTACAATCCTACATCTAACCCTACACTAAACTGTACATACACTACTATCTATCCACTTACCTTAACCCAAACCCCAACCCTAAGGTCCATCACTATCGCACACTCACCTAACCCGCCCCCTAACTCTAACTCACTTAACCCGCCCCTAACCCTAACATCCACACCATCACACACTTACCTGAACCCGACCCTTACCTTTCCACCACAGCACTGAAAATAGCGAAGCCACAGAACCGGCCAATCAAATTCTTTCCCTAGGAAAAAAATTGGTGTTCTGCAGCTTCGCTATTGTTAGCATTCACTGAATAGTGGTCGATATTAGAACATTCAAAGTTTTAAAACTTTGATATTCTGATATAGACCCTCTGTGGCACCCAAGACTTCAGGTAAGTGTGCTATGGGGTAGAAATCCTGCTTAGCTGTAGCTCTGTCCTCATGGGTATGGGGAAAATATATATAGTTACTTGTGTGCTGTAGCATAGCATTCAGGAATTGATGTAGGATCCTGGATGCTAAATCCTGTAACACCTCCATCAAGTCCCCTGTTGGTCTTTGGAAGGTTCCTGTAGCTAAAATTCTAAGTGCTACACATACATTGGTCTCCTCACGTATTGGTTCCCCTTGATTTGCCTTTGCTCTCAATTGATGTTGACAGAGGTTGCAGAGTTCCTGTAGTGTGACTCTGTCTACTCTGGAGCACTCTACTATTTCGCCATCATGCATACAATGAAAAGTTAAATGGGGTCTAAACACTCTTCTCCTTCTTATCCGAGGTCTAGTAGTAACAGCAGCAGCATAGAGTTGAGCCTGTTGCACATACGCATGCAGAAAAGCAGCAGCAGGCCTTAACATTCTTTCTGTGTAGTGTAATTTCAGTGGCTGTAGGTTTTGGAATTTTTGGCCAAAATCTACACTGGGTGTACATGACTGCTTTATAGCTTTTTGAATAGCTGCTCCATCTTGGATTGGTTGATTAGCATCTAATTCAGCTGCTTATGTTGTAATTAGCAGGTCATAATGTTAACAGTTTTAAGTGGCTCTTTACACCGTATAGAGACACTTACTGAATGCAACGGTTTTAGTGAGCTGTGCATGGTTTATTGAATTCAGCCCCATTTTTTGTGTGTGTGTGGGGGGGGGGGGGGTTGTAGGTGGAAACTAAACAGAGGGCTAGCATGGTATAATTTTTGAGAGGTACCAGACAGAATGGTGGCTATCTTGTTTACATTCAATTTCATTATTTTTTTGTGGCAAATTATGAAATATACAGTGTTTCAATCACTTTATGACTATAAATAAATTCCTTATCAAATCACCCAAACGCTATTGCAAGAACTCTTTCCACCAATGTGTATATGAAAAAAAAAAAATCCCTTCCCAAGGAAATTTTCATGCTATTAAAATTATGATTCGCTCAAAAGCTCAACATATGTTTGGTTGGTTCACTTGTTTTAGCCATGTATGGTTTAGTTTGACATCTGAAAAAACAGATGGTCAACAGGTGCGTGTAGCTGAAAATCCCCAGGGCTGGCGAATATACCCCTTCTGTGGGGACTTTGCAATCTTGGAGTTATGCAATCTTAGAGTGAGTATATGCAATTAGCAGGGGGAGTAGGGGATGCAGAAGTGGTGTTTTTTTGCATGTTCTGAGGCTATGCCTTGGAACATGCACATTAGAGTTTTGTTTTTTTTCCCAAACTTTTATGGACAATGTTCATAGTATCACTCTACTGAAGTTTAAACTAACTTCATTAGATCCATTTTAGACGTGTTAGATACAGGGAAACTGATTTATACTGCACAAAAAATATATTCCATTTTCATGAGGTGAAATAAGACAGTCATACCTGTGATTTTTAATTGCAATTTCTGCTCTTTACTGTAATTTCATTATAATGTGTGTGTGTGTGTGTGTGTGTGTGTGTGTGTGTGTGTGTCTGTGTGTATGTATGTAAATCCATATGAGACAATTTCAGCTGTATTCAGTATCGTCATCAAAACTAGACATCAACATACAAGAAGTTTAAATCATAGTAGTCAATGCTCTCATAAAGGTTTGTTTGTTTATGTATTCATTCATTCATTTATTCATTCATTCATCTATCTGTTTATCAATTACCATTTGTTTAGTGGTCTACGGCTCTGATTACAATGAGCCATTTTAAATCCAGACAAAAATGAGTTATAAAAGTGAAATATTCAGCTGAATTAGACATATACAGGTGACAATAATATCATTAAGTGAAAATGTTCAACAAATAGTAGGAGGTACTCAGTAATAAATGTTGCCACTGAATGCAAACTATTTGCAGTACATACAATATTGTGATAGGGGTCTACGACAACAAGACTGAGATAAGTTGTATAAGGTGAGAAAAATGAATAGAGGAATGAATGTAATGGTAGGAGGAAAGCTGAAGCTGCAGGCAGATTGGTTTGAATCATTAGTGAAAAGTGGCTGTTAGTGAAAATTGATTACCTGTCCCAGCCAAGAATATTTTTGTATAGAGCTTATGTTGGGTGATTCTTAGATGCACATTTCCAACTTGTGGATGCGATAAGATGTTTAAAAGCTAATGTGAATTCAGGGTATTTATTATTATTAATGTTTGAGGTGATGTATTTCCAAAAGTTTGATGCAAGATTAAGAATCAGTTGTCCCTTATAAAAGTTTTGTGAATGTGTTCCAAAGAGTAGTGACACTGGAAATGGAACAGCAAAAGGCTACTTTATTAACAGTGTGTGGCCAAAAGTATGTTTTCAAAGTTTCACAATGCCAAACTGGAATAAAATAAAATGAAATTATAATAACAAAAGTAAAGCTTGATTCATTATTATGAATTTGGCATTGCATATGGAAATCGCAGTACAGTGAGGATCAGGAAATGTACCCTTTTCCTCACTATAGTGCAGTCTCAGAGTTGGTATATATAATTTGCAGGGGGTGTGGGGGGCACAGCTCCCAGCATGGAATGTGAAAGGGCATATGGACTTTCAAAACTCTGGTATGTCAACTGTCCATCATGATTCTGAAGTTTGACATTTAAGATAGATGTTGTTTTTGATTTCAACATTGTAGCTTGGTCTTTTGCTTAAAAATGATTTTGTCTTTGATATTTTGATGGCAAACTCAGAAGAAATAGTATTTTGCAATCTTACTTATAAATTTGCTTTATTAATTTGTACAGGAAAACACATTGTATGGAATCACATCTGATTTGAAATAGAAGCCATCCAGCTTTTGAAAGGATCTAGCCATGATATTCTGGTGGTGCTAAGCTAATCAAGTGATAAATAGCATTAGTATTGGTCTGTAAGCTTCATTTTGAGGGAGCTAGGAGGGAAAGGACATATTCTCAATGGAGCATTAGTATATCTTTGCCCATGGGTCTCCTGACCTTGGGATCAAAAAAGTGAGAAATAATTTTAGCCCAGAAATGTGTTGTACTTATTTTGGTTTTGGATTGTTGAATATGGTAATGGAAATTTTGTGTTTCACCAAGCCATAATAACAGGTATTGAAACTGGTTGACTGAGTCCTGAATTTATTAGTGTTGTGTTTAAGAGACTATAGTCAATAAAGTTTAAAGCTTTTGTTCGATTAATTTTGCCTTTATCAATGTCCTTATCAGTTTTTTTCCTGTGGCACAAATTGTAAGTACAGTGAGCTTATAGATAAAGTGTATTTGATGCAAGTTTTGAATCCACTGACATGATGTTTTATCGGGGAGGGTTAGATGTAACTGTTAATGGTTACGGTCTTTACATTATAAATAAATGTATTCTGTAAGTATCCAAACTACTGTAATGGTACTCCTTCCTAACCAGAATCCATATTGTTAAAAAGCAATCATGGCTTATTTCCATGATTAATCTAAAGGATGTGAGCAAACTATTTTTTCAAATATTTTACAAAGTGTTGGGAATAATGAGGTTTCCAACACTTTGAAGTCATTAATATTTACTTGCTAGGTAATAGGAACAGGCTTCAGTTTATGTGTGGTGACAAAGGCCACGCCCTAGTTTTGGTGGGGTTCACTAATAGATGGTTATTTTTTAGTAATGAAGATAAAATGCATATGTGTTTGCTTAACAGTACTAGGTTTTGAGTTAAATCTGTAAAGGGCCATGTCATCTGTGTGAAGTAAAATGTTATGTGGTCTGAAGTTATAAGAGAGTTGATTAGCGAACAGTGACATAAGAAGAGATGCTAGAATAAACATGTGTATCACTCCTTGTGTGGTACCCTGCACATTTATTGGTACTATCACACTTGTACCTCCTGTTCCCAAAATAGGGGCAAACCTATCCTTTCTCCCATTCTTTACTTCCTCCAAAACCTCATCAATTAAATAGTTAGGATACTTCCTAGATATAAACATTTCTTTGACTCTCTGACTTTCATCTTCGAAGGCTGAGTCCAAAGAGGTCATCCTGCAACTACGGACAAATTGTCCCTTGATAATACTTCTCTTTTGTTTAAATGGATGGGAACTACTGAAATATAGGTATGAGTTAGAAAAGGTTTCCTTTCTATATACATTAGATATAAACTGCTGCCCTAGGACGTCTTTTTTAATAGTGACGTCCAGAAAGTTCATATAGTCATGTGTAATATGGGAAGTAAATTTCAAAAAATTAGTGGTATGGTTTAGGTAGTCTATGAATTCTGTTAACTTTTCCATTCTACCTTTCCAAAAAATGCAAATATCATCCAGGTAACGTTTGTAATATACCCAATATTGTGCATATTCAGACTGGAACACAAACTTCTCTTCCCAAACCACAAACACAATGTTGGCATAAGTAGGGGCAAAACTTGCCCCCATGGCCACTCCCTGGATCTGTTTAAACAACTCACCCTCAAAAAATATAAAGTTGTGTTTCAATACCAAATCCATCAACTCTGTATAAACCAGACAGGTATTGTGGTTGAGTTTTCCATGTTGGTGAATGGCATCCTGGAACCATTATAACCCTGTAGAATGTGGAATCACATTAAATAAATCCTGAATATCAAGGGTTACAAATATTAAGTAATCTGAATACATGTTGCTATTAATGCTTCTCAAAAATTCCCAGGAGTCCTTAAGTATACCATTGGCCCTAACCCAAATATCTTTTAATTTTATATCCAAAAAGTTGGCCAGCGGATGGGTTTTAGAGCCATTGGCTGCCACAGTGGGTCTCAGGGGTTGATCCTCTACACTTTTGTGTACCTTGGGTATCCCGAAAATAGCAGGGATACAGGGTCTGTCCACACTGAGATACTTAAAAGTGTCCTGGTTTATAAAATTGTCATTCAGCATGTCCTGTAAAACCAAATCAATCTTACGTTATGCTAAGTTAATCTCATTCTTGGATACCCTAACATACCTGTTGGTATCATTAAGCATATCCATCATCTTACTGGAATACAAAATACTGTCCATGAAGATCACCCCCTCCACCTTTATCAGGTTGCATCACCCTCAGGTATCTATTTTCTTGAATGGATTTGAGAAGTACCTTTTCCTCTCTAGTCATGTTAAATTTACCATGCCATCCACCCCTGTAAACATTCCTGATTTCTTCTTCAACCTCCCTTTCAAAATTTGTAAGCTGGGGGTGTATAGGGGGATTATAGGTACTAGGTCTTATAATACCACTATTAGTACCGCCATCCTGATACCCCTGAAACATAATATCTAAATTCTTTTTCCGTAGAAAAATCCTCAAGTCTATTAAGCTGTCCACTAAATTACCCCCTGTAGAGGGGATGAATTTAAAACCTTTTGAAAATAAAAAAAAAAATGTTTCCTGTCAATCTCCTCACTGCTGTAATTGTAAATTTTAAAGTCATGTAGGGTGTGACATGGTCCATCCACAGTAATATTCCCTGTACTCCATTGGTCCAACATGTTGGCTAGTCCCCCTTCCTGGTTACCACTCTTATTTATCTCATGCCGTTTGGGGGACCCCTGTAAAAATACCGCACAGAGGATTTGTGCCTTAACCTATCTGATCTCCTAAGTTCAGGGAATTCAGTATTGTTTGAATCCTGATGTTCCCCCATCCCTGAATCTCTGTAGATCACTCTATGGTCCATAGAGTCCCAAGCATGGTGTCCCCCTGGTGGAAAAGAAGAGGAATAAGTACTGTGTTGTGGACCAGATTTATCAAAAAAATTATTATTTTTTCGACCAAATTTGTCATTCTTAGGGTACGGGTATGCTTTTTTCTGTCTGTAATCCCTCAAATCCCTATCAATTTTGCCACACTTCCTTTTAAAACTAACATGACATTTTTCTTCCACCTGTTGCTTAATATTTAAAAAAAAATGTATTATGGGCATATTTAGTTAAAAACATTAATCCCAGTTTGAAGGCTTTTAATGAAGCAGGGTTTGTAACAATTATGATTATATATTGATTGATAGTGCACGCTTATCCACTGACTCTGTGCAGTGTCACCTCAGATAACCACCAGTTTCATCCAGGCCCTTCACCCAATTCCCATATTGCCTGTTTAATCACTGGTCCAGCTACAATTATGTGACAGCATGAATACCACAACTGTGAAAGCAAGTATCCTGCCCTCCAGAACAGTGAGCAAAAATACTGCAAAGATCCCTCCAGCACACCATAATCCTATGCCCAGATTCATCCAAGAAGAGCCTACCTACTGAAATGCCCCACATATAACCTGACTTCAGTCCTCCCTGATCCCCAAATGTTTGCAAGAAGCCACAATTCTATGATCAACAGTCCAACATACGACAAGCTTCCTACCTCCTGTCACCACTGTACCATTTAAAGGTAAAGCCATACTCCACTGACTATTAACTCCACACTGCTCATGCATGGTGCTACCCATTAAACTGACTCGCTCAAAGCCCGCAAAAAGCCATCATTGGTTTCAGCTGAGGAAAATTCCTCAGAACGTGGCACAATAGACTGCCCCTAAGAGAGTATTTTTATTTCCAGCCACATGTCAATCTTCCATTCCAAAACTAACCTCATCTGACAACAGCTTAGCAGAAAAGGGAACAATTATTAACAAATTCCAGCTCAGTAGCTCACTCAGCATGGTGTAAATATTCCTGCATTACTTTCAAAGTTATGAGATGATAATCAACCTTTCTGTCTACATGATAAAACAGAAGTCGGCCATAAAGCAAAATGCGACCATGAAACAGAACCTGGTTGGTCTCTTGAGATCAGTGACACCTGAGAACAAAATCTGCACATGGAGGATCCCCACACCCACAGTCACAGAAACATGTCCTACCCTAAATACAAGGAACATAGTAGTGTCTTCCTTCGAGAGTTCCCGCAACAAGTTTCACACCACAAACCATGACGGCACTTCATGGGTTCACGTACTCCCACACATACTGCCTGCAGGACTATAGCAAGGCTTACAACAAAACCATCCAAAGTTCAACACTTCTGGGAGGAGACAAGACCCATGCTTACATGCAGGGCACATAAGCAGCAATACTTAGTAGCAGGTTTGCAGCTCATGTCACCGAACCACAGAAGCACCAGGAACAAGCAACAGGCTATACATTTGAATGAATTACCTCAACGGTCGAAAATATAAAATGCAGGACAGGTTATGTATAAGCATAACTTACTAATAACCCCCCAAGTCTGAAGCACAGACAAATAGGTTATGTATTAACCTGAATCATTTGAATGATAGGGAGAAACCTGAAATGCAAATGTGTCTTTATTTACCAGTGCAGTCAGTAAACGTATGCTAGTAGTTTACCAGACATCATACTTTGCAACATTCTCCTCTAAGCCCGGGAAAAGAGCACCCAATAAAACAACGACCAATGATCATATCAGCAATCATGTAACCCTCCCCCCTTGCCCTGTTTCTCATATCCTACAGTAAACTGAATCTCCCTACCAAGCCTGCTTAAATGAGAGGATGAGCAAAACTATACGAAAACCATTAGTGGTCTCATCTGAAGCTCCCTCCCTCGAACCACCTACCAACTGAAGTAACCAGTAACAGACCATCCAGACAGCTGGGGTGGCAGATGGTAGTAACCAGTAACAGACCACCCAGACACCCAGGGTGACAGAAAGTAATCAACCACATCTATCTTAACCTAAAATTCAGCGACCACCTGCCCTTAACACTATCTATTCCAGTAACATTACCCCTCAACCCCACAAACCACTAAGTGCTCCACTCCCCTGGCCGACGAACCCATAGAGCCACCCTTCCTTGATGCAATAAAGTGTATCAAAGGAATCTGACGAGGATTACACTCACTCTCCTTGCCACTAAGCTTACCACAACCCCCCTCATGTATGGCTTATTTATCTTAAACTCGCCAATGGTAAGCCATAGAGAGGAGCAATAAAAAAAACAACAACTTTTATATGAATAAAACACCCACCTGTTACTACTCTCCCACCACTCTTAACCCGCGGCCTACCTGTTCTCTGAAATGCCCAAAGGCCGTCTCAGATGAAGAACTTACCTTAGCAAGTTCACACCAAAAATGTGACTCCTACCCCAGTTACATTTGCCTAAAACCCATTAAGCCCCTCTCTATCCTTACCTCATTTCCTCCCACACATCCCTCCATCCCATTTAAGCCTATCCTTCTCTTATGCTCTTAATTCCTGCTACTTTATTTATCTAGCCCACACCTAAAGATGCCCCTGAACAAATCGGTCTGTTCCAAACCTCATTTAAAAAAAATCTTGTCTCACTTTAGTTAAGAAGTCCCACAAATCTCTTAATATATGTACAATGGGACATAAGGAGTTCTTCAAAATCTGGTCAACAAATACCCCACAAGGGGTATGTAATAGAGTTGTGAGCTGATACTATTAGTCGATAAGGGGAGTTGACAATACTTTTGTGTATTTTAGGTACACCAAATGCTAAAGGAATAGTTGGTGTTTTTAGGAAGTAAATCATGTACCTTTTCAGTAATAGCACCTTGTATAATGGAGTCATCCAAGAAAAGTTCAAATTTTCTACAAGCTGAATGTATTTCATTCTTAGATAATAATTCATATTTGTCACTGCTATGTAAAATGTTGAACATTTGTCCAATATATGCCATCTTATCAACAATAACCATAACCTCACCCTTATCTGTCTTCATAATTCTCAGTCAGCGGGATTCAGTAAAGTTCCGTGCAAGAATAAACTATTCTTGCATGGAATGGATCATGTCTGTGCAGCACAGCAGTGTGCCTTGCATATTTATGAAGGCACGCTGTGTAACACCTACATGGATACGATCCGTGAATGAGTGCAGGAGGGCGTGTTACAACAGGGCCTGCACATGTAACACACCCTCTTCACTTAGAAAGTGCCGTTACAGCACTTTTAAAAGCAAAAACACAGTTGTCTGCAAATAAACTGCACAATTGTGCAGTATATCTACAGAATGCATACCACTGATATGCATCTGGAGCATGTCACCCCGGGCCTCTGCTGAAATAGGCTTCTCATCCTAGTCAGACTTACCTGGTCAACAAATGTTAAATGGAGAAATAAAATAACATTAGAAGCACAACACTGACATGCCTGAGTTCCCATACACTTCAAAAAATACATGCTAACACAAAACCCATTATCCCATGCACTTTTAAAGTGCTAAAATTGTCCCTAGTGTTGTGCCTTTGTTCCCCCATTACGGCAGGTATACTTCTAAAGTGAGAAAACGTAACATTTCATTTAAATCCTCAAAATATTTTTTCTATTAAACCAATAAAGCTTAACTGCAGCTGAGTGTGTGTGCCCGTCGTGCAGCTATGTATAGCAGAGTTCAAACATCAAAAGAAGCTAAATAGAAATATACAGTCAAAGCAACAAAAGTGGAATAGTGTAGTGTTTAGAGCATTCACTTAGCATGAAGTCAGTTATGGTTCAAGCCCCACAGCAGTCCATACATTTTCATAAGTGAAACACAACTAGAATGTATTTTTTATAAATAGGTAGTGAATATTATGTATATGTTAACCAGGGTTGTGTAGCAGCTCCAAATTTGAGGTGTCAGTGAAATTTAAAGTTTAAGCAATAATTAGCATAGCTAAGGGGATTTGTGCACTAGTCACCAGGGCTAAGCATCTACCCCTTTAAGAAATAGTTATCTTAGCTAAGCAGGTTTGCCTAATGCCTAGCTTAGCTCAGCAGTTTCCAAACTGTCCAATCACAGTCGAGGGTGGGAAATTAACCCTATTTCCACCTCACAGGTGGGAATACAGCTCATAACCAGTTGTAGCTCCCGACTCTAAGCGCTATGGCTGGTGTAAGTGAAGGTGTACGCTTTTGGGCACAGCGCTGGGACATTCAGGAGTCCAGAGTCATGTTCAGACTCCTCATTAAAGACCATGAAGGGCAACTGCTGCAGGACAAGTACCAGGGCTCCCAATACAAAGAGGAGGCCTGAGACTATCTTTCCCAAGATCTCACCACTGCCACTAGCATCCATCGAACTGATGAGCAGGTCCGGCATCACTTTGCTGACTTGAAGCAGAGGAAGAGGGACCTTTTGGACCAGTGGGTCCAAGATGTCCAGGCGGGGAATGCTCCAGCTTTAAGTATAAGTCAAAATAATTGTTCTCCAAAGTCCAGCCTGTGTGTGTGATGGATAGGTATGCATAAATGTTTTTTCTTATCTCCTGTACAGTTACAGATGAGAAGGCTGTGAACTTGAAAGCCCATACCAGCAGGCTGCAAAGGCTGCATCGTGAGGCTGGTGAGTAACAATCTAGCTGGTATTATGTAGGGCAAATAAATAAAATGTAGTAGAATGTCACCTTGCAGTATTTAAAAATGGGTATGGTTCTTAATGACCGAAGAAGCCAGTAGGAGAGTAAAAGTGACATACAGGTTATATATCAATAAAAATGTAAGTACTTGTCAATAAAAGTGAAAACCCCAGACTGGTTGCGTTTACTCTGGTAATGTTTCATGCACCAAGATCTGATATCAGAATAGTAATGTTGTGTTAATCACTGTTTTCCACACTGTGCTATGTCAAAAGGTATGTATAGGAATTTATATATACAAGAATGTTGTAATAACAAGTTCAGATTGTACAGCCAAGAGAGAATTAGACAGAGAACATTCACACAATAAACAGCAGTTTCTCAGTAGCTCGTTCTGATGAAACACAAACTTGTTGTATTGTTAGCAGAAACAGCCTTGGTTCGAATCCCAGGAGTGGTAGTAAGATGTATGCATAATTTCAACTAGGATTTTGTGTATATGTGTAGAAACAGTCAGATAGTGTCAACATAAATTCCCTCCACAGGTCTTACAGGTAAGAGAAGGTATAAAGAAGCTATAAGAAGGTTGTAGTTATACTGTGTCCAACACCTACAGTCCAACCCCAGGGCTGCAAATGACAGCAAGATAAGTACATACACCAAGTGGTCTCCCCCAAGAAATGTTCAAAAGTGTCATGCTGTCACTGCTACTGATCCATGCTAACAACATCCAGGGTGACCGAAAGAAATCAAGGCAGAGTATGTCAGTAGCACAGACACATGCACACACACACAGTATGAGTGCACATTTAGAAACAGTCAGGTAGTATTAACAAATATTCACTTCACAGGTCTTCCAGGTAAGGGAGGGTATAAAGTAACTATAAGAAGGCTGTAATCATACACTGTGTACAAAATATACCACTGCTCAATCCAAGGCCATAAGTTGTTGTAATAATGCCTGTAGAGTAATGATTAGAGCAGTAATCTTTAAAGCTGTGACCACTGCAAGAATCTACATTTGTTAATTGATCTCTCTCTCTCTCCCCCACCTTATCTTCACCAATAATCTAAACACATAAATGAATGGGTATGTTTTCCACCAAACCTACTTTTGGGACATGTGTCCCATTGTTCTGCAAATGTTGAAATGTATTCCAATTAATGTTCCCTGTTCAAATACTATCATTGATGGCCTATTGCTATCAATGTAACCTAAATGCCGGTGTAATGCCCACCGTGGTTCCATATATGCATGTGTTCTGTTTGCTATGCAAATGTTCCAAATCTGTTGTTTTGGGTTAATGGGAATACTCATGCATTTTGTTATAACTAATCCTGGAATGTGTTTACCATTACTAACCAACATATGTTCTAAAAATGCAACACCATAGCATGTCTGGGAAGGCCAATCCCAGTGGATCCACCTCTCTTGCCTCATCTGGCTGTGACAACGGGCCCCAGCACATCTGGGACCCACTCCAAGACCTCTTTGTTTGCTGGTCCTGCACCACCTTAAGGTGGGCATGGGCACGGACAGGATCCTGTCACCCAAAGCCAGGTCTGGGGTCTGGTGTGTAGCAAGCTCCACAAGGAATTTGGAGATCTGCTATGCCAGCTTGAGGGCCATGTGGTGCATTTAGAGGGTCAGCTGGCCCCTCCTGCTCAGCCCCCGGCACATCCACCTTCAGGACCATGAAGGTACAGTAGTGACTGCCCATGGGTGGGGACCTCAGTCCCATTGTATCCATTTGGGGGCTTGCAGGCTTCCAATTACCAAACACCCCTCCACGTTAAAGGTGTTTACCCCCTACATGTGTTATATACCGCCCCTGTATGCTGTCTGGTCTGTCTTGTCTATCTTCTTACCCAACCTAACTCTCCAAATATACCTACTATCTTTCCCCAACATCCCACTCTCACTTTACACAAAAGAAAAAGGGCAATCTTTTCCCCAAAGAAAATGTCGCCCCATACATAACTGTCCATTTTGCACCCTTCTCCACTGGACACATATAATCTGGTCTAATTGGCTTCACAAAATATTATTGTTGTCCTCTCCCCTTTCTCAGGGGTTTGAATGTCCAAATTTACCTCCAAATTCTGTATATATGCACAGCTGTTGTGGTAGAAGAAATGGACAGCTATGGACCTTCCCTACACCCATCCTGCATGTCCCTACTTATTTTTCATGTTTTTTCCCTCTTTCTGCCCCCTTATTCACCACTTTCCTATCACCCCTTTTATCTTTATTTTTTTAACAAAATTAGCACAAGGGTAAGCGGAGTAAGCAGTAGTAAGGAGAATTAAGCCTGTTTGCATGGTGCTAAGCAATGTCTACACAGATTAAGCACTTAAAATGCTGTCTGTATGCACAGTTAACCAAAAGTTAGCATTACTTACCGCTGTGCAAACCTGCTCACAACTGCTTAAAAGTGCTTTAATCACTCTGTATCCAACAGCCATTGTTCTGCCCAGCAACAAAATAATCAGCGCTTGCAAGTCTTAAACCCAGGACCCTGTATACCATAGTCACAGCAATTTCCCACTAAGCGATTTGATTTGTGGATATATTAGATGTTTTTTCAAACATATCATTCAGCACAGTCATTCAACAGTAGAGAAAAGGTTTTTTAACATCAGTCAAGTTTTGTACGTTGATATAAATGTATATGTATATGGAGATGCATACATATATATATATATATATATATATACATATATATATATATATATATATATATGGAAACAATCATACATAATATATGTAGAGATATACATATAAAATCTACAAATATATAATATATATATATATATATATATATATATATATATATATAAGTTAAATACATACATATAAATATGTCAGTATGTACGTAAAGCAAAATTTGTTCTTATGAATAGCTATATAAAAATATATACGTATATGTGAATATATATATATATATGTGTGTGTGTGTGTGTGTGTGTGTGTGTGTGTGTGTGTGTGTGTGTGTGCGTGTGTGTGTCTATATATATATATATATATATATATATATGTGTGTATATATATATGTATATGTATATATATATATATATGTATATGTATATATATATATATATATATATGTATATATATATATATATATATATATATATATATATATATATATGCACATATATGTATATATATATATATGTGTGTGTGTGTGTGTGTGTGTGTGTGTGTGTATATACATACTACTGTAACTACCTGGTGGTTAAAGTTTACATTACTATCTATCTATGTTCCTATGTACCTCACCACTGGGTCTACTTTTAGGGATGTGCTATCAGTATTATAATTTGCAGGGATATCTGATTTATCAAAATGTATGATTACACATTTTTTAGCATTTAGTCTCAGACCATGGTTTTGACACTAGTCATTTGTCACTTTTAGGCCTAACTGTAGGATGTCAACATAATTTGGGGATTCATTGATTGCTCCCAGTTTACAGTCATCAGTGAACATTTTGAGCCAGAGGGCCCCAACATTGGCCTTCACTTCAGAGAAGTATATAGCGAATAGGAGGGGTCTCAATACTGAGTCCTGTGGGACACCATTTGTAAAAGGTTTGTTATCAAAAGTGTATTCACATATCTGGACAGCATGTAACCTGTCAATGAGCCAGCTGGCTATTCATCTGACAATGTAGAGGTTTATGTCTAACTCAGTAAGTTTTGTCTATGATTCCCGAGTCAGGAATTTTATCCAAAGTTTTGGCCAGGTCTAGATGAGCGATGCATACTATTTTAGCCTCATCCATGGCCCTGGTGACTTTCTCTAAGAAGTCCACTAGATTGAGCAAGCAAGACTTCCCTTTGACAAAGCCAAATTGGGTCTGGTCTAGTTTTTGGCAAGTTTCTATGTCATTATTGATCAGGTCCATGATAATTTTCTCCATGGCCTTTTAGATAATACTGGTCAAGCTTATGGGTGTGCATTTCCCTGAGTCTGTTGATGGGCCAACCTTGTGCAAAGGGATTACTGTTGCAGACCTCCATTCATCTAGGACAAAGCCCATCTGTAGACTGTTGGTAAGCAGAGTTTCTACTGGCCCTGATACATTCTGCTTTAAGCTATTTAAGAAGCATCCTGGAATGTTGGTGGGACCTATGGAGGCTGTGTTTTGGCTTTAGTGAGCGCAGTAAGGACCAGTTCCCTTGTAATGACCAGCAGCGGGGTGGTTGTGGGTGTTTCTTTGGGTGTGATAGGAAGTGATGGGGGGAGTTTAAACTAAACTTGTCGGCCGACAGATCTGCTATAGTTTCAGGCTGGGTGTAATGTGTTGCTGGCCATGATTAACTCGGCACATTGTTGAGTGTTTTCCCTGAGGTTACAAACATAATTAAAAAAGTCTTATGGTTATCTTTCACCTGGGAGGCTATCCTTGCCTCATTGTTTGCTTTGGCTGATTTGACCATCTCTCTAATTTGTTTGTTTAAACTGGTGAGTGTATATTTGCTCTCTTTTGTCTATTCCTTCTTGGCTTTGGAGATGATTTTTTCCCTTTGTTGAACAGCCTATTTATGCTAGAGGTCCACTAGGGTGGGTTATTTTTACCAGTAATCAAAGGTTTGACTTGGACAGGTACTGCTTCCTCAATGCACCTATGAATGTGGTTGTACACTGCTTTTGTGTACAGCTCAGAGTAGGCCTCAGTTTCATCCAAGTTCAGAGGGACCTAGAAGTTTAATAAGCTGTTGCTTAGTTTGAGATAATTGGCTTAATAAAGTTCTTAACGGGTTTGGAGTTTAATGGCTGTTCCAGATTAGTTTTAATACTAAAGGAGATTGTTTTTGGACAGATCTTACCAGGGAAAAATTAATGCACAGTAGGAAGCGGCATCTCATGTTCGTGGGTACTAGGCCTAGGATATTTGTATCTCTAGTTGGCAATATAACTAATTGCTCCAAGGTGTTTGCATTGTTGAAGTCCAAAAACCTCTGAGCAAGTGAATTATGGGTTGTATAAGTCTACAAGTTTATGGAGAGGTAGTTGAAATCACTCATGTATGGTGTTAGGCTAAATGTTAAAAGATCTTAGTGGGTTTAGATAGGAGGTGTGGTTTTCCAGACTCATGCTAGGGCTCTGTAGCTAGCAAGGATATGATCGGGGTCACACCTATAGTTAGTTGGGCATGAAGCAGCTGATCATGGAAATAATGGTAGACCTTGTTTAGGCTTGTAAGGGCCCTAGGGCCATTAGCCTAGTAACTACCTATGATCCTACCTATGATCCTATACATATACATATATATATATATATATATATATATATATATATATATATATATATATATATATATATACATATACATATATATATATATATATATATATATATATATATATATATATATATATATATATACATGAGCAGTCGTACATCAGATACACACTCTGAACCTCTTACTGCAACAAATCTGTACAAAGGCTGTCTAAATGAGGGTAAAGGGGTCCAAACTAGGGACCTCTTTTAATTATTGCCCTTATCCCTTCCTCCCCAGCAGCAACTGTTCTGGCTTGCAACAAAATAATAAGGCCTACCAGGTCTTTGCACCCAGGGCCATGTAAACTACAATCAAAGCAATGCACCATTACACCATCTGAGCCCTATAAAATAGTGATGACTGTCCAGACATATCAGTTAGTCCAGGCATTCAGCAGTAGGTAAAGGAGTCTGTAGAATCAGTCAGGTTCTCTATATATACATGTATATATGTATGGAGATGCATATATGTGGAAAACACTATACACACATATATATATATATATATATATATATATATATATATATATATATATATATATATATATATATATAGACATATATCTACATTTATATCTACATATATGCATACACACACACACACACACACACACATATATATATATATATATATATATATATATATATATATATATATATATATATATATATATATATATATATATATATATATAAATATGTATGCATCAATATACAGAAATATGTGACAGCTACAAACACATGCAATCTGAGGGTCATGCTGCTGCACATTGGACGTCTAAATTTGAAAATGCACTCACTGGAAGTATTCCTTAAAATGGGGAACAATGACATCTGTGCTGTAACAGAGGCCTGGATAAAGGCAAAGGGAAGCACCCCTTCACTACCAGCCTATAACTCATTCCACACCTTCTGGTTGCAGAACATGGACTGAAGCTCCAAAGGTGGTGATATTTCCATATTCATTAAGGATGCACACACCCCCAGAGTGGTAGACTAACATTATGCATTATTGATCCTGCAAGTGTAGCTAACATTGGCTAAGACAGTGGTTCAGGTTTTAGCCTGCTATAGGTCCCCAAACATGTCCCAAGACTCACACTCCATGTCCCTAAACACCCTGGAGGATATTAGTGTCCAACCTAACACTCTCATACTGGTTGACTTTGACTACCCCAGCATTAACTGTGAAAGCTACTCATGTACTGGTGCACATGCCCATCACATCAACCTGTTCCATGCTAACATGGGTGACTGTTGCTGTACACCAATAGTCAGCTCCTCCCTTGTTATATCTGAACACAAATTAATCACTTTTGGAAATCTACAGCTCTCACACCTCCCTGCACAGGCTGGCCACCTGTGAGGATGGCAGACATTGTATCAGCATGATGTTTTAGTCAGGTATGATACCTCATGCTGCATATGTGTCAGTACACTCACTGTGGCCTATTTGGCTACAATATCACATTCATGGGCATTGTTAAGGCACACAGACCACTTCCAACCACGTATAGGTTGCAAACATATGGATATTCCAGCAGTGGCGGCCTGTGCCATTGGACTGCAGGATTGCAGCCCCCCAACTGTGAAAAGAAAAAAAAGAAAAAAAGAAAGAACATTTTTAAAAAATAAAAATATGCACTTGTATTATACTACTGCTGTTGTAATATACTGCAGTCTGACTGACTCACTAAAGTCCCAGAACCCGGAACTCAAACTGCACATGCGCGGTGAGTTCCGGCTTTAAAAAAAATAGTTTTTGTAAATCTGGACTGCTGCAAAAGCAGTACAGATTAAGGAGAAAAAGGCATCAGTTTGATGGCCAGAAATCTATGCGGTTTGTAACTGCATAGAAGTGGAAAGGGATCAGACTGCCACATCCGCATTCATGTACGTGACATGGACGGCTGAATGGCTATTGATTGGTTCTTGCTCTCGTCCTGCACTTTGTGTGCTGAGAAAATGAGTGAGAGAAACAGCACTCAGTAGCACTACTTTAGTTCGTTTTGTATTGCATTATGGAGGTCATTATCGGACATCACTGACAGACACTAATTAAACCGAGAGCAGAGAGACTGAGTGACATGTAGTTTTTTTTTACTCAGTTCAATTCTGTCTTGGTATGTATGGATTTCTTGATTTCTAATGTTTTTTTATTAATGAGGCATTCTATGCGCATGCTAGGAATATTGACGGTGAGGCTGCCATCCTTTGCAAGTTTACAGTTTACGACGGTATTTACGCATTTTTTATTGGCAGATTGTGTTTGTTTTCATTGGAGAGGAAGGTCTATATAGTGGATTTTGTTTGAAGTGCTGCTGAACTGAAACCCTGATTTTCTTGAGGCAGAGAAAGAAATAACGAAGGCTGATTGAGGGCACATTTATATTTATAAGTAATTTGTGTGTAGTAATATTGGGAGCATTTGAGAAACAACAGAGCCAGATTGAGGGCACATTTATTTGTAAGTAATTTGTGTGTAGTAATATTGGGATCATTTGATTTAGTGTAATGTAAGAAATGACAGCAAGAAGAGAAGAGAAAGAGAGGTAATCATTTAATGGGGATGTAGGAACCCCCTAAACTGTGCCTGGGTGCAAATGTAAATGATCTGTATGAAAAGAATGGAACTTCTAAGAGTAGTACATACATCCATGTAAGAGTAATATGATGAATTATTTTTGAGAATGGAAGAGCTATATGAGGTTAGTGTCCATGCCTACTTTCTTGCTGAGTGAGTGTGTGTCTATATGTGAATATGAATATCAAGTGTGTATCTCAGTGTTATTCGGCTTAGTGCATTGTATTACATATAATCCATCCCTATACAAAGGTGCGTTGTCTTAAGTTGAAATGTATTTGCAGTCGCTGGCCATATTTCAAAGAATTTCCAAAGCTATGCAAAGTAACCTGATATGTCACTAGTTTTGGGAAATAGAATTAATGATAAGTAAGACAAAATCGAAAAATATATTGATTTTAGAGTTATTTCAGTATTAGACCCTGAAAACGTTCAATCATCTATTTATATTTATGTAAGATTGTTTCACACTGGTGGTATTTAACTGTCTTCTTTTGAGTTTGAATATTGTGGCTTTCATGTGACACTTAAAGTAGAGAAGAGGGTTTGTGGTAGCCTGAGTTGTGGTGTGGAACAGTTGAGCACTTAGTGTGAACCTGGATTGGAATTGGACCAGTAGCACTTGGGGTTGGGTGTTAGTTGGGACCAAGAAGTTTGCACATGGCACGCTCCAGAGGCCTCAACCTCATTACCTGCCCATGCTCTGGAATAGACTTCCCATACATGTCAAGCAGAGCACCTCGCTGACTCTCTTCAAGAGAAATCTTGATGAGTGGATGAGTAATAGAATGTTCAACCCAGGGATAAGTCCAGTGGTTCTACTTGATAGTGACACTGGGCACTGACTAACATTGGGTGGCATGATGCCAGGGCACTTCTATGGGCTAGCTTGTAAAGGCTCTGGGGCCATTAGCCTAGTACACACCTATGAAAAAATTGTGAGCCAAGCCAAACAATAAATAATTCACACTGGAAGAAAAGCACTTTGATAGTGTGAACTGATAGGACATCTGCAAAATGAACAAGCAGAGGTAAACGACTGAGTGTATATAAAATTAGTCTTAGGGCATTCGAACATTATTTGTGTATCTTAACATTTTTCCAGTACATCACCGTTTATATTTTATTAGCTCTGACACATTTGATAATTTTTTCTTAAAGTTACCATTCTAATTGTATTTTTTTTTCTATTAACTAGTATCTGGTTGACTGCTGGTTAGCTAGGGTATAACTATTCCCGGCTCCACAAAGTCTCCTCTTCAATTTTTCCCTCAGAACTAGACAAACTTTCAACTTAAGCACTCAAGCCATTAATTTCTCTGCCCAGCACTTGCTCAAAACTCATAGCAAGCACTTATAAACCCTAGCACTAGACCCCCCTATACTGTACAGAAGGACAAGGCTCTCTATTCAACCTTACCAGCCATTCAGTAAAACAGTTCACTGTACCTATCCAGGCATGTCCAAAGGGCAGTTTCAGGTGTACTCTCCAGTCCAACTGGTGAATCTGGGCATTTTGAGGCAATGTTACAACTGCCTCATGTACACAGACAACCCTCTCCTCCTACCACCAAACACTAATAGATGCAAGACATGCAATTATACAGCCAAACTTGAGGCTAAGCTCTCTAAACCCAAGACTGGATCAGACAGTCAAGAGGAGAAGAGAAATACTTGCAACACACCACACCAGCAGTCTCAGATAGACCTATTAAACCAACACCGGCAAATAACACACATAAATACATGAAAACATACTCTGAGGATCTAAATAAAAATCTGCAAAAGCAACAGAGACTGCCAAAGCAGACATCCAGGCAACTTCCACCTCCCAAAACAAACCATGAAACACAAAACCAGTGTGCCAAGCAATCACAGCCCTTAAGGCAAAATAACATACCCAACATACTAGTAATAAGTGACTCTATAGTCAGACACACTGACTTTCCACTCACTAGGCTGAATAAGGAGAAGGTTACTGCTAGCTTGCTGTCGGGTGCCAGGATCCGCCACATAACACAAGCACTCAGGTCACTCCAGAACAAGTACAAATATGACTCAGTCATTGTCCATGTTGGTGTGAATGACCTGAGCCGTTCCTTCCTGGACTACATGAAAAGAGACATGGAAGACTTCTCTGATCATGTAGCCCAGACCGGTATGACCCTGACCCTGAGTAGCATCCTGCCCTCACCAAGAATGATACCACGGTATAAAGAAAAAATTATCAATTTCAACAATTGGCTAAGTTTCTGGTGTCATTCAAAGTGTATCCAGTGTCTGTCCGCCTGGGAAGACATGCTCTGCAAGCCACGCTGCTTCACTAGAGACAACATGTACCTGTCACCCTTAGGCTTTCAAGTACTGGCCAAGGCTCTTGCCATCCCCATAGTGCCTTTTTTAGGCAAGGCTCAAAAGACAAACCCACTGCCGTAAATAGCACAAGTAACAAAAATCTGAGGGTAATGCTACTCAATGCCAGAAGTTTAAACCTCAAAATGCATGCACTCGAGACACTCCTCAGTATGGAGAAAATCGATATAGGTGCAGTAACAGAAACCTGGTTTAAGGCTCCAGAGAGCACCCCAGCACTACCAGGCTACAACTCATACCATGCATTTCAGCCACAGAACACGGACCGAAATACAAAGGGCAGGGGAGTATCCATTTTTATCAAGGATACCCACACCTCCAGGTTCGTGGCACAGCACAATGCTTCAGAGATCATCCATGTGCAACTAACAATGGGCAAAACTGCAATTCAAATTGAAGCTTGCTACAGATCACCCACCATGTCCCAGGACCCCCATTCCACTTTTCTGGAAACACTAGGAAACATAAAGGTTCTACAAAACACCCTAATATTAGGTGATTTCAACTACCCAAATATTAACTGGATGACCTACTCAAGTACTAACTCCCTTGCCCAACATTTCCTAGAATTTATAAACTCAAATGCCCTGGATCAACTGGTCAACACTCCTACCAAAGGTGACAACATATTGGACCTGGTCATCACCAACATGGGCGACCGGTGTTCCACACCAAAGGTCAATCCCTCGCTGGTTAGATCTGACCATGAACAAATCACTTTGGATATCCACATTCCATCCCCACCACTGGACAAGGAAACCACCATGAAAAACTTTTCAAAAGCAAACTTCACATTACTTAAGACCGAGGTGGAAAGTTTCAAAGCCCCCATGCTAAAGGATAACACTGTCCAAGCTGCAAAATCCTTTACTAATGCATTCTATGGGCACCTACAAGAATGCATGAATCGTGCTATCCCATGCAAAACCAAGACTCACTCCTCCAAGAAAAGGAAATCAGTCTGGTGGACCCCTGTCATAAACAAGCTATACAGTAGAAGGAGGAAACTAGTAAAGAAAAGAGTACAATCCCAAGAAGGGAAGACATCCCTGATCAGTATCAGCAAGAAACTATGATCACTCATAAAATTGTCCAAAGCGAGCTTCGAAAGAAAAATTGCCAAGGACTCCAAAGATAACCACAACACATTCTTTAGCTATGTCAAGAATCTAAGTGGCAATGCTCAGATCTGCTCAGAGTTAATGCAGAATGGCACAAAATACACTGAACCAACCGATATTGCCAACATCCTGGCAGACAGGTTCAGTGCAAACTTCACCCCCCCTCTCACCCCCAAAAGGGCCCATAACCATACCAGAAGAATGTAGAGCCACTGAAATCACAGACACTCAGTTTAAAACAGCCTTCTCCAAAGCCAAAAACACAGCATCAATGGGACCAAATGGTGCCCCAGGCTACATCCTACATGAGCTCAAAGACAAACTAACCCCTCACCTAAACACACTGTTTAAACTCAGCCTCTCCACAGGCTACATACCCATAGAGTGGCACACATCAATGGTTATTCCACTCCACAAAGATGGAGCCACAACTGACCCTGGGAACTATTGCCCTATAAGCCTGACTAGCTTGGTCTGAAAGGCTATGGAGCGCATCATCATGGAAATCATTAACAGAGACATTGGGAACCTCCAAACACTGGACCCTACACAGTTCGGCTTTGTTAAGGGCAGATCATGCCTCCTAACCTGGTGGACTTCTTTGAGCCAGTTACCAAGGCTATAGATGAGGGAAAAGTGGTACACACAGCCTACCTAGACCTCACAAAGGCCTTTGACACCATTCCCCATTCTGGTATTATAGACGAGCTCACCAGCCTGAACATAAACCCCTATGTCACAAGATGGGTTGCCAGTTGGCTCACAGACAGAACCCACATGGTGAGAGTTGTGGGAACTAGGTCTGACTCTAAACAGGTTACAAGTGGCATTCCCCAGGGCTCAGTCATAAGACCCCTCCTGTTTGGCATATACTTCTCAGAGGTACATGCAAGCACAAGAGGACTATTGCTGACCAAGTTCACAGACGACTGCAAGCTAGGGCTATAATTGACTCTCTGGAGGGCACAGACATCCTCCAAAAGGGTCTCACTGAGATGGATACCTGGTGTCAAAATCATGGCTTCAAGCTAAATGCCAAAAAGTGCATAGTTATCCCCTTTGGAAAAAACAAAGTACCCACAAACTACCACTTAGGTGGTAGTCCCCTAAATACGGAAAATGTAATAAGGGATCTGGGGATCCAAGTAGATAGTAATCTCTCCTTTGATAATCACATTGCCAAAGTGATTAGAAAATCCTTCTATGCAGCCCACCTAATCACAAAAGGGTTTGCATCCAGATCAAAAGAGGTCATTGTGCCCATCTACTCATCACTCATCAGACCCATCATAGACTACAACGCCCCATTTGGGATATACCTTACAAGACACCTGCAACAGCTGGAAAGACCACAGAAGTACCTCACCAAGAGGATCACTGGCCTCAAACAGATGCCCTATGCAGCTCGACTGAAGAAACTCCAGCTGTACTCGGTTGCATACCGCCTATTCAGAGGTGGTCTCTGTCTGACATACAAGGCCATGTCCAACCCAGAATTGATGGACATGCTCCACCTAAAGAAAACCTTATCCTCTCAAGCCACATGCTCTAGGGATCTAAACCTCACCACAACAATAAATAGGATGTGCTGGAGGGATAGATTCCTGTCACAGAGACTTCCCATGCTTTGGAACAAGATCACAATCTACATTAGGCAGAGCTCCTTGCTAACACTCTTCAAAAGAAACCTTGACGAGTGGATGGGAAACAAAAGGTTTACCCCGGGGATCACTTCAGTGGCTCTGCTGGACAGAGGCACAGGGAACTAATCTAAGGGGGCGGCGAAAGCCAACACATTCTGGCTAGGCTTATAAATGCCTTCGGGCAGATAGCCTAGTACCTACCTATGAACCTATGAACCAAATTTTAATGATTACTATAGTGGTAAAATTAAGCTATGTTATTTTATACAGCTCATAAACTAGAAAAGCTGCTGTAAAATAGAGGAAGTCAAGATAGGGCACCAGGTATTTTAAATAGTTATCATACATCTGCTTACACAGTGGTCGGCTCACTTTCCATAGCACTGAAAGCGATCAGACACCCCCAACTGCTTGATAGCTAGGCACACCTTCTGGCTAGGCTTATAAATGCCTTTGGGCAGATAGCCTAGTACCTACCTATGAACTACTACCCATGCAATGGAATTACAGAGGTAAAAAAAGGACAGTACAGTGAGTCTATACAACTCAGTACAGCTAAAATAAAAGTTACAGACAAAAACATTTTTAAGAACATGTGACTAGTGACTTTACACAAATACTGCTGACATAGTTACATAGATTATTTTGGTGTTAAAGAAAGCTACATGCAAACTAGGGGCTGCTTCTACAGCAGAAAAGTTTAACATTGGGTTACAAAAGTCATTACTTCTTTGAATGTGTTTTATTTTGTGCAGAAGTTTTTATGAAATAAATATGGTCTTAATGGGAAGTGTAAACATTTACAAAATGTTAGCAGCAGAAATAACAGACATAATGCTAATGGGTCTCCTAAGGTTGACATAACCACCTTCTTAAAACATTAGCTGAGAAAGCTGCTCAGTATCACTGACAATTGTCACTTAAGTGCAGATGTATATCAGCATTTGACATCCCCCACCCCTATCCCCAGGCCCCTAGGCTGGAGCCAGACTTAGACCTGTAATTGCAGATTTCCTTAGCAGTTTTATTAAGGAAAAGGTAAATAAATCAATGAAGGACATATGGCCACTGTTTTAGTTAAAGAAAAGAATTACCTAGTTTTGGAGTTTGCCTTAGAAATAATAATTAGAAAATAGTCTGTTGTATTAATCCGTCAAGCCATGAATAAATGGATGTCACAGTTTTATGACACAGCCTGCCACATGCATTAGTTCCACTCTGGTTTTACTTGTTTTCATAATTATGTAATTGCTTTCTGAAAAGTCTTAGTATGAAATTGAATAATATGATATTAAAGCATCATAGACCCATGTGAGACTTGAACCCATGCTGATTGTATGCATGTTTCTTAACCCATACTACCAGCTATTAGTTATGTTTGTATTTGCAGTGGTTATATTTCTCCATGTTTTACTTATTCCTGAATTAGCTGATTTCCTGTGTGTGCTCTGTCTGTTCAGTTTAGTTATGTCTTTCTCAAGGAATGCGGTGAGTTTTTATTTAAAAAAAACATGAATAATTAACAACTCTTCTGTTTCTGCCTGACTCATGGCCCCAGATACACAGCCTGTGAAAACAGTGCTTCCTCAGATTATGTAATCCACTAGTCATAAAATGTCTTCTCCAGTCCCTTAGCTGATTTCTTTGCTTATTAATAAAAATCATGCTCACAGGGCTGCCATTTGTGTCTGTGCTTATACCCTGAGAGAAAGTCTTGTCTCAGACTTAGTGGCCTTGGCCTCAACAGTGTAACAATCTGCAAGACACAGAGTACTGCAAAATGTGATTGAGGCATGTAATGTCCAATTATTTGGGCACTCCAGGAAAATGGGGAGGGGGGTCTGCTGTAATAGTGTTAAAGGTAGGATCTTGTTTTCTCTACTTAGTCTCTTGGTCCTTTTCCTATGCCAGTAGTATACTGTGAGGTGTTTTTACCATCAATATAATATAATGTTTAACCAACGCCCCACCCTTTTCTAGTTGATCACACCCCTTACCATTGGCCCTACATATTCAGCTGTCTCCTGCAGCCCCCCTTTGATTTGAAGTCACCAGCCACCACTGTATTCCAGACACATCTGTACAGAGGATTGTACAATGGTTTAATCTGCTGCATGTGAGGCAGATGCTGTTACCACACTATATAAAGTAATGGCCACAGGATGTGGTCACCAGCCATGTATGGTACACACATCAAGATGGTATAAGCCACACAATATATGATCCTTACACACATACACAAACAGTTGCCAGAACCGGGATTAGAACTCCTGCCTATCTAGGTATTTCTACTATAGTACTACACAGTTAGACGCGCCACAGAGCGTACACATTCCCACCTAGTCCAAAGGTACTTCTACTGTGGATAACATCAACAGGACTACTAAATTGAAGTGAGGGGAAATGTAAAGGGTAGGACACAAATCAAAAATGGTGTAAGCTAGACAGTACATGATTCACACACAAACTTGCCAGTATTGGGATTAGAACTCCTGCCTGTCTCATTGTATCTACTATAGTGTTACACAGTTACTGCATATGCTACAGAGCTTGTTGAATTTTCATTTGACCAAAGCTGCTAACTGCACAGTTGAGGTAAAGTATTACATGTGGCAGAAAGTCTGCCTTCTGTTTCACCTTTACATCATGTTATTTCTTTCTGTCTTGCACTTCAAATAGCATCATGGGTTGGCACTTCACCGGGTTATTGTATCAAGAAGTGTGGCACACCTGAAAGCCGTCAGCAGAACTCGTTCATCACAGAAGTAGCCCCAGTACTTACTAGTTATGTCTACCTTTCCTGGCATGTTTGAAGGGCAGAGTTCTATGCTTTCACCCATTAACCTGGTGCACTTGTCCATTCTGAGGCACTGCAACTGCCTCATGTACACAGACAACCCTCCCCTCTAAACTCCAAACACTCAGACCTGTCAGAGTTACCCATATATCACCCAATGTGGACATATGCACTATCCAACAAAGATTGGACTAGCAGGTCAAGAGGCTAAGATCAACACCTGCACCACACCATGTGAAACACATGGCTCACCATGACATCCACTTTGACAGCCATGACATACAGTGAAAAGCCACACACCCACGATCACAGAGGCACTCAATGGACATTTACCCAAACAGACCAGCAAGACAGACACCCACTCAGACACCACTACATGGCACATGACAGGGGACACATATTTAACCTACACAGTGTGCCCCTTAACCCAAGTTTCTAAGGCTAACAACATTGCACAATACAGTGATCATGGGTAACTCAATACTGAGGCACACACATATCCGACTCACTAAGTTGAATATGGAGCAGGTAACAGCCAAATATCTGTCACATCCCAGCATCCAACACATTACACAGTCAGTCATGGCACTCCACAACAACTATGAGTATCACTCTGTAGCCATGTGGGTGTGAATGACTTGGGACACACCACCCTGGACTACATAACAAGAGACATAGTTGAACTCTCTGATTATGTGGTCCAGGCAGGTGTGACAGTAGCCTGAGCAGTGTACCACCATCACCCAGAATGATGCTTCAGTACTATCAACAGATGATTGACTGCAACATTGGCTTGTGTGTTTTGTGTCATTCTTAGGGGATCCAGTACCTCTCTGCTTGGGATGACATGATTGACAGAACCCAATGACTTGCCACAGATGTCCTACATCTGTCAGTGCTGGGTTTACAGGTACTGACTAAGTGTCTTGCCTCCCCTATGATGCCTTATGAGGCAGTGTTCCTAATGTAATTACCACCATAACAGCTAGACATGTATGCAATCTGAGGGTCATGCTGCTCAACAGTAGACATCTGTCAGGATGCAGTCACACAAAGCACTCGAAGTAGAAGACACGTGTGCTGCAATGGAGAGATAGTTCACAGCATCAGACAGCAGTCCTGCAGGATCAGGCTATGACACATTCCACAGCTGTCAGCCCCAAACATGGACTACACCATACCTCCACAGGTGGTGTTGTCTCCATATTCATTATGGCTAGGAACACCTCCAGACTAGTATCCCAGTAAAATGCATTGGAGATACTTCCACTACAACTGCCTTGGGATAATACTGCAATCCAGACCATAGCCTGCTGTGGGTCCACATCTATATCCCTAGACTGTCAATGCACATTCCTCAACACCCTGCCATCTATGATGGTCCATTGCAACACTGACATAGTATGAGACTTCAAGTACCTCTCCATTACCTGGGGAAAGTAGCCAAGTGCCAGTACAGTGGCCCAACACTTCTGGGATGCATCATTTCTGATGCCCTGGACAAGCTCATACTGATCCCTGGTAGAGGATGCAAATACCTTGACCTGTATTGACTACTTAAATATGGGACTGTTGCTCATCCACAGTTGTCAATCCCTACCTGGTGAGATCCTCACAGGCTGTAATCAACATGGAACTCAACATGTCAGCCAAACCCCCCACAAAGGTGGGGGGGGGGTTGGCTGACATGTTGAGTTCCATACTGCAAAACCTGGCAAAACCTCTCCAAAGCTGACTTTGCAGCCATGAAGACAGGGGTGGATGACTTCACTGCACCCATGACAATGGGAAATATCTGCATGACTGTGGAATCATACACATATGCACTGTGCAAACAGGTACATGAATGCATGGTACTAGCCAGAGCCAACAGAACCCAGACACTGTCCTCCAAACACTTGGAGACAGTGTGATGGTCCCCTGCCATTACTTAAGTGTACATCAGAAGGAGGGCACTGTTGCAGAGAAAGGTGGTGTCCCATGACTGCTGAACTCCCTTATTAGCCTCAAACACAACTTTGGATCCCTCATGGAATCCCCTACAGGCATCTATGATGGCAGACATGCAACAGACACTCACAACAATCACAGCAGCCTTTGATAGTTGCATCAACAATTTCTACAGCATTAAACACAAGTGTTGTGAGTTACTGCACAATACTGATACCTATCCTGAGACAACATATATTGGCCACAGTCTTGGCAACACATTCAGTGCTAGCTTTACCCCTGTCTCTCCCCACAAGTGAAGTGCTGAGTGAATGTGTTCTCACATGCTGTATCCTGTTTCTGTCCTAGGTGTCTGTGTGTCACCAGGATGTGGCCCTGCATATAGACCAAGGGGTATGGCAGTGTGGTAACACATCCACCATGTCTTAGGCAAGGTATAGCTGTATCAAATGGAATTACCCTGTCTGTAACACAGTGATTGCATATACCTCACAGATTATAGGGCTGAGGGCTGTACATCGGTATATGTTGATTTACATATGTTGTAGAGTGGAGAATGGTACATATTGTGGTTTGGACACACCACCGATTGCTAATAACCACAGCCACAGGGGATATTCATCAAACACACTGAGATTACTATACACACACACACACACACACACACACACACACACACACTTGCCAGTACTGAGATCCATAGGTTCATTATATTATAGATGTGTAGTAGGTGAATGGGCCTGAGGGCTTACAAGGCTAAGGCTAGTCTAAGGGAATACCCTGGCATCAGGCCACATGACAATAGTTCTCAGTATGGCTCAGGAGTATAGTCACTGGAGTGGTCCCCAGGGGTGGGTATTGTATTCTCCATCCACTCATCCAGATTTCTAATGTGGGTGGCCAGTGACGTGCACTGCTTCACATGTATGTGATTTATATTCCATAACATGGACAGTGTCTGGGTTGTGCACGTCTCACATGCATGTTCTTTGAAGTGTGGGAGTGTACTTGTGGTCTCTGGAACATGTTGTGCGGACAGATTGGTATCTTCAGAAGTAGCATTCCTGACCTAGTTTGGTGAGACATGGCTGTGTAACTGATGTAGTGATTGCACCTACATAGACAGTATGATGCGGGGATTCAGTGGAGTTTCAGAATCTGTCCATACAGGGCATATGTATAAGGCATGGTATTCCCTTTGTGGGGTACATTTGCAGACTCTACAGTAGTTGCAGGTGTCCAGTGGGGAACATGGCAAAAGGGCCACTGTACACATTGATTGGGCTACTGAGGGGATGGAACAGGGTGCCTTGTCCTTTTACTTACTGGATAACACACACTCAGTCAGGAGATGTAACACATCAAAGTACTTTCTGATGTCACTGGCACTGTTGTGGTCAACAGGCAGCTGACTGTCAACCTGTGTTCCCCATTCTGTTATAATAACATCACTGTTAAGTGAACTACCACCAGTGTATTACTTCATGTGAGTCATGGTGTTCCCAAAGGTAATGGCGGCACATCTCTTGGCATTGTGGTAATGTCCAGGGTTCTGACAACAGTCATCGGTGTCAAGTGGCATTTGGGCGTGATGTCAACATCACATGGATTGGGAATGCTACCACCCACCTTACTGCTGTATGCAAACATTATCAGCCATGATGCCTTTGTGTTCTCCTGCACCTCAGAAGGGTAGATCTCAAACATGAGAGGACATGGGTTCATACCCTGTGTGACACCAGTCATGTGTGATCATTGGTTTGACATGGAGTCCACAGCAATCACACCATGGGTACTATCTGTGAGGCAATTTGCAGGAAAACTACTAATATAGTGGTTGCTGCCTAGCCAAGTGTGTTTGTGTATGATTCCTGGGTGGAGAGTGGTCTCTGAGTATTAGAGGAGTTGCCTATATTGTTAACTAATCCATACTGTCACATATTCATTGTACATGGCACTACACATTTAGGGCTGTGGATTGTCTACACCAACCTCTACAGTGTTTGACAACTGTTGGGATTGTAATGTGGATATTGGGACAAATACTAGGTCCTGAATATAATAATTTAGCAAAATCCACCTCTCAATGGACCCTGTTATTCACAATCTTACCAGCACCTGCACAGGATACTGAAGACAGGCAGACACACACATTTGCCATTACTGAGATTTGAATCCCTACATCTCTATATATTGCTATTACAGTGCTAAGCACTTATCATGCACACCACAAAGCTTATTGGATGAATGCTGTCTCAAGGTACTTCTAAGGTGTGGAACATCACCAGCCCTTGTAAATACTGGCATTGGGTGATGTAGTGGGTGAGAGATGCCATAAAATATTTTACCCTACACACACATTTTACATTTGCCAGGAGTGAGGTTCAAACCTCTAACTATGTTTTCAGCCTTTTATGTTACAAATTTACCACACGCACCACTGACCTTACATGGTTTAGGGTTGCTGACAGGTGCTTCTAAGGTGAATGATATCTGCAGGACTGCTATAGTCAGGCACTGAGAAGTGTACTGGGTGTAAATGGAGCCAAAATCTTTAAGGTAAAAGCACACACATATATATACCAAGAATGAGATTCAAACCCCTACCTATGCAATTATTGCTATGCATTTATCACACACGTCACAGAGCTTATAGGTAGAATAGTGTCCAAACATACCACTAAGGTGAGCGACATCAGCAGCAGTGCTAAAGGTGGGGTAAGGGAAGTGTGATGAGTGTGAATGGCCACAAAATCAGGTCTCTACAAAGATATACAAGCCTCTCACACAAACACACACATTTTCACAGTTGCCAGGACCGGGATTAGAATTCATACCTAACTAGTTTGCTAGATGATAGTATTATGCAGCTATCACAAGCACCACAGAGCTTATATGGCTGCAAGCTGCTCAAAGGGTTATTTCAGGGTGATTGACATCAGCAAGAGTACTAAAGTAGGACAATGGGAAGTGTAATGAGTGTGAATGGTCTTAAACACATTCATCTAGAAACACACACACTCACACACAACTTTACATTTGACAGGACTGAGATTACAACTGCTACATGGATACTTATTTGTACTATAGTGCTACACAGTTATCACAAGCACCACTGAAACTATAGGGCTGAGGGCTAACCAAAGGAATTTCTACAGTGAATGACATCAGCACATCATATGATATAGGCCAATGAGATGTGTACTGGGTGGGAAAGGCCTCATAATGGAATTTTCTCTGTCACTGTTGGTCTCTCTTGACATACAGATTCATAAGTTCAAAGGTAGGTACTAGGCTATCGGCCCAAGGGCCTACGTAAGTCTAGCCAACAAGGTTCCCTGGCTTACGCCATCCAAGAAAGTTATTTTCCTGTGCTACTGTCGAGCAGAGACACAGAAGTGATCCCCGGGGTGTATTTCCTATTTCCCATCCACTCATCAAGATTTTTCTTGAAGAGTGCTAATGAAGAGCTTTGCTTGACATAGATGGGTAGCCTGTTCCAGAGTATGGGAAGTCTCTGGGACAGGAATCTATCCCTCCAGCATGTCCTGCTTATTGTGGTGACAAGGTTTAGGTCCGCAGAGCATGTAGCTTGGAGGGATTGGGATTTCTTTAGGTGTAGCATGCCCAACAGCTCTGGGTTTGACATAGCTTTATATGTTAGGCAGAGATCACCTCGGAGTAGGCGATATGCTACGGAGTAAAGCTGGAGTTTTTTGAGACGGTCAGTGTAGGGCATTTGTTTGAGGCCAGTAATCCTCTTTGTGAGGTACTTATATGGCCTTTCCAGCTGCTGCAGTTGTCTTGTGAGGTAAATTCCAAAAGGGGCATTGTACTCTATAATGGGTCTAATGAATGTCGAGTAGAGGGAACAATGACCTCTTTTTTCTGGGATGAGAACCCTTTTATGATGAGGTGTGCCATGTAGAAGGACTTCCTGACTACTGTGGCGATGTGACTATCAAAGGAGAGACTACTGTCCACCTGGGTCCCAAGGTCTCTTATCTCACATTCAGTGTTAAATAGATTGCTGCCTATGTGGTAGTTCATGGGTACAGAGTTTTTACCAAAGGGGATGACACTGCAGTTTTTGGCATTGAGCTTGAGGCCATGGCTCTGACACCAGGCATCTGTATCAGTAAGGCTCTTCTGTAGGATGTCCACATCATTTCGGGACTTGACTATGGCTCCTAGTTTGCAGTCATCTGTGAACTTCTTTAGCCAGAGGCCTTCTATGTTAGCCTGTACTTCAGAGAAGCAGATATCAAACAGGAGAGGTCCCAGGAAGGAACCTTGTGGTACTCCACTTGTCACTGCTTTGAGGTCAGATTTGGAGTCTGCAACTTTTACTGTATAGGTTCTCTCCGTGAGCCACTTGGCAACCCATCTTGTGACTTAGGGATTTATACCTAGTTTAGTGGGTTTAGCTATAATTCCAGAATGGGGGATGGTGTCAAAAGCCTTTGTGAGGTCAAGATAGGCTGTGTAAACCACATTACCCTCATCTACGGCTTTGGTGACTGCCTCAAAGAAGTCAATCAGGTTCAGGAGGCATGATCTGCCTTTCACAAACCCAAACTGGGTGGGATCCAGAATTTGGAGGTAACCAATGTCTTTGTTTATGAGTTCCATGATGATAAGTTCCATGGCCTTGCAGACCAGGCTCGTCAGGCTAATAGGGCGATAGTTCCCGGGATCAGTGGTGGCTCCCCCTTTGTGGAGTGGGATAACTGTTGCTCTGCGCCATTCAGTGGGCACAAAGCCTGATGCGAGGCTATTATTGAACATGGTGCTTAAGTTGGGAGCCAGTTCATTCTGAAGTTCATGTAAAATGCAGCCTGGGATGTTGTCCAGTCCCATGGATGCTGTGTTTTTGGCTTTAGAGAGTGTAGCTTTTACCTGCATAGTTGTGATTACAGGGACTCTGCATTCTTCCTGTATAGATATGGGCCCTTTAGGTGGTGAGGGGGGGTAAAGTTAGCACTGAACCTATCTGCCAGGATGTTGGCAATATCAGTTGGCTCTGTAATTTTCATGCTGTTGTGCTGTAACTCAGAGCAGATCTGGGTGTTGCCATTGAGATTCTTGACATAGCTATAGAATGCTTTGTGGTTGTCCTTAGAATTAGTGGCAATTTTGTTTTCGTAGCTGGCTTTGGAGGATCTTATAAGGGATCTCAACTTCTTACTGAGGCTAACCAGGGAGCTCCTCCACTCATGGGATTTTACTCTCTTTTTGCAACAGTTTCTTCCTTCTGTTGTACAGTTTGTTTATGGCAGGGGACCACCAGATTGGCTTCCTTTTTTTGAGGATGGCGTCTTGGTTCTGTTTGGGATAGCACGATCCATGCACTCATGTAAGTGCTTATAGAGTGCATTTGTGTAGGATTCAGCAGTTGTAACTGTATTGTCCATCTGCATGGGTGTCATGAAGTTCACCACTTCTGTATTAAGAAGCATGAAGTTGGCTTTGGAGAAACTTTTTACCATGGTTTCCTTAATGGGGGATGGAGGTGGGATGTGGATATCAAGGGTGATTAGCTTATGGTTGGATCGGACCAACGAGGAGTTGACTTCAGGTGTGGAAAACCGGTCACTCATGTTGGTAATGACTAGATCTAGGATATTGTTGCCCCTGGTGGGGGTGTGGATAAGATGATTCAGGGCACTGGAGTTTATGAATTCCAGAAAGTGTTGAGCTAAGGAGTTGGTACATGAGTAGTTTTCCCAGTTAATGGTGGGGTAGTTGAAGTCGCCCATTATTAGAGTGTTTGGTTGAACCTTAATATTTTCCAGCACATCAAGAAAAGAGGAGTGGGAATCCTGGAGCATGGTGGGGGATCTGTAGCAAGCTACAATCTGGATTGCAGTTTTGCCCAGAGTTAGTTGCACTTAGATAACCTCGGATGTATTATGCTGAGCAACTAGCCTGGAGGTGTGGATATCCTTAATGAATATGGACACACCTCCACCTTTGGTGTTTCGGTCCAGGTTACATGGCCAAAAAGTGTGGTATGAGTTATAGCCTGGTAGTGCAGGGGTGCTGTCTGGAGCCTTGAGCCAGGTCTCAGTCACTGCGCAGATATCAATGTTCTCCATTTTAAGAGTGCCTCGAGTGAGTGCATTTTGAGATTTAGACTTCTAGCATTTGAGTAGCATTACCTTCAGTTTTTGCTTGCCTGTTCCTGTTATGGTGGCAAATTTGTCATTTGAACCTTGCCTAAAAAAGGCACTATAGGGGCAGCAAGAGCCTTATCCAGTATCCAGAATCCCAGGGGTGACAGGTGCAGGCCATCTGTGGCAAAGAATAATGGTCTGTCGACCATGTCATCCCAAACAGGCAAATACTGGATCCCCTTAAAATGACACCAGAAGCTTAGCCAATTGTTGAAGTCAGTCATTTTGTCCTTGTACTGCGGTATCATTCTGGGCGATGGCAGAATGCTACTCAGGGCTAGGGTCATACCTGCCTGGGCTACAAGATCTGAGAGCTCTTCCATGTCTCTTTTCATGTAGTCCAGGGAGGTACGTCTCAGGTCATTCACACCAACATGGAAAATGACAGAGTCATATTTGTACTTGTTGTGGAGTGACCTGAGTGCGTGGGTTATGTGGCAGATCCTGGCACCTGACAGGCAGCTGACAGTAACCTTCTCCTTGTTTAGCCTGGTTAGTGGGACATCAGTGTGCCTGACTATAGAGTCACTTATGACTAGTGTGTGGGGTATGTTGTTTTGCCTTATTGGCTGTGGTTGAGTGGCACACTGAGTCTGTGGGCTGTGTGTCATTTGGGTTGTGTTGGGCGATGGAGGTTGCTTGCTTTTCTGCTTTGGAGGTCTTTGTTGCTTAGACAGATTATTATTGAGAGCCTCCGCGAATGTTTTCGTGTTACTATGTATGGATTTTTGGTGGTGTAGATTTAGTGAGACTATGTGATGAGTGTGGTGTGGTGCAAATGTTTACCTTTTCCTCATGACTGTCGAGTTCAGTCTTGGTTAGAGAGAGCTTTACCTCCAGTTTGGCTAGATAAGTGCATCTCTCACAGGTTGTAGTGCTGGGTGGTAGGAGGAGAGGGTTGTCTGTGTATGAGGCAATTTCTACATTGCCTCAAGATTCCCAGATTCATCAGATAGACAGGAGAGAACACTGGGAGCTGACCCTTGGACATGCCTGAATAAAAAACTATTTCCTGTAGATAAGTGAGGAAAGTGAGTACAAGAGCTGTTTTTCTCTAAGCAAGTGGGAAAAGTAAGTACAAAAACTGTTTTCCTCTAGGTGATGAGGAAGGTTGAGTGCTGTAGTAATTAGTAGCTTATTTAGTGCTTACAAGTTCTAAACAAGTGCTGAGCATGAATACGAAAATTTAAATCCTAAAACTAAGAATCTGTATCTGCATTAGACAAGTTACAGGACAGAAACAAGTGCAAATGCAGGCTTTCAGATCAGAAAGTTAATATGATGTTGGCTTTAGATATGTGTAAGAATTCCTCTCCAGTGTGTGTGTGTGTGTGTGTGTGTGTGTGTGTGTGTGTGTGTGTGTGTGTGTGTGTGTGTGTGTGTGTGTGTGTGTGTGTGTGTGTGAAGTATCAATGGTGTACAGTTTGGTGTGTGTGTGTGTGTGTGTGTGTGTGTGTGTGTGTGTACAGACATCTGTAAATAACAGATATCCGTAGTCCACTGTGTTGTAAGACATGGGCTTAATAACAGATATCCATAGTACACTGTGTTATCAGACATGGGCTTCATTTCTCTAAGTGTAGGAGCATGCCCAGTATGAACTTCTATTTTGAGTGTGTGCATCCATTCCAGGGAGAGTTGGACTCCATTTCATTGTTTTGTGTGCTACAGCTACACCTAGCAACCGGTTTCTGCGGGATATCTGTAGATAGATTGCCAATATGGAGACACAGTGGGCGTAACATACGGGATATACTGTAACTATTGCTGTCTGTGCTGCTTGTGTAACATGGTTGGTTGTAGCATACATTTTCTGACATATGTACTGTTTTACACAGTCATGTATCATGACATCAACTACTGATAGTTATCATTCTTTGCTCACAGTTATTTACCAGGGAAATACAAGATGAATGAAGCTGAGACCAATATTCTGAAGCATAGACTACACATTCTGGCACACTCCTGCCATTGTGGGGGGGGGGGTAGCTACAGACAATAGACTGCAGGTTCTGTGTAAATGGTCTAGCACCTTGTTAATATGCTGGCTTGTGATCCACTTCTTGTGCTTTTCTCAACTTAACGAAATGGCCATATCTTGCTGGGGACATACTTCTCAGCTGGACAGATACACCCAGGTTATCCAGAGGCAGGACTCATATACCTGGTCAGTTTACCTTCACATTGCAGTTTACAAGCAGTTTTGTGGATATTCATTCATGGGTTTGCAGTCAGGGGGTAGTATGGGCAGACGTTCGAGTTTCAGACTTCACACACTCCGTAACATCCATGCTTCTACACCCTCCTCTGTTATTCTTCCCCTTCCTAACATTATGAAAGCAATATCTCAGAGGTATCCCTATAGTTGGGCCTTTATCCCAGAAGTATTTATGGCCTGGTCCACAGGTCTTGCAGTAGGACATGGGGAGGCATACTAGTGGCATTTGTCAACATGGTCTTGCATTTGTTTTCTGTTTACTGTGTTAGGTTGTTAGTTAGGACTCCCTGACATTCCATACATTGGCAATATGGGTGAGGCATGGGTCTTTGCCAAGGACTGTAGGCCATTTGAGAGTGTGGCAGGCCATCTTTAGCAGGCCAGTGCATTCTGTCACTCATACGTTCCCAGGTTGCAAGCCAGTGGATTACCCTGGGATGACAGTAGTAAGTGATTGAGGTGTTCCTGTCAATCCTTCCTGCTCATACTGATCCACAAGTCTGGATGTGGTCAGGTTGCTGCTTTCAGCTCGGGACACACCTGCATGGGACATATATTCAGCATGCAGCATTATGTTTATATTCCCATACAGAGATGGGTTCATGTTGTACTCATTCCTTACAGCAAGGATATGACCTGTGATAAACCTGTGGCTGATAGTGGGGTGAGCTGGGTGCATGTGTGATATGGAAGCTACTGGCACCTGACTCACAGATATACCTGGGACATTCCCCTTATGCTGGCTTGTGTGTGGACATGGGCAGCCTGTCATTACTTTATAACTGTGCCTTTTGTGGTCTGCCAGTGATTGGCCAGACTACCAGTATTCCATACTAGAGGGACAACTAATGTGATGCTAACCTCTATGTATATTTCCAAACTTGTGTGCAGTTGACAGTTATTTTATATGCACTCTGTGTAGGTTACTTCCACCTGTGTACTGTTTCTATGTATGAGCCCCCGTTCATGGCATGTCCAGCTTTTCAACAGTGACAGATACTGACATCTGGACAGTGAGTATATATAACTGCTGAGATGCGTGTAGCTGAGAAGCAGTGTAGTTGGCACTGTAGTTGTTGAAACATAGCCCTGTTGACCACTGTACTGTATACTAGGCCACTGAGACACAACCATCCAGGCCCACATGCATATCACTTCCAGGAAATTTTAAACACACAACAAACTTACCACACTGACCCCTGCATATTGTACACATGCAACAATATCAGTTGGGACAGCTCTGGCAATCTGTGCTCCAGTGATATTACTCCTCAGACTTACATATTACTGCATTTCTACATGGGCTGGGGGGGGGGGGTACACACCTGAAGGCTTTAAATATTTGCAATGACTGTACTGGTATTTTGGTTACTCTGTTGGCTTCCATTTCATACTGTATTGTGACCTATCATGAAGAAATGACACATATCAGTAGAGTACACATGTTACATTTTAATGGCATTAATTTGAGTTTCAGACTTCTTACCCTTCAGAACTAACATGCAACTGCCAGACCTGTTGTGGTATGTCTGTGTAGGTCTGGAGGGGGGCTGTACACCATTGCCATAATTTAGGGGCTTTAGCCCGGCCTTTCTTTATGGTCACCTACACCTGTCCTGCTGGGTGAGGCTAGTTGTGGGTATGTGACCCTCATTGGCATCAATGTGTGTGACCTATTGATACCCACAGTTATTTGGGCCATCCCATGTACTGCAGTGGGGGGGTTGCCACCTTGTGTAGTACTGCCTAGTATGTTGACACCAGTACTTGTTATGGATTTCCTGCTGACCCATATAGCTGTCAGCTGTCTGCTGCTATCCCATTCAGCCACCCAATTCCCTTGCATGCTTGCATCCATACCATACATGCAACTATCAGGACATACTACTCCATTCAGTAATTGATAGGAAAGGTGACTTACCTTGTTGCTGGGCCATTACTGAGGATGGTGCTGGAGGGCTCACTATGTCAGATGCATGTATAATCCCTATACATGGTAAAGCACAGGTAGTGTCATGTTTGGCATCCCTTTTACTGTATGTGTGAGTCAGAGAGAGTTATCAGTCCCTGGATCCCTACAGTGTCAGTATGTGTGCTATGTATTGTCTCTTTGCCAAGGCCTGGACAAACTGGACACACCTCCTTCTGCCTACAGGTGCAGACTCAGGAAGTTATCTGTGCCTGTGCTGGCCTTGGTGATGGTGGGCATTTGTGCACATGTAGCTGGAGAGTACTACAAGGCTCCACTGGATATGTCAAGGCAGCGGAACCGTGACTTGAGCATCCCAAACACACACACTCTACAATGATCCTGGTTTGTGCGTGTGTCTCATTATGGTGTTCTTGTTCGAGTGTGTGTGCATTTCTGATGGGTGTCATCAGCCACGGATCCAGTGCATAGCCAGCATCCCCAACTAGATGAGCATATGGGATGTCCCCCCTGGCAAACCCCTTATACAGCTGTGAGCAATGCCAGATGTGGGAGTCGTGATAGCTTCCAGGGCTGCCAGCACACACATTCATGATAATGCCCTGGGCATTGCACACAACCTGGCAGTTGATGGAGGGGTAGCCCTTGTGGTTTATATTTACCCAACCCCGCTCACCAGGTGGTGCTTTTTCTGCGGATGCGCATGCAGTCTATAGCACCAACTACCTCAGGGTATTCTGCTATATGTATATAATGGAAGAGACGCATACTTCTGGTCAACACCTCACGGGTGATGGGGAAATATATGTGCTCATTGGCATGTGGTGTCATAGTATCCAGGAATTGTTGGAGTACCCTGGATGCTGATGCCAGTGAGATCCCCATGATATCTCCTGCTGGTCTTTGGACGGTACCTGTGGCTAGTATTCTTAAGCCTACACATACCTTGGTATCCACTAGGATGGGTTCTCCTCTGTTGGTTCTGTGTGTGAGGTGAGGACAACACAGCTGGACAATTTGCTGTAGAATGTCCCTGTCCACCCCATAGCACTCCACTGTCTCCAGCTCATGTAAGCCCTGGTAGGTTACCCTGGGTCTGTACACTCTTCTCCTTCTACTCACTGTGGGTCAGTTGTCAGCATTCTCCTCCTCACCACCCTCAGTCTCTAGCACATATTGATGGAGTAAAGCAGCAGCAGCCTCTAACATTATTAGTTAGTTTTGCCAGTTAAAACTCCCCCACCTGTATACACCGGTGGTGTAGAGTTTGTGGAAAAAAACAGTCTGACAGGTGTTTGCATAGTTTATAGCAGTGTGCTGGGCTGCTGCATGTGTAATTGGTTGATTCTGATACATTCCACTTGCCAGCTATGCTAGTTCTCCTTGATTGCATTCCTACTGCTGTTTCCCCTTCCCAGTTCCTCCCTATTTAAGCCCTGAGGCATGCCATGCATACCCAGTTCTGAAATGTAAACAGTGCTGCCATTTCCTTTTTTTTTTTTTTTTTGTTTAAAACCTGGTGCATGGCAAACCGATTTAGGCTATGTACTCAGTGCTAAGGCACATCTGACAGCCCCCCTTCCTTAGCTGTGCTTAGCTAAAGGCAAACACGGGCCACAGAGCTCCAATGAGCTTACAGCAGACATGACACACCCCCTTATGAAGTCATTCAGCTCTTACACTTGCATTGTTGTATTGCTGTACCTACATGGTTAGGTACAAGCTGACGCTTTGAAGAAATATGTGATTCAGTATAACTCCCCTCATTTGCATACCTCACTTTAAATGTCATTAGTTACTGCACTAAAACGGACCCTTTCCCCATGACAACCAGTGCTCCCTGGTATTGTTTACATTCTGCATGCCATTAACTATAATGGCAAATTGCAGATTTAACTTAAAGTTGAGTTGTCCCAATTTTTTTTTTGGCCCGATCCCATTTGCACGCCATTGCCCTATGCTTAAACGGCTGAGATTGGCCAAAAAAAAAGAAGTTTGATTTTCATAATAATTAATCACTTTTTAATGCCAGTACTCTTATATTTGGCCATTGGCATGTCTAATGTACATAATACATGCTTTTTCACGAGCTGCCTTGCCTCCGTTTTGTCAGTTGCAGAAATGTACTCAGTTATTTTTTGACTACATTTCTGTACTGACACTGTTCTAGCATGGAGACCTGGCAGCTTGGTGAATCGTTAAATCACCTCATTTGCATGGTTTTCACCAGCAAATGAGGTGATTTGCATATTTGCTGTTTTTCCGTGTTAGAACAGTGTAGGACCTCTCGTGCATGAGAAAACGGCAATATCCTGAATCGCTTGGTGGCCATTTTCCATGCAGGAGCTCTTACACTGTTCTTGCATGGAAAATTGGCCTTCCTGAATCCCAGGGAGTGATATGTCATCCTTTAATGTGTTCATCAGGGTTCCTTCTTCCCTGGTAAGTTTGTAGTATTTTCTCTTTTGTGATTTAAGTAAATTAAATACTTCCATACTACAAGTTTTTCAAAGGTAGCCACAGTAGGATGGAGTGTTGGGTTGAATGTAATTTTTCTTTTTAACATGGCATATGGACTATTTGAAAGGGTGCCTAATCTTGACCCTTTATTTTTAAACATCACCTTAAAGTTGAGCTTTCTAACATACAACTTGAGTTCTATCAGCACGTACGCTGTATCTGTCCTTGAGGAGGGAACAATCTTAAAACCTTTTTTTAAAAGCATACAATAAGTTTTATCAGTCTTGAGATCAGTATAATTGTAGATGTTAAAATCCTGGTAACTATTAATTCTACCTTCCCCACTGACAACTACAATGTCGGTAAAAGTAGTCACATCTACTTCATGTGACTGTACTAGTTGTTCCTCTTCCAACTACTAGTAAAAAAAATTAATTGTACCCAAAATACCATCACACAACTAATTATGTAATACCATTTAACCTATGCATAACCCCCAATGGAACATAAAAACAAAACAAACAACAAAAAAAATACTGAATTCCCTGTAGTCAGCCTACAAAATTTAACTCCATAATAAATCAACCTGCCACAAAATGAGACACACCTGTTGACCTAGATAAGGACCCTTTACAACTGATGCATTAATCCAAAAGGTTAACAATAAAGCATGCTAGTATATAAACTCCAGCTACTCCAGCTTCCACAGCCAACTTGCCTTAATTAATTAAAGTGTGATTCACTAGCTAAGTCAGTGCATTAAACAACCCTGCTGAAATAAAGAGGCAAACCGTATGCAAGAAATTCATACAGATTCTAACAGTCGTAAACTGTGCCCTAACATAAAGTTTTAACTGCGTCACCCTTATTTAAATAGAACAACATACTGTTAACAGGTACTTATTCACACATTTTTAATAAAATCCTTTATACAAGCAGAATACAAGAGATTGCCCCAATTTGCCCTGAAATGTATTATCACCCTCTGCCCCTAATATACAAGTTATGTTAACCAATGCAACATATAACTATACTGTGTGTTTTTTGTAGTATTATATAGCTATAGCTATATAGATATAGATATATTTATGAAAGCACTGACATTTCAGAAGTGTGGTGTAAAACACAATGGAAAACACCCCCTGCCTGACAATGGCCAGTGTAACAGTACTGTATGTGGTAACTTTTGTTTTTCTTTTTAATACTATTTCCTCTCAACATAGTGCTCCACCTATTAACACAAAAATCTGGACAAAGCCAAAATAATGGGGGAACAAAACCTCAAAATGATGAACAAGTCCCAGACATTGCTATTACAAACTTACAAAGTTATTAAAACAAAAGATCCTGGGTTACCATGCATTATCTGAAGGATATAAAATATGCAACCCAACTGAGCATCACCACTTAGTGAATTCAGACCGCAATGATTTAACATGTGCATTTTTTTAAAGAACCCCCTGCTAGCCACCAGGCATGACCCACAATACTACCCCAAATGATCCTTTTATTATTTTTAATCTTTTTACTTTACATTTTAAATAAAATTCCTATGGCATACCAGCCCTGTACATATGAATAAACAGTTGCCATACGCACAGAAGGCCCCTTACCATAACCCTTGACCTGGTCACTACCAGCTGGCTCCGTTTCACTCAATGCCATGGCTGCTGATGAATTCTGCAGGCACAAACAGCAGCGCTTCCCTTAAATAGGGAGGGCTCGCCTGCACCTGTCCCCAGTGATGACTTGCGCTCATGGACAATGGGCCATTACTATTGTAAGTCATCAATATATGCTTACACAGCATTGTGCATTCTTCAGTTTAATAGAAACAATTAGCCAGTTTTTGAATCTGTGCAAGACTATATCTTGGTAAGGGTCTGTATTATATTATTGAAGAGGCATTACAGCGAATGCCTCTTCATTGACAATAAAAGAGCGAACCAAGAATTACGTGAACAGCCGAATGCTTGGCCATCAGCATAAATGTGCCCCTTTCTCCACTGTTGTGCAATCTTGGAGTTGATATATTTAATTAGGGGGGTGTTATTTTTAGTGATATTTCATTTCTGGTCGGATCAGTGCTTTTTCCATAGGAAAGAAATCACTGATTTGGCTGTTCCCGTAATTCACAGTTCGCTGCTTTAGTGACGATGAAGAGGCATTCACTATAATGCCTCTTTGATAATATAATATAGACCCCTTGGTAAATATGACAAGGTTAGAAGGTTTTGAAGTAGACTGAAAAAGAAACCTGTTTATTAAAATACACTTTTGTATTCAGGAAAGTGACAATTTAAATGCTTAATTGATGTGCATTATTTAAAATGTCTGCAATTAAATATTCATTTAATGCCTGATTAATTCAGTTTGAAATGTTTACCTGCTATAAGCATTCAAGTTCAACTGATGCTAATATATTTCTATTTCCAGGAAATATGTTTTATATAAGTATTTCATTTTGATGCGAAAAAGATTACTAATGGTTTACAGTAACATAAATCATTAGTAGTGATTTAAATTCTAAATGGTTTCAAAAAGCACAATAGTTGTATATCATGGGGATGGTTAATTCAACTGTTTTAAATGAGACCACTGTCATGCTATTTTTGCTTCATTTATCATTTTAATGCATGCACCAGTGTTATATCTTGGTATAATCTGATTCACTATAGCTCTCTCAGTATATTGAGTAGCATCTTATTCTAATATCCCAATACAATCAGAGTAGGTAAGTAGGTGTATTTAAGGCAGTTGTATTTTACAGCCTGTATAGGATCTTGCACATTACAGTGTGTCATACAATGCAGTGTATAATTTGCCCATGAAAAAGGGTAATAGTAGACCTGTGTGGAAACATCCAACAGCATTCTCTGATACAGCATAATCAGTGTTGCAATTAACTAGAATCAGATTAACATCAGTATTACATCGGGTTCATACATGGACTTTTGTGAAAACAGGATGGATTGGAATTCTGAAAAATGGCACATAGTCTATAGGGCAGATGGAATCATCACAGGTGTCTGTACTTTCTACTCAGACAGTGTGTACATTGCTCTTGTATGGCACCACGTGTTCTGATAGTGCTGGATCATGCATTGCCATATCATTGATAGATAGACAGCACATTGCAACAGGAGCTGCTGTCTTAGAAGCACATAACAGCAAAGCGTCCAAATTCCATCTTATGTTACCTAAAAGGTGGTTTTGATATTCATTCCAAGCATTATTAACAGCACCAATCCAGCATCCCAGAGTACTAGATGGGAATTTTCAATAATAATCCCAAACCATGATGGATTGTTTAGAGTCTATAAGACTCTAATATCTGGGCAGAGAAGATCTCCAATATACCCTATAGATAACTGTCACAATGTTTGCCATCTGTGTGATATGCACACAGTCTCAAAAAAAGCTAAACATGATGGACATCTAAAGCAAACAGCAACACACCAAGAAATACACCAGAAAGATTCAGAAGTCTGGCAAAACTTAGTCAAGTAATAGCATGACAGTAGTGGTAAAAAGCAGGGAGGGGACTCAAAACACTCGACAGGCACTGTACGCCTAGCTGCAAGTGGCATCTCTATCTGATACAGACCGGGGAACCATGACTGGCCATATATGTTTCATTAAAAAAGGCAAACATATCTGCGATGTGACAAGTACTATCTAAGCTGAGCAGTGCATGTCCTGTGTCCAATCAGCACACAAAAAATATAATATCGATGGTATCTTCTGCCACAACCATCTTTCTTTCCACATGTGACAGGGAAATGTGTCTGTACTGATTGGCAAAGCCCTCCCATCTTTGTTTATATTTAGGGGTGTATCTACAATTTGAAGATGGAGATGAACCACATAGGTGGCCAATCCCTATCTGGAATTTAATAATATGTGGAACTATCCTGCTGCTACTGGAAGCTGCCTGTGGCACAGGGATATCACTGCTTGAAATCACACTGTGAGACCAAGAAGTGGCTGTGCACAAGACTGATGCAGGTGATAGAGGTGTTCACATCATTGCATCACAGGGCTCATAAAAATGTCTGCCACACTGCACATAACATCTCCTGCATTCCAGATTGTACATGCAACAGACAGTGACAGCCAGTTATTTTTCTGCATAGCCTGTAAATATTTATGAAGGGATGTTTCATATTCAGAACACCCAGATAGCACATGACACTAAATCCAAATGATGGTTCAGCTTCAGCACAGCTTGCATCAGTTCAGTGGTGTCACTTGACAGAATGATGCTTGACACCCAGAATGCATGCTAATTTCTATGTACCCCTAGTGTTAGCTGCCTGGAAATCCATCCGATCCTCTGCCTGGTCATGCACTCATTAGACTCCACAAGCAAAACAAATCAACACAGGCGGGGCACATCTCCCTGGAGTTTTAAGTGCTGCAATGATAGCAGCTGGGAGCTAACTACAGCAGCCTTGTCATGTGTTTCTTCAGTGATGGAGGTACTTTGGGAACCTCTCCCTTACGCTAACTGTCTCCATTAAGAGAATTTAACACAGAGACCTACTGTATGTTGACACCCATTCTGACTCTGTTGTTGCCTTCCATCAGTGGACTTCAGCAGATTGGGTTTGGTGAATGGATAACCAGAGATTTGTGTGTGTGTGTGTGTGTGTGTGTGTGTGTGTGTGTGTGTGTGTGTGTGTGTGTGTGTGTGTGTGTGTGCGTGTGTGTGTGTGTGTGTGTGTGTGTGTGTGTGAAGGCAGCTCTAATACTTCATTAATTGACTACAGATCTCAGATGGTGGAGCAAAGAAAACATCACAGGAGGATTTAACAGCACAATACTGGTGTTCACTGCTCATCACAACAGTTGCTCTTGCAATTTGTATCCCCTGATTTAATGTCTGCAGATACAAGCAGCACACCAGCACAGTTAGATATATAAGCTCATACAGTAATCTCTGTGTAACATAATGTCACATTTCACACCACAGTATGTGCAATACAGCATACAAGGGATTCCTACCTAATGCAACAATGGTTACATGAGTTACACTATGCAAAGTATGTTCATTAATTCTACTCCCATAAAATATCCATCTTCTATATACATGCTCAGTCAGATCATGTGACATGTGAACCACATGCCTGGAAGTCAGGTAATGGAAATTCATGAAGGAGACTTCATTGCACATATGATATATAAACAACAAACCTGGAGGAGAGACACTGGGGGTGCACAGACAACAAATAATGGAAATACATGTAATCATAGTTTATAAAAACATTAGACATCACACATGATGCATTCTTCCCATGACATGCCAAGATCAATGATGTCTCATATATCAGTCCTGTTGATATCCTGACCACCAAGAGACATTTGATATCCGTCAGGGTTGAAAAAAAAATAAACCAGATATTTTTATGAGCAATAACCCAGAAATCACAGGAAGTGTCCAATGACTGGGACATTCACTTTTACCTTCCTTTACTCACTCATTCACTCATGAACCACATGAGCAGACAGGATAATTGTTGGATTCTAGTGATTCTCAACATTTCACTGGAACTAGAAATGCTCCACTCACATACCTTCATGTCTTATTATCATAATAGTAATAGTTATATCTGTATATCCATAAAGTCATTTAATAAAAAATAGCTTAAAGATAAACATATTTCTTTCAGGTGTCAAACTCACTAAACAGAACTGCAGTGCTGGATTTCGGTTTAATTTATATAAAGCATTCAACTAATTTATTAGATAATAGCATTTCATTTCCCAGTATGCAGTAATGTAGAAGGATTGCTCAAGGGCGTCAGAATTTTACGAGGATTTAGCTTTGTGCTTTACTTAAATGCTATACCCTTAGCATCCACAGTTATTATTTGTTATGATAGACTATTACTAAATAAAGATGGGCTGCATATTCCTTTCAAATGAAATTCTAATTGCCATGTATTTTCAGCAGCAAAATGTGTCAAGAATTTGTTTATGCACAGCACAGTTTCACTTAGAGACTAGTTCTCTAAAAAATTCTTGTTGGTCATCTAGGTCTGGTGGTAGAGATATAGCAAACTAAAATCATCTGGCAGCAAATTTACAATTCAAAGTTAACATTTTTAAGTGATCAGTTACTTCATGTCTTCAAGTTTTACATTGTCGACCTATCTGTATATTTACTGCAAAGACTACACCAAAGTCAAATTGAACCTAATGAAATATTTAACCAAAACACAAGAAGACAAGAGGATTGCATGACTGCGCCTTCACCACCTCCCACCTCACTGTCACAATCAGGAGAAACAGTCACAGTTAATCCTTTGGATATAGAAGCACTGGCTAATGGCAAAACAGTCTGTGGGATAAAACTTAGTTCAGCTGCCAAGTGGTTCCTCTCTTACCAAGACAAGAAAAATATTCATAAAACGGTGTGGTTAAATCCTGGAAACAAGTATTAGGGAACCACTGTCTATTGGAGCAATGACTTTTCCAGTTCAGTGCAGGAGAAGCAAAAGGCTAAATGGCAATTAATTATGACTTTTCATTGCAACAGTTTGTCTGAAAAATAACCCCGTTGCAACAATTCGTCTGAAAAACTACCCTGTGTAAAGGTACCAAGGATTTTGAAATACCTTGTGCAGCAACAACATTTTTGTATCAGTATAACAGAAGATTGTCTATACATGGACAGGGATACAATAAATGATAACACACCAAGTAGACATATTGTTGGCCTTCCACCAGACCAAAATAAAAAAAAAACTCTAAAATAAAAAAAATAAAACAATGTTTTTGTAGAGGGGACAAGTCCCCTGTTCGACCTCACACCCCCTGCTAATTATATACAACTATGCGATTCTTTACAGTGAGAGAAAGGGCAAATTCCTTGATCACTACTGTACAGCAATCACACAGTACAGTTTCCCAGATAATTTAAAAAAAGCAATGGCGATCTTACTTTCTATGTTACTTGTTTTCAACAGCACTGATGTACTGTACAAACATGGGAATCTGTCCAATATACATGTGCAGTACATCAGCAAATGTAGAAGAATGAGGAACAAATTTTAAGGAATACTATGGCACCATTATACAAATACAATATTAAAGAAAAGTGACCAATTTCTTAAATAATTTCTTTGTATAATAGCAATAACTGACCTGTGGGTGTGGGTATATGTGGATTTGACCACGTTTGGGTTTGTTTAATCACTTGGGATTTGCCCTGCTGATCAAATGATTAAACCATGCTAACTGTGGGTAAATCCTTAATATACCCACATCCACTCAGTTATTGTTTAAAAAAAAAAAAATATATATATATATATATATATATATATATATATATATATACATATACACAAACATATATATATATATATATATATATATATATATATATATATATATATATATATTGTCATCCATATGCAAACACTAAATGACCTGCAGTTTTCACAGCTGCATTTTTTTCTTATTGTCAGTTTTATTTTGGGATTTCATGATGAACAATAATTGTGAGGTAATCACTGACTAATAGGGATTGGTTTGCACATTACATATGCACCTAAGTTACTCTGTAATTCCCAAGTAATGTGTAGATTAATGGCTGTTCAATAATTATGAAAACAGTTTGTAAGGCAATAACACTTGGTATATTCTTGAAATGTGTAGATCACATTCTTGACCCAAACATAAATCATTCACAAACACCCACACACACACACACACACACACACACACACACACACACACACACACACACACACACACACACACAGACACACACACACACACACACACACACACACACACACACACACACACGCACACACACACACACAGACACACCCACACACACACACACACACACACATACACACACACAAACACGCATGCACGCACACACACACGCACACACACACACAAACACAAACACACACACTGTGACAGTGACCTGCATCTATGCCTTGAATGGATTTATGTGAGTTGGACAGTATGAACATAATTTAGGAACTGGATGTATGAATATACCACAGCCATTTAAAACAGATGCCAATTAGTTTTAGACATTTTAAAAATTCAGGCATCAGTAAACAAATTAACAGTAAAGCAAATATTGCCATTTCTTATGGCATTCTGTACACAGAAGGCATTTGGTGTACTGGCTGATTCTATTCATTTTCCAAGCAAAGACTGTTGGAAAAAAAGGTACAGGCATATACCTAATTTCCTTTGTACTGCTTGGTAAATAGTAACACCAAAGTGTTACTCTGAGTGTTTATGGGGAGTTGATATTATTGTTATTTCTGCACTGGATTTTGTTTGTTTTATTACTATAGTGGTAGTCATGACAGTAGGGAAGATCCACCCTTGTGCTTATGGAAAAATTGTACATAAGCAGTAATAGTAGACCATTTTTTTCAGTTGTGGTTTATGTGAAGTTTTATCTGAGTTTTATAATCAGGTGATCCATCAAACATTTTGAACTCCAAGGCAGGCTGAAACAGTTGTTAATTTCTTGTCAAATATCAGAACAGCATTACTGAACATTAGTGGGCTCATAGTAGACATTAGTGTATACCCAGGTATGAGAACAACATTACTGAGCATTAGTGAGCTCATCAATATAAATACACATTAGTGTATACCCAGGTATATACTAACAGCATTACTGAGCACTAGTGGGCTCATCAGTATATGTACACATTAATGTATACCCAGGTATGAGAACAGCATTACAGAGCATTAGTGGGGTCATCAGTATAAGTACATATTAGTGTATATCCAGGTATGAGAACAGCATTACTGAGCATTAGTGGGCTCATCAGTATAAGTACACATTAATGTATACCCAGGTATGAGAACAGCATTATCGAGCATTAGTGGGGTAATCAGTATAAGAACCCAGGTATGAGAACAACATTACTGAACATTACTGGGTTCATAGTACACATTAGTGTATACCCAGGCATGAGAACAACATTACTGAGCATTAGTGGGCTCATCAATATAATTACACATTAGTGTATACCCAGGTATGAGAACAACATTACTGAACATTAGTGGGCTCATATTACACATTAGTGTATACCCGGGTATGAGAACAGCATTACTGAGCATTAGTGGGCTCATCAGTATAAGTACACATTAGTGTATACCCAGGTATGAGAACAGCATTACTGAGTATTAGTGGGCTCATCAGTATAAGTACACATTAGTGTATACCCAGGTATGAGAACAGCATTACTGAACACTAGTGGGCTCATAGTACACATTAGTGTATACCCAGGTATGAGAACAGCCTTACCGGGCATTAGTGGGCTCATCAGTATAAGTACACATTAGTGTATACCCAGGTATGAGAACAGCATTACTGAACATTAGTGGGCTCATAGTACACATTAGTGTATACCCAGGTATGGGAACAGCATTACTGAGCATTAGTGGGGGTCATTAATATAAGTACACATTAGTGTATATGCAGGTATATACTAACAACATTACTGAGCATTAGTAGGCTCATCAATATAAGTACACATTAGTGTATATGCAGGTATATACTAACAGCATTACTGAATGACTTGAGCACTAATCCAGGCATTCTTTAAAGTATTCAATTGTATGTATTACTGCTTGGTAGTAACTTGATTAAAGTGTAGATATCATTCTAAGTCTTTTGATTTAAGCACTTGGGCTCAGACCAGTTGTTTTACATTAGGAAGGTTTGTGGCCTGCACTGTGGTGGCAGGACAGGTAGCTTACATCCTTCTAAGTTGGGAACTGCTGATTGAGGGCTCAGTGTCTGTTATTCTAAAAGTGTATTAGTTCTGGTTTAAGCACTTGGGCTTCAGGCCAGTTATTTTACATTAAGAAGGTTCGTGGTCTGCACTCTTGTGGGAGGAGAGGCTGGACTATGCCCTTCTGAGCTGGGAATTTCTGGTTAAAGGCTTATAGTGCCTGCATATTTGAACTGTTTCTTACTGAAATTGGTACACCTTTTTTGCTATAGCATAGACTAGATCCAGGCCTGCAGAATCTAACTTTGTTTGTATGCTTGTTTGCTTGTTATTTCCCTGAAACGTTAATTCCACCTAAAACGTGGCTTTTCAGCGCTTCTGTGGATTCCTAGTGACATCTGCATTGCTTACTGTACTTATTTCCTTGTTTCACTTGAAAGAAAGTTACTGTTTGTCATTTTTGCATTTAAGTTACCTGTAACACATTGCATTTAAGTTACCTGGCACTTGCTCACTAAAGCAATTATATAAGTCAGCACTAAAAAATTAAAAGCACTACACCCTCACAAACTCCCCTTGAGTACCTTGTTCCCCATTGGCCCTTTTTTTCAATTATAAAGGAATTCCCAATACTATTCTAGCATGTCCAAAGGTCAGTTGTCAATCTCCTCTCCGGTCCAGCTGGTGAATCTGGGAATCTTGAGGCAATGTTACAACTGCCTCATGTACACAGACAACCCTCTCCTCCTCCCAACAAATTCTAACACATGTGAGAGTTGCAACCATATTGCCAAACTGGAGGCTAAGCTCTCTAAACTCAGTACTGGCGAAACCTGTCAGGAGGAGAAGGAAATCACACTCACTACAATTCCAGTCTCACATAGACCTACCACGACAGCAAACCAAACACATAAACACACAAAAACATACTCAGAGGCTCTAAATAAAAATCTGCCTAAGCAGCAGAGACCTCCAAAGCAGACACCCAAGCAACCGCTACCCCAAAACAAAACACGTGCAACACATAGCTCACAAAGCCAGTGTGCCAAACAGTCACAGCCCTTAAGGCTAAAAAATACACCTGATACACTTGTAATAAGTGACTCTATCGTCAGGCACACTGACGTCCCACTGACCAGGCTGAACAAGAAGAAGGTCATGGTGAGCTGCCTGTCGGGTGCTAGGATCCGCCACATAACACAAGCACTCAGGTCACTCCAAGGCAAGTACAAATATGACTCCGTCATTGTCCATGCTGGTGTGAATGATCTGAGACGTACCTCCCTGGACTACATGAAAAGAGACATAGAGGAGCTCTCTGAGCATGTGGCCCAGGTCGGTATGACCCTGACCTTGAGTAGCATCTTACCCTCACCAAGAATGATGCCACAATATGAAGACAAGATGATCAATTTCAACAATTGGCTTAAGTATTGGTGTCATTCAAAGGGGATCCAATGCCTGTCAGCTTGGGATGACATGCTCGACAAGCCACAATGCTTCACTAGGGACGGCGTGCACCTGTCACTCCTGGGCTTTCGGATATTGGCAAAGGCTCTTGCTACCCCTATAGTGCCTTTTTTAGGCAAGGCTCAAAAGACAAACCCACCTCCATAGGTATCACAAGGGATTAGAAACTAAGAGTAATGCTACTCAACACCAGAAGTCTAAACCTCAAGATGCATGCACTCGAAACTCTACTTAGCATGGAGAACATTGATATCTGTGCAGTAACAGAAACCTGGTTCAAGGCTCCCAAGAGCACCCCAGCACTACCAGGTTATACCTCATACCATGCTTTTCGGCCCCAAAACTTGGACCGAACCAGAAAAGGAGGGGGGTTATCAATATTCGTCAAAGATACCCACACCTCCAGGTTGGTGGCACAGCATGAAGCATCAGAGACTATCCATGTGCAACTAACAGTGGGTAAAACTGCCTTCCAGTTTATAGCCTGCTACAGACCACCCTCCCAAACCCAGGAACCCCACTCGGCCTTCCTGAGAACACTGGAAAATATGAAGGTCTCTCCAAACACCATTATATTGGGTGACTTCAACTACCCAAACATAGACTAGGAGCATTACTCTAGCTCCAACACCCTAGCTCAAAGGTTCCTAGAATTTATAAACTCAAATACTATGGAACAACTTGTTACCACTCCCACAAGAGGGGAAAACATACTGGACCTGATCATCACCAACATGGGGACTCTATGCTCCAGACCAGAAGTGTATCCCTCACTGGTAAGATCAGACCATAAACTAATCTCACTGGATATTCACATTCCGACCCCACCCCCTGCCCAGAAAAGCACAGTGAAAAACTTCTCTAAAGCAAATTTCACACTCCTCAAAACCGAGGTGGAATCCTTCAAAGCCCCCGGGCCTGTGGAAAATACGGCCCAGACCGCAGAATCTTTTATAAATGCATTCTATGAACACCTTCAGGAATGCATGGATCATGCAATCCCAAATAAAACCAATACCCAATCCTCCAAAGGCAGACGTCCTGTATGGTGGACCCCAGCCATAAACAAACTATACAATAGAAGGAGGAAGCTACTACATGATAGAGCAAAATCCCAAAAGGGAAGGCATCTCTGATCAGTGTTAGCAAAAAACTATGGGCACTCATAAAATCTTCTAAGGCCAGCTTCGAGAGAAAAATTGCACAGGACACTAAGGATAATCACAAGGATTTCATTAGTTATGTTAGGAACCTGGGTGGGAATTCCCAGATATGCTCAGAATTGGTCCAAAATGACAAAAAATACACCGAACCTACAGACATTGCCAACATCCTAGCTGACAGGTTCAGTGCAAACCCCCCCCCACCAAAAGGGCAAATATCTATCCCAGCAGAGTGCTGCCCCCCTGACATCTCAGATGCTCAGATAAGAACCACCCTCTCCAAAGCAAAAAACACAGCATCAATGGGACCAGACGGTGTCCTGGGCTGCGTCCTACATGAACTCCAAGAAGAGCTAAACCCAAACATAAAACTACTGTTCAATCTCAGCCTTACCACAGGATATGTACCAAAGAGTAGCGTACAACAACAGTGGTCCCTCTCCACAAAGGTGGTGCCTCAACAGATCCTGGAAACTATTGCCCCATAAGCCTGACTAGCTTGGTCTGCAAAGCTATGGAAAGGATCATCATGGACCTCATAAAAAAAGATATTGGGGGCCTACAGACACTGGATCCTACCCAGTTAGGCTTTGTTAAGGGCAGATCCTGCCTCTTAAACCTGGTCGATTTCTTTGAAACAGTTACCAAGGCCATTGACGAAGGGAAGGGGGTCCACACAGCCTACCTGGACCTCGCAAAAGCCTTCAATACAATACCTCACTCGAAAATTATAGATAAGCTCACCAGCTTAAATATAAACCCCTATGTCACTAGATGGGTTGCAAACTGGCTCAAGGACAGAACCCACATGGTTAGAATTGCTGGAGCCATGTCAGACTCTAAACCAGTTACAAGTGGCATCCCACAAGGCTCAGTCCTGGGACCTCTCTTGTTCGGTATATATTTCTTGGAGGTACAGGCCAACACGGAAGGACTGTGGCTGACCAAGTTCGCAGATGACTGCAAACTGGGTGCTATAATCGACTCTCCATCCGACACAAGCATCCTCCAAAAGGGCCTCATAGAAACAGACAACTGGTGCCAGAGCCATGGCCTCAAGCTAAACGCCAAGAAGTGTATAGTCATTCCCTTTGGCAAAAACAAAGTGCCCACAAATTACCACATAGGTGGTAATCCATTAAGTACGGAAGAAGTAATTAGGGACCTGGGGACCCAAGTTGATAGCAATCTCTCATTTGATAACCACGTGGCCAAAGTGGTTAGAAAAACATTTTATATAGCCCACCTAATCATGAAGGGATTCACATCTAGATCAGGGGAGGTCATTGTGCCTCTTCACTCATCCCTCATCAGGCCCATAATTGAGTACAATGCCCCTTTTGGGATGTACCTTACCAGACACCTGCAGCAACTGGAAAGACCCCAAAAGTACCTCACCAAGAGGATCAAAGGGCTCAAACAGATGCCATATGCTGCCCGGTTAAAGAAACTCCAGCTCTACTCAGTGGCATACCGCCTGCTCAGAGGCAATCTGTGCCTGATGTATAAAGCCATGTCCAACCCGGAATTAATGGACATGCTGCACCTCAGAAAATCCAAATCCCATCGAGCTACGTGCTCGAGAGACTTGAACCTCAGCACTGAAATAAATAGGATGTGCTGGAGGGACAGATTCATAACCCAGAGGCTCCCTTCACTCTGGAATAAAATCCCAGTTCAGGTTAGGCAGAGTCCCTCATTGACTCTCTTCAAGAGGAATCTTGATGAGTGGATGGGAGATAGTAGGTTTACCCCGGGTATCACTTCTCTGTCACTGTTAGACAGAGGCACAGTATACTAACCTCGAAAAAGGGCATAGCAAAATTAATTTAAAATGGGTGGCGAAAGCCAAACACACTCTGGCTAGGCTTATAAATGCCCTACAGCAGATAGCCTAGTATGAACTTATGAACCTATGAACATTAGTAGGCTCATCAATACCAGTGCAACCATGGAGGTGCTTAGGAGAAATGGCAGTGGAGTTTTTAACCAGATTGTTTAATGAAATCTTGGAAAGTCAGAGGATGCCTGAGGAGTGGAGAAAAAGTGTTTTGGTGCCTATTTTTATTTTATTTATTTTTATTTTACATTTGTTGACCGGGCTAGTCTGGCTGGATACATGTCCATTTTCAGCAGAGGCCCGAGGAGAAAAGCTCCACTAATTACTAAGTACATTACATAAAAAATCATTACTTCTAAGAAATAGCTAAGTTTGGAAGTCAAAAAGACCATCCAGAGGGAAGGATAATTTTAAAGAGAGACATATATACGAAATGCAGTTCATTACATATTTGCATTACATATTTGCAATTACTTATTAGCAATTTTACATAAATGATGCATAGTTAGAATTAGAACAGTTAAAGGAGGGGAGGAAGAGACAAAAATAGATAAGAAATGTGCAAAAGAAAAGGTTAATCAGGTGCACTGCAGGAACAAAGCCAATGGTTTAGGTAGAAAAGTTTAATTTTCTGTTTGAATAGAGGCAGGGATGTAGTCAAGGTTATGTCACTAGGTAAGAGATTCCAACTTCTACCTATAGTGTTAGTGAATAGAGAACCACCTGCTGTATTGTTTACCTTTATTGATTTTGTCATGATTTTACTAGAGGAGCGAAGTGAGTTGAGATTGTTGTAAGGGATTAGAAGTTGAGAGATTATCGGGGTGTTGTCAGGAAGGTGTAGTATGTTGTGGGCTATAGTGAGTTGAGGGATTATTAGGTAGTTTTGAAATTCGAGCCAGCCAAGTTGTTTTAGGTTTGTACAATGGTGGGTCCTAAAGGGGTTACCAGTGGCGAAGCGAGCTATGTTGTTATAACAGGTTGCAAGTTTATTAAGATTGATTTTCTTAAGGTTTGTATAAATGGGGGAAGCATATAGGAGAGTAGATAGGAGATGAGATTGTGCAATTTTGGTTCTAGTTGCTGGGGTTAGAAAAGGTTTGATGCAATATAGGGATCCAAGTTTTTTGTTAACAATCTTGATGGTGTTGTTAATGTGCTGATCGAAGGAAAGATTATTGTCAATGGTTATCCCTAAGAGTTTAGTGGTAGGATCAGGTGAGATGATGGTGCCATTATTTGAAGAAATGGTAAAGTTTAAAGGAGGGGAGCGAGTGGTGGGGGAGAAGAGGAGGAGTTTGGTTTTTTTGGCATTTAGTAGGAGAAACCATCTAGAAAACCAAGTTTCTACTGTGTTAAAGGTCTTTTGGGTCAATGAGGTCAGTTCAGTAGAGGAAGGGGCTGTGCAGATGAGGATAGAATCATCTGCATATTGTATGCAGGTAGCTTGTGGGATAGCAGTCTGAAGGTCGTTAATAAAGAGGGAGAACAGAAGTGGACCCAGAATGGAGCCCTGGGGAACTCCGATGGATATAGGCAAGAGAGATGAGATATGGTTTTCCCAAATTACTGCTTGTTGTCTGTTGCTAAGATGAGATTTAAACCAATTAGTGGCCAGTTTATCGCAAGAGAGAGATTCAAGAATGTGAATTAAGAGTGAGTGGTTGACCATGTCGAAAGCTTTAGAGAGGTCAATGAAAAGAGCGGAAGAGAGAGTGTTGTTGTTTCGATTTTTGTTGATAGTATCTACAAAAGATAGAAGGGCAGTGGTGGTGCTGTGGTGGGGTCTGAAACCATGCTGGCAGTTTGCTATTATGCTGTGAAGAGAGAGATAGTGTACAAGTTGTTGATGTATACATTTTTCCATGATCTTTGCTAGGGGTGAGAGAAGGGCAATTGGTCTAAAGTTGGAAAGGTCAAGGGAGTTTCCACCTTTATGCAGTGGGATAATATAGGATACTTTCCAGATATCAGGGATGGTTCCTTCTTGGATAGTTCTGTTGATAAGTAAGGATATAGGATATGCAATTTCTTTGGCAGCTTTCTGGAGGAACAGAGAAGGGAGCTTGTCAGCAGAAGGTGTACAGGGTTTCAGTTTGTGAATGAGTTTATAGATAAAAGAGGTAGATATAGGTTTTAGAGAGAAGTTAAAAGAGGAGGTGGTTATGTTAGTTGGTATATGAGAGTTGTTAGGGTTCATTTGTTTGGCTAAGGATTGAATAGTTTCAGAGAAAAATGAGTTGAAGACATTAGCAGTCTGGAGTGGGGTATCTGGATCAGTATTTAGAGGGGAAGGAGTTTTAGCAGTCCCTGGGGAGAGAAGTCTATTTACTGAGGACCAGAACTGTTTGGAGTTGTTAATATGAGTTTCCTGAAGGTTACAGTAGAAGTTTTTCTTGTCAGAGATTATTGCTTTTTTTGCAAGATTTCTAAGCTGGCGGAAATTAACTAAATCAGGTTTTTGTCTATCACATCTCCATTTTGTCCATGCTTTGTTTCTAGCATGCATGAGTTTTTTAGTGTTGGAGGTCAGCCATGGGGCAGGTTTGGTTTTAATTCTAATGGAGCGCTCAGGAGCATGTGTATTAAGTATGGATAAGAATGTAGTATTAAACAATAATACTGCTTCCTCCAGAGGAAGTGATTTTAAACAATTCCATTTACATGCTCTCAGATCAGCTTTAAAGAGGTCTATGTTAAAATGCTTGAGAGATCGAATTAGCCTTGTATTTGGGAGGTTGACATATTCTGATTTTAGTCTAGTAATGTAGGTTAGGGAGTGGTCGCTGATGTCATCTGGCAAGGTACCTACTTTATATTGTTTGTTAACTTTATTTGTGAGTATCCAGTCTAGTATACTCTCTTTATTACTGGGCTTATTGACTCTTGTAGTTGAGGTAATAGTTTGTGAGAAACCATGTAGGTTAATATGAGAGGAGGGATTGTCATTATTAATAGTGTTCCAGTCTATGTTAACATCGCCAAGAATTATGGTTTCTTGGGGGTAGGTGGTAGAGACCCAACTTAGAAAATCTTCTAATATTGGGATGTTATTACCTGGGGGAAGATACAAACAAATAATGTAAATAGATTTTTTGGTGTTAAGTTGGAGTTTAATAATGATGGCTTCTGTTTTGCTATTTTGGTTTGGGCATGCTGGTTGAGTAGTGATGTTAAGTTGATTTTTGAAAAGTATTGCTACTCCACCACCCTTGCGTTTTAAGCAGTCGTGTCTTACTATGTTATATCCTTGAGGTATAATCTCTGCGTCTTTAGTGCCTGTGTTTAGCCAGGTTTCTGAGAGGCAGAGCATGTCAAATGAGTGGGTATCTAAGAGGGCATGGATGAAGGGTACTTTCTTATTTATGCTTTGGATATTAAGGTGTCCTATAAGGAAGTTATTATTGAGGTTAGGAGAGTGGTTTTGGGGAGGTGGTGAGTTAGGGCCAGGGTTGGGGTGGATGTCTCCATCTAGTAGGGTAGGATTAACTAGTTTAGTTAAGAAGTTACTCTTTTGAATAGTTAGGGTTTTGTTTTTTTTGTTAGATAGTATGGGGTAGGTAAGGTGATGTTGCCTGTGGTATTTAGATAGATCATAGCTATGGGTAGAATTAACATTAGGGTATGGTGTGAAAGTGAGTCTAGTAGAAGTGTGTGTTTGTGAGGAGATAAGATAGTTGTTAAGTGAAATTTCAAAAAAGGTGAGATGGTATGTTGAGAGAAGGGTAGTCATGATTAAGACTGAGAGTAAAGGCATAGTTAGTATGTAGGGAGTCATGATTTAGTAATATGAGAAGAGAGGAAGCAGAGAGGAAAGTATAAGGGGAGAGATATGAGTGTGGAAAGGAATAGAGGGGTAGTAAATTTATTTAAAGCAGAATGGTAAGTAGGAATAGATTCTATAGAAAATAGAGAAGGGATGGCTGGAGAGGAAAGAGCATGTATAAGGAGAAGTGTAGGTAATGGAGAGAGGTAATAGTACAAGTATGGTCTTAGGGCTAAGAAAGAAGAAGGGGGGAGTGTAAGGGGTGTGTAGAGGCTAGATAACAATTTGGCGGGAAGGAGAGGTATAGGCCAGGAGGGATAGGGGTGTGGCTATGGAGCTATAAGAGTAGGACCCCTGGGGGTGTGGGAATTGGGGGTAGGGAGGGGAGCGGAGTGAGCCCGCAGGGCAAACGGAGCGGGTAGAGCCAAAGAAGAGAGGTTGAGTGGAAAACAATCAGAAGTTGCTGATAGGACAGGTAAGTAATCCGAGGAGAAAGAGGAATACTAGGAGAGTGAGGACTAAGTGGGGCAAGGCTGAGAAAGGCAGAGAAAGGAAAAGGGTGGAAAACACGAAAAGGGTCGCAGAATAGTGGGAAATATAGGACTTAGTATGTGAAAAGAAAAGTTTGCAAGGATAAGCAATTGTGGTAGTAGGGAGCCACCTAGTGGACTCAGCAGGTAAATGCTACCAGGGTAACTGACTGGGCTAGTGGACGTGGAGAGAGTCAGGAAAATGGAGTTACTAAAGGTTGAGGTGGTCGGGGAGGGGAGAAGCTAAGGTTGGCTGCTGGCAGAACTTGCTTTGAGATTAACAATAGCTGTTGAGAAACCTTGAAGAGCTGAAGGACATACTTTCTTGCGTCTTTATGGGAAGAGGCTTTTCCAAAATTGTAAGAATTGGTCCCTAGGTAGGGTAAGTGGCGGGAGACTTAGGCAGGGTACTCAAATCCCAGACCTACAGGTGGTCACAAGGCAGAAGAGTTTCTTGCGTCTTTATGGGAAGAGGCTTTTCCAAAATTGTTAAGAATTGGTCCCTAGGTAGGGTAAGTGGCGGGAGACTTAGGCAGGGTACTCAAATCCCAGACCTACAGGTGGTCACTAGGCAGAAGAGACAATGTTGAGAAACCTTGAAGAGCTGAAGGACATACTTTCTTGCGTCTTTATGGGAAGAGGCTTTTCCAAAATTGTTAAGAATTGGTCCCTAGGTAGGGTAAGTGGCGGGAGACTTAGGCAGGGTACTCAAATCCCAGACCTACAGGTGGTCACTAGGCAGAAGAGACTGTTTCAAGTCTCCAGAGGCAGGAACGCACAGCAGCCAGGGCGAACAAGAATAAAGGTGATGTGCAGAGCTGTAGTAACTACAGAGGGATAAAATTAATCAGTCACAGCTTGAAGTTATGGAAAGAGTAGTGGAAGCTAGGTTAAGAAGGGAGGTGATGATTCGTGATCAGCAGTATAGGTTCATGCCAGAAAAGAGCACTACATATGTGATGTTTTTTCTGAGAGTGTTGATGGAGAAATATAGAGAAGGTCAGAAAGAGTTGCATTGTGTCTTTGTGGACTTATAAAAAGCATATGACAGGGTGCCTAGAGAGGAGTTGTGGTATTGTATGAGGAATTCGGGTGTGGCAGAGAAGTATGTAAGAGTGATACAGGATATGTATGAGGGTATTGTGACAGTGGTGAGGTCTGCAGTGGGAGTAATGGATGCAATTAAGGTGGAGGTGGGATTACATCAAGGATCAGCTCTGAGCCCTTTCTTATTTGCAGTGGTGATGGACAGGTTGACAGACGAGATCAGACAGGAGGCCCAGTGGACTATGATATTTGCAGATTACATTGTGATCTGTAGTGAGAGTAGGGACCGTGTTGAGGAGACCCTGGATAGGTGGTGATATGCTCTAGAGAGGAATGAAGTTCAGCAGGACTAAGACAGAATATATATGTGTGAATGAAAGGGAGGATAGAGGAATAGTGAGGATGCAGGGAGTAGAGGTGGTGAAGGAGGATGAGTTTAAGTACTTGGGATCAACAGTTCAGAGCAATGGTGAGTGTGGAATACAGGTGAAGAAGAGAGTACAGGCAGGGTGGAGTGGGTGAAGAGTGTCAGGAGTGACTTGTGACAGATGGGTACCAGTAAAAGTGAAAGGGAAGGTCTACAAGAGGATAGTGAGACTAGCTATGTTATATGGGTTGGAGATGGTGATAATGACAAAAAGGCAAGAGTCAGAGCTGGACGTGGCAGAGTTAAAGATGTTACAATTTACACTGGGTGTGATGAGGATGGATAGGATTAGGAATCAGTATATTAGAGGGTCAGCTCAGATTGGACGGTTTGGAGACAAAGCCAGAGAGGCAAGATTGTGTTGGTTTGGATATGTGCTGAGGAGGGACGCTGGGTATATTGGGAAAAGGATGCGAAGGATGGAGCTGCCAGGTAAGAGGAAAAGAGGAAGGCCTAAGATAAAGTTTATGGATGTGGTGAGAGAGGACATGCAGGCAGGTGGTGTGACACAGCAAGATGCAGAGAACAGGAAGAAATGGAAACAGATGATCTGCTGTGGTGACCCCTAACAGGAACAGCCGAAAGAGAAGAAGAAGATAAATATAAGTACACATTAGTGTATATCCAGGTATGAGAATAGTATTACTGAACATTCGTGGGATTATCAATATAATTACACATTAGTGTATACCCAGGTAAAGTAGTTTAGTGCCACTATAGTTCTACCACAGGAGATCCATCATATAGGTGCAGAACATGTTAAGTTCAGCAGAGATGGTATACATGTGTGGTGTCTTAATCATGCACCAGTGACAAAGGGAAGGGAATAGTTATCTTGCTTAAAAGTACACTACAATCATTCTAGTTTGATGAATACCTTTCATGATCAAGATAAAACACTGGCAAGCACAGAGAGTAACCATTCCTTGAAGCTTTCGTTGTCAGTTCTGTGTAGTACATCCAGGGATTGATAGTGAAAGCATGCTGGACTCTAATGTATATATTCTAAAAGTATAGCCAGGGACCTGTTGTGTGTGGGGAGGATGCATATTACAAATATGTGCTTAGTAAATAAAGCATAAAAAACCCACCAAGGAATTTTGCAACAGCAAAATTATTTAGCCAGGGATCTGTTGAGTGTGGACAGGATGCATATTACAAATGTATGCTTAGTGAATGAAGCATAAAAAAGCCACCAAGGAATTTGGCAACAGCAAAATTATTTAAGAAATGATGGAAAGTATGTGATTAATAGATACAGAAAAACAGGATAAAACAAATTTCACCAGTTACTCTAAGCAGTTTTGGAGATTTAGCTACATAGATAAAATATCAGTTAATGGTGGTTTAGTGGCCACAGTGTGTATACCGAAGGCACATCCCATATCAGAGCATGTTGTGTTGTGGTTAGATGTAAAATGACCACTCCAAGCTCTGATGATTTTAGCCATGATATGTCAAGTGAGAAGGCCCCCACCCCAAAAATGATATAGATGCCTAAAAACTGACTTTGCAGAAGTACATAATAATGGATTCTCCTAGAGCCATACAAGGTATTTCTGCATATCTACCTGTATACCTGGACAGACTGACTGTGGGCTTTGTGACACAGAGAACTAGTTACATTACAGTAATCCTTGTAAGACATAAACAGATGGTGGCAGGTGATGTAGTATAAAAATCATCTGAGGATGAAATAGGACCTAGTAAACCAATCATATTGTATTACTGATAGCAAAAAAAATGCAGAATGAAAGCAGTTACACTGGAAATAACAGTTTATGTCCCCAAAAGCCACTGACAGACTGGCACTTATATGCAAAATTCATATGGACCAAACTAGAATTAAACCCCCTCCCATTAGCAATCAAGAAACTGGTGTTCCTGTCAGATCCTTTGCAGATTCACTTGAGTTACTACCTATTTTTTTTTTCTTTTAATGAATGTGTGCCCTGTGTCTCAAGTGATAAGTTAATAAATGTGTTTGAAAAAAAAACTTTGAGTTGACCCATGTAGAGCTATGGAATGATGTAACACATTTGTTCATGCATGAAAGTGAAATTGCCTACCTCAGGAGAAAGTTAAATCTCATTAGGCTGTGTCTTTCAGAAAAGCAGAAGCTGTCTTGCAGATTGTCAGAATGGGAAGAGCATGAGCAGTAAGCCTTGATATGTCAATGGGAAAGTTCTATAAATGTTATCGACCTGTTGCCACTGCACTACAGTGAGGTGCCTTCTCTGCTGTCCACGGGAAGAGGGCATGCTCTTCCTGTTGGAGACATATAGCTATTGCACTAACCACAAAATCAGCGATGTCACCAGTCCAAGTAAGCAACATCAACATCATCCCAGCTCCTTAACAAACATTAGCTACAAACTTTGCAATGGAAATCTAGGATGAAAGCATTAAACACCGACTGTTCTCCCTGCTTCAGTGGGGAAACTTTGTATCTTGGAAAACACTACATGCTAGTACTTATTAAGTGACACGAAGTACACTGTGAATTGGGGAAAGCGATTGATGACCAAAATGAAACCAACAGATGCTTACTTAAAGCAACATATATGGTCTTCCCAAAGATATTGTGCTGAGTTAATCATTTATTATGTGAATATGCCCAATTAAACAAATGCACAGGGTACTTAAGCAACACAGGGAGTTAAAACAGTGGGTATTTCTGATGTTTTCCTTAGAGCACATTGTGTAAAACAACATATAATTTTTTGTCATTGATGGTATAATGGCCATGGAACAGGGACCCACTTCTTGGTGAGGAAAGAATAGCTTTCTGGGTGCTCCAAACCAAATACAGTCTTGCCTCCAATGATCATTTATTTCATGGGCTAGTGAAAACCACTAAATCAGCTACAGTCTTTACCAGTAAACTTCATAAACATATCAAATGAGGTAGTGATTAAGGATATATATTCTTCCTGACTATGGTGGATTATGTTTGGATTCAGATATGAAGATCAGAAGAGATAACAAGTACTCCTTCCCTGAGCAGACAAAAATATTACCCTGAATGGATCCATTTTGACCACATAATTGTCTACCTGGCATCTATATACAAGGCAATACCTTCTCAGAGCCTTTCCAATCACCTGTAAATTAGCTACTATATTTCCAACCCTTATATAGTCTGTTGGCTATGTAAATGATTGAATATAAAACATGGACTATTATATTTTCTTTCATGCATAGCATAAAATTGTTTAACAAAGTATTGCTGTGTCAATGACTCAACAGGTAGCATACTCACATTTGATACAGGAAGATCAGAAGACTGTGGGTTCTGTTTCCATTCCAGACACATGGATTCATTTTCTACTGCTTACACCTCTCTGAAACATAAGGGGGTGTTTTCCACACTTTTGAGTGTGCCATCCTTCAGAAAATTAATTAAAATAATATTCCATCTGCCTGATCACAGGTAGCTATAAAAATTCCATACTATGGCATTTTTTGTCTATATTTAATTTGTATAATTTTGTCTTTATATATACAATGTCATAAATATCAAAACATGTATAATTCATTTTCAGAGGTATGCCTCACAACCTTTTCCCCATAACTGTGATTTTAATTTGCTCAAAGCAGTCAAATTTCATGTTTTGAAAGTGCAGTTGTGTACACTTGCCATAAATGTAGATGTTCAAATGTATTCACTGTTGCAGTCATCACCTATGGGTTATCCCTGCTGTGGTAGCCCTCAGCTGGCCCAAATACAAGAGTCAATATTGTTCTGTGTCAGCTGCTATCACCTGTAGACTGACGTCAGGTTGTCAGTGCTATAAAGCAAGGCAGCTGATGCCATTACATCAGTTTTTCTTGCCCTAATCAATCAGAAGCCCCCAAAAATATGGCAACTTGGTCTTGGTGGTTAACAATCACCCCAAGAAGCTTATGCCTCCCTAATGAAAGAAGATATAAGGGGGACGTAGGGAGGGAAACCAGGACTGCAACAGTGAATACACTTGAACATCTATATTTATGGTAAGTGTACACAACTGTACTATGTTCTTCATGTTTCACTGTTGCAGTCATCACCTGTGGGAAGATTCCCAAAACTGAAGAGAGGGGTGGCAGGATTGGGTGGAGACCTAGGCCTGGGTCAGCAAGCCTTGCAGAACTGCAGAGGCAAACCCTGCCCTAGCCTTAGAGAAAAGATGTAGGTGGTAATGCTTTGTAAAGGTATGGACAGAGGTCAAGGTGGCAGCTTCCAAGATGTCCCTGGTGGGGATCTCTCTGAGGAATGCTGTGGAAGTGGAGACTGCCCTACTGGAATGGGTATGAATAGACTTAGGGAGATGGTTTCTCATGAAGTCTGTAGCAAAAATGGATACAGTGTGATACCCATTTAGAGACAGTCTGCTTGGAAAAGGGCTTCCCCGCTGCCCCTAGGGCAAAACTAACTAGAAGTTGGCCCATTTTTCTGAAGGGTTTAGTACGGTCCAGGTAGTATCTGAGCTGCCTGTGCATGTCCAGGGAGTGCAGAATTTCCCCCCCCTTGTTTTGAGGGTTTGGGAAGAAGGTAGGCAGATGAATGGCCTGATTGAGAGTCACATTAGATATCACCTTGGGCATAAAGGAGGGGTTAGTCCTATGGGAAACTGTCTGCATGGAAAATGATGAAGGGCTCAATGGCCATCAGTGCCTGAAGTTCAGAAAATCTTCTGGCTGAGGTGATAGTCAACATAAAAGCAGTCACCCAGGAGAGGAATTTCAGCTCTGCTAAAGCAGCAGGTTCAAAGGGAGGTAAGATTCGTTTTTCTAGAACATAATTAAGATTCTAGGCTGGCGTAGGAGGCCATCTGGGAGGTCTGATGTTAGAAGCCCCTCTGAGGAATTGCTTAATCAAAGGATGAGAGAACAGGGGCGGGTCTGGGTTAAACTGAGCTGAAATGGCTGAAACATGGATTTTAACAGAAGAGAAGGAGAGGCCACTATTAAGTAATTCTGCTAGCTAGTCCAGGATAAGGGGGACACAATGTTGTGAGGAAATGCCCCCCCCCCCGGACTGGCATCAGGAGCAGAATCTTTTCCATTTCCCTGCATAAGATCTTCTGGTGCTTTTCCTCCTAACCTCTGTGATAATGTCCAGGAACTGCTGGCTTAGCAGGGGCCCTTCCCTTATCTTGGGAGTATCAGCCATGCTTGAGATTCTGCAGATCTGGGTGCAGCACCCCCCCCCCTGCTTGAGTCAAGAGGTGTGGGATCTGGGGAAGCTGCCAGGGAGGATGTGATGTCAGGCTGTGCACCAAGGGGTACCGATACTGTCTGGGCCAATCTGGATCAATGGGCCCCTCCTCCTTGATCTTGATGAGTACCTTGAGAATAAGAGGCAGAGGGGAAGGCGTACACACAGTGGGACTTCCAAGGGAAGGTTAAGGCATCCACCTTCCATGCTAGGTGGTGATATTCCCTGATGCAAAGTTTCTTTAGCTGATGGTTGAGGTGTGAAGCAAAGAGATCTACCTCTGGATTTCCTCACACTTGAGTGACTTGCACAAAGATCCTTTTGTGGAACTGCCATTTGTGGGGCTCCAGAATGTGTCTGCTTAAGTGGTCTGTCAGGGTGTTGTTGATCTTTGGTAGGTATTGGGCTATTAGGTGTAATCCCATGGAGGAGGCAGTCAGCCAGAGGTTCATGGCTAGCCTGCACAAAAGGTAAGATTGTGTCCCTCCCTGTTTGTTGGTGTACCACATTGCTGAGGTGTTTTTTGTTTTAATAAGGAGAACTCCTGGCCTGAGATGGAGGTGGAAGGATGTCAGCTCCTTTTGCACTGCAATCATTTCCTTCTGGTTGATATGGAAGGGAAGGTGTTGGACATCCGAAAGACCTTGGGTGCACCTGCCTCCTAGGTATGCACCCAAAGTGATGTCTGAGGCATTGGTGGTGATGGTCTGGCCAGTGGGGTGGTGGATGAAGGGGAGGCCCTGGTCCCTGGCACATGCCCCTGCCCACCAGAGCAACTCTGCCCTTATACAGGGGATCAGAGGGAGAGAGGTCTCTAGAGGTTGTCAGTGTTGGTACCAAAGGTTCCTTAGATACCACTGAAGTTTCCTCATGTGTAGCCTGGCCAGAGAAATCAGAAGGATGCAAGAAGCCATGTATCCCAATGCTTGCAGGAACTTCCTTCCTGTGAGGTGACTTTTGGACGCCAGCTGGGTAAAGTAGAGAGGTAGGGAGCTCAGCTTTTCTCGGGGTAGGAAAGTTATTTGGGATGCTGTGTCCAGTAGAGCTCCCAGAAAAATGATCCTCCCGGAGGGAGTCTGCTTTGATTTCTTCTCATTGATGGTGAACCCCAAGGAGGTTAGGAGGGTTTTGATGAAGTGTAGGTCCTGGAGAAGATTTTCTATGCTCTCTGTCAGGATGAGGCAGTCGTCCAGATAAGGAGAAATCTGTATATTCTTCTGTCTGCAAAATCCTATGGCCAGGGCCAAACATTTGGTGAAAACCCTGGGAGCAGTAGATAAGCCAAAGGGAAGAGCAGAGAACTAAAAGTGCTGTGAGCCTGCTCTGAAATGCAGGAATTTCCTGCAGGACTCCCTTATGGGGATATGGAGGTATGCATCTTTTACGTCAAGGGTCAACAACCAGGCATTTTTTGTCAGCATCGGCAGTAGCTGCTGCGGGGTTAGCATTTTGAATTTGCGGACCACCAGGGATGTGTTCAGCATGGACAGATCCAGGATGGGGCACCAACTTCCCTCCTTTCTGGGAACGAGGAAAAGCCTGGAATAAAAGCCTTTGCCTGCTTGATCTGTGGGTACAGGTTCTACTGCCCCCTGGGCTATGAGAGTTTGGACTTGCTTTAATGCCTCTTCCCACTGATCGAGAGGTAAGTCTGGGTATCCTCTGGGAATTGGGAGTTTGTTGAAAGTGAATTTGTATCCTTGGGAAATGATCTTTAAGATCCATTGGTCCTTGGTTACAGACAACCAATTTTCTTTGTAGAGGGACAGCCTTCCTCCGAGCTTTTGGGTGAAAGGAGGTCAGAGGGAGGGTGAGGGAGTCATTGTGAGATTTTGCCATAGAGAGATGGCTTAGACCTCCCTGCCCTAGGGGCAGATGTGGTCTATTGTTTGGTTCGATGTTGTCCCTGCTGTTGGGACCTGGGTGGCCTGTCCCTGTGGGGCAGATGTCTACTAAAAGAGCTCTCCAATGAATGGTTCTTGCGTTAAAGAGGGCACAGAACCAGCAACAGACAACGTTGTGGTCTGGGCCTAAACAAGTGACACAGCATGAATGGAAGTCTTGGTGTAGGGTTTGCTTTCCACAGGTGAGACAATTGTTAACTTTTTTTGGACATTGGTTAGTACAAGAAAAAGAGATCCCCAACAGGGTACTTAGCTTTAGACATTTTCAGCTGTGATCCGAACTCTGGTAGCGACCGACATTACACATGCAAACTGCTTCTGCTATGGGCTCCATGGCAAGAAAGACTGATGTAATGGTATCAGCTGCCTTGCTTTATAGCACTGATGACCTGATGTCAGTCTACAGGCGACAGCAGCTGATGCAGAAAAATATTGACTCTGGTATTTGGGCCGGCCAAGGGCTACCACAGCAGGCATAACCCACAGGTGATGACTGCAACAGTGAAACATGAAGAACATCAGTAATCCTTCTCTTAAATTATTACAGATAAATCATATAATAAAAATACAACTTTATTAATCCTATCACAAAGCTGTGCAGCATTGCAAATTTAACAGCAATTTTACTCTTTCCAAAACAATGATACTTTCATTCTTTTTAAACAATAATTCTTCCTTTATATTATTCCAGTTAAGTCAGATAATGAAAAAATAGTTTTATCAAGCCCGTTACAAAGCTTTACATCCATGCCATCATATTTCCCATATAATAGCATGGTTATACTGGGTCTATATCATAGTGTCAAAGTTTAAAAACTTCGAATCACTAAAGTTCGAACTTTAATGATCGAAGTTTTAAAACCTCAAATTCTATAACGGAGATTGCCATAGAGTGCAAGAAGGGAAGATTTCCCTTTACTGCACTGTAGTGCGATCTTGGAGTTGGTATATTTAAGAAGCGGGAGGTGTGGGGGGTGCACAGCTTTTTTTTTTTGTTTTGGGCTGAAAATGTTTTTTTTTTCACTTTTGAAGTATTAAAGGTTCGATCATTAAAGTTTGAACTTTAGTGATTCAGACTTTTAATACCAAGACAATATGATATAGATGCGGTTATATTTATAGAAAATACATGTTTTGCAATATATTCTTGTAATAAAACAAGCCAAATGTTTGCATTGTATTACACACTGTAAAAATGTGCATGGTGTTTCTTTGTATCTACATAACTGACATTTTTCTTCAAATCATTTATATAATACAGGAGTCATTTATTTCATTGAATGCTTGAAATGTGAAATGTGTATTTTGCTGGCTTCTGAGTCTGAAATTTCATAATGAAAAACAATGCTGGTAAGTCTTTTAGGAGACTGCATCACAGTGCAGAGTGGAAATTTTCCCTTACATTACTGTAGTGTGATCTCAGAGTTGGTATATATAAGTTGGCATCTATAAATTTCAAAGGTTGTTTGGGAGATGCCAGTGGGTTAGCCCCCCCCCCCCACATTAAAGTTTCATTTTATTTTATTTATTTATTGACATTTTGCATTTCAATCTTTTAGGCTCAATATTTTGAGATTCAAATGTTATTCCATAGGCCTTATAACACATACACATTTACTGAAAATTTAAGCAATAATTTCCATAAAAAATCCTGACATTCACACAACAATGCAAGTCTTTTCCATCTGTTCCTGACAGTGACTTGTACATCATGTTCTAACTGCTTTAATGGATCTAAGAAACAGTATTCCTGCATAATTATGTGATACCACTACTATAGCATATTTTATCTATATTTGATTTCCATCCTTCTTTCTCCGATAATTTACTTATTTTTGTTATTAAGAGCAGCTAATATTTTTTCTCTTTTATTCTTTCCCAAGAATATTCATGTAATGCTTAATATCTGTCTTGGTAGAGTATTGCTCAGATATTTTACTATTTTCAAAATCGCAAATAAATGTATTGATGCCAGATATACATTGCAGTTAGTAAAGTAGTCCTATTTTTATAGACTTTAACCTTAAGTCCTAGAAAGTACTGAACAAATCCTCTAAAAGTCATTTTCTTTCTCTGTAAGGAAACAAATATAGTTCCCCCAAATGGATAAGTTTGCCCTAAAATACAGAATTGGTTAAATCTTCATTTTGAAAGGCATTCTAAATGTCTTCTGTAATTTCAAGTGCTTTCCACGTCTTCCAGATATCATCCCATTATTATTCTTTGACTTCTTGTTACCAGAATTGTTGCCTTGAATGATCAATTCTAATACTAAAAATATATATCTCTGTTTTAACTTTTTCACCAAATCTTTTTGGTTTATCCCCAGTTCCATTTACACCTGCATATGACAGATTCGGTGTAACACATGGTAAAAGAATATCTATCAGATGGGCAAATATTCCCACAAGATTCTGTAACTGAGGTTTTCTACATATTTCCAGTTATATGCTGCCATTCAACAAGCATAAATTATTCATGTGATGATGTGCATATTAAATGACCGGTTGGGTGGGCAGGATTTCATTTTGAGTAAAAAGCTTATAGATGAATAGGTGCAGACTTCTGTCCAATAGTTATTTGGGGGAGGAATTATTACAGCTGGTAGATCCAAGTAAACTTATAAGATATCTCCATTTAATGATGCAGCTTCCAACTATCAGCATGCTCAGGAGATGGAATGAGGCAAAACTTGTCATTTGGAACCAGCTTAGCAGGGATTCTTCAAAGTATGTTTTCAAATTTTTTACATTTCTCCAGCTATAATTAAGTTTAACCGGGGAATGTGACAAGTGTATTAGAAATGAAAATTTGTAGGATTTAAATTATACCAGTTTACAAAGGGTCATATAAGAGGTCTCACTTCAGAAAAGTAGGTCAGTATGAAAGGCAGAGTTAGTCTAATTTATCAGTACTTATAAGAATGATGGGAAAGGGACTATTATCAAAGATATAAATGGATTAATGGACAGAGAAGTGGCTCAGCTGCTACCTGAAGAGACGCTCAAAGGTGGCTCATGCTAGAACTCATTAAAATATGGACAGATATTTGGCACCAGCAAATGTGGGTGATTCACTTCTGTCATCTAGTAATTATTATTATATAATTATTATAGGAAAAACAGTAGTTCTTTTCAAAGATGAGGCCAGCAAAATGCAGGGTTACTACATAGGTTTTGGAACTGTAAAATTAGATGTACTGAGATCAGTCCTTAAGTTTACAGAATATCAACCTGGGATACATTTCCCTATGTCACAGAAATAAATTTTGCTTGTGTGATATCTAAGAGTGTAGTTCTAAAGGGGTGATAGTTCTATGAATTTGATATTCCCTGGTCTGTATTACCATGGACTTAGTTGCAAGTGAAGAGAAAATATCAGTTAATATGCAAGTTCCTTTTCAAAGTGCAGCATTTAGAGATATGCCCTTTCAGACATACAGAACTCCATCAGAAGTAGAACTAGCAACTAAGCAACAGCCAAACACACACACACACACACACACACACACACACACACACACACACACACACACACACACACACACACAATAATTATGTAATGTATGATTTTAGTAAATCTAGACATAAAATATATAATTGTCATATAAGATGACGCACTCTGCTGAATTTAGATATTAAACACAGATTTTAATAAAAAGGGCTCGTGTATAATAATACTACTACTGTCTTAACTTGTCATAAATGACATACACTACGTTGAGCATCAAGGGTAAGCATGATGATTTTCTTATATAAGTAAATATGCATAACAAGTCATGTAATCTTGCTTTAACTTGAATTGTAGTTTTTGTAACCCATCTTGACCGTATATAATACTTAAGCGGATACCAAGGTAACTAATGCTTTATACATGACATCAAATGGACAAAGTTGTTCAAGAGAAACAATAGAAGCCTGAACTTAAAATGCTACAGAATGTAACAATCATATTCTGAACAAATAGTATTAAATTGACAATAGACACTCAGTTTAATAACATGGGTTTCTGTATAATAACGCTACTGTTTTAAATTGTCATAAATGACATGCACTATATTGAACATAAAGGGGAAGCATGATGATTTTCTCATATAAGTAAATGTGCATAACAAGTCATATAATTACTTTAACTTGAATTGTGGTTTTGTAACCAATCTTAACCATACATAATACTTAAGCTGTTACCAAGGTAACTAATGTTTTATACATGACATCAAACTGAAAAAGTTGTTCAAGGGAAATAATAGAAGCCTGAACTCGGAATGTCACAGAATTTAACAATCACATTCTGAACAAACAGTATTCTGTGGTAGTGCAGCGGTAGCATTGTTGCCTCACAGCAAGAGGTTCTCCCGTTTGATTCTCGGCTGGAGTGTGTGGAGTGCCTTCTGTGTGGAGTCTGCATGTCCTCCCCTCAGTTGGGTGGGCATTCAAAAGACATGCATAAAAGGCCGTGCCTTTGTTGAAGGTTGAACGTTGAGCTGGCACCTCGGCATTCGTGAAAATCTACTGCCAACCATTAGCAGACCAGAGTTCCGCTGTGACGACCCCTAACCGGGAAAAGCCAAAAGACAACAACAACAACATTCTGAACAAATAGTACTAAATTGACAATAATCACTCAGTTTAACCTTTGCTGATTATACAAAATAGAATGTTGCCATTTAAATCTAAAAACATTCAGTATATGCCATACAATGGCAATTTATAAATATGGAAAGGGAATTTGTAATAATTAATCACAATATGTGATTTTTTTTTGTTTTAACCTATAATTCACTTATTTTATAATTAGAAATGACAGATTTGAAAATCCTTATGTGTAGGAAATGGGGGGAAGAGGGATGCACTGATAATTAAAATGCACTAACTTTCATCAATGTTCACATAAAACAAACTTGATGCTTTAAGTAAGTTAGCAACAAACAAAGTGATTACTTAAATGCTGGCAAACAATAAAATATAACTTCTGATATATCCAGTAAAATACATTGTATTATAAACATTAGATATAAATATTATTACCGTAATACATTTGGAAAGGCTTCATCAAGAAGGGTGAATATGTTAAATAACTGTGCTATAATCTTTTACTGAGGTTTTATATGATGCATCCTACTTTACTATGATTGAATTGCTTGTCATCTACCTTTCATGTAAATATTAATTGCTTATACAATAAGTAGACATTTATATTGTATTATAATTCTGTCTAATTTACAATAGCACTATATCTGTTTAAAATAATATAAATATTGCTTATTCCTATTACAAATATTCTCCATGTGATAATTTAATTTATGGCGCTCAGATGTTCTGAATTGTCAAGGTATGAGTGATAATCTGATGGACTTAGGTTTATCCATCAGATTAGGAAAGATTTTCATTCCATGGCTAATGCAGAAATTAGTTTTGTTAACATTTATTAATTTAAATATATTTCACAAAAACATTTTTAGTATGCCTGACCAAAACATTACCTTATTGGTATACACTCAAAGTGTAAAACTGATAAGTTCCTTTAAAAGCTCAAACATATACTTTATAGTTATCAGAGAAAAATGTTTAATAGTCACAATAAAACATAAAACACATAGTCTAAATAACGTAAGATGGATTTAACTTTGTTATCTTTAAATACCAATGGCTTAAACAATCTTAGCAAGAGATCAAATCTACTGAAATATTTAAAACTGAACAAAGCACAAATTGTCTTCCTTCAAGAAACTCATTTCAAAACAAATGACAATTGCAAAGGGAATCGTAGGGAATATATGATATTGTCGCAATCCACTTATAAGACAAAGACAAAATGGGGTAACAATTTTATGAAAAACAAATGTGATTAACCCAGAAATCATTTATAAGTATGAAGATAAAGAAGGCCTTATGACATTAGTAATAGTTAAATATAATAACAGAATATAGACCTTAGACAATTAATACTAGTTCCCAGGCATTGGAACAGGAACTGTTAAAAAATGTTTGGATTTCATTTCCAATAATTATAAAGACAACTTAATATTAGGAGGAGATTTTAAATGTATATTTGATATTTCCGAAACTACAAATAAAAGACCACTGTGTACATCTGCTGTATCAAAAGCTTTAAACAAGTGGGTAGAATCACTTCATCTTGTAGATACTTTCAAATTTAAAGAAGATAAATCTTTGTTGTTTTCCTATGAAGATCACAGATTTGGTACCCAAACTAGAAAAGATAAAATATTTGCTGCCCATGACTTACACTCTAAAATCATTAATTTCTCAATCACTCCCTGCCCCTTTCCAGACCACAATTCATAGATACTAAAACTTCAAAATGGTTACAAACCATTAATCTTTAACTCCAGAATTCCAGCATATATAATTAAAATTAAAGAGTTCAAACCCTGGTTATTTTCTGAGTTACAGCTCTTCTTAGATATTAATTACACCACAGAGATAAATAAAATAATGATATGGGGCTCATTAAAAGCTTCCATATATGGTAAAACCCTAACCTGGTATAAAAAAATCAGAGAATGGGATTCTGAAATATTAGCTATACAATCCAAACTTTTGTCAGTAAAAGCAAAAAAGAAAAACTAAATCATTTGGAGATGAAAAAGAAAGTAGAAGTATTAAACAATAAATACAACAAAATTCTAACACATAAAAATAGTTTAGCTTTAGAAAAACTAAAAATGAATACATTGGCCACTTCTCTCAATATCTACATCATTTATCCACAAGAATCAAAATACAATCAAAAGCTAATAACATTAAAAGTATCTTCCATGAAAAGAAAGGGAAAAATGTCTCGGCTATAGGTGACATTCTTGATGCCTATAGATATCACTATATGGAACATTTCCAAAAAGAAAATATACACATTGATCAATTAAATCTAGATGAAAAATGTTCTAATATAAAAAAATACCAGAAAAATTAAAACTAGATCTGCAAGCGCCCATATCCTACAAAGAAATTACAAATATAACAAAAGAGGGTAAAAATAATAAGGCACCGGGTATAGATGGCATAATTATGGAAATATATAAACTTTTTCCTTCAAAGATACTGTCACTCTTCCATAAAATTCTATTAGAAATTCAGGCACAAGTTTTAATACCACCCTCTTGGAGATATTCTTTAATCACACCAATCTTAAAGGAAAACAAATCGCCAAACCTCTGTACCTCATATAGACCTATATCATTATTAAATAACGACTATAAGATATTTATGACAATATTAACTAACATAATGAAAATGCCACTATCCAGAACAATAAATAATGATCAAACTGGATTTATATATCATAGACACACACGTGACAATATTAAAAGGATAATTTCTCTTATAGATTATGTTAATAAAAAAATAAAGAAATACTCATGGCTGGCTTAGATACAGAGAAAGCCTTTGATTCCCTAAATTGGGACTATTTATTCAAAATCCTAATACTATTTGAATTTCTTGCATCCTTTGTTCATCTCCTAAAGAATATATATACAAATAATTTAGAGTATGTTAAGTTAGGTCATTTTACCTCTGAATCTATACATATAACAAAAGGCACTAAACAAGGATGTCCAATTTCACCGATTCTATTTGCTCAGGCTATTGAAATATTGGCATATTCAATTTGTAACAATATAAAAATCAAAGGAATAGATGTCTACGAATAATACAATTCTAAAGTAATGCTATTTGCTGATGACATATTACTAACATTATCTAATACAAAAGAGACATTAGAAGACTTAGATATATTAATTGAGAAATTTCACATGACTTCAGGACTCCATTTCAATAAATCAAAATCAAAAATGTTATTTTTAAATTAAAAAAAAAACTGCAGACTAAGGGGGATCACATCATAGGGAACCAAGAATCTACCTTACAATATCTAGGAATTGAGTTATGCAAGGATAATAATGAATTAGTAATACTGTCAAGGAAAATAGAAGTCAAACCAGACAGTTTATTAGCAGCAACCAGAAAACACAAATACACACGTTAACCCAGGTTTCGTCCTCCCAAAAAGGACTTCTTCAGAATAATGAGCAAAATCAACTTCACATTTAAATAACCAACTCTTACATCACTAATTAATGTCATTATTCAATTGAAACAATTAATTTAAAATGACTTCATTATAAGCCTTCTACTAATTTCATTAAAATCAAACTTAAAGGAGCCACATTGCATCACATTAAATGAAAGGTGGAAACCCTATATACACTGATGAAATAAATCCACAATATGTAAGGTATAAAAATATATATTACAATTACACTACTTTGAGCCATTGTTAATTGCATCAAACATTATAAATTAATGGTAGTTGTGATTAATCTGAATAAATTGTCCTAAAGCATTACATACACTTAAATTCTGATAAAAAAATCCTTATAAAAATTTATTTTTATATATATAAATTAGTGAACAATACATACATATACATAATAAAGTCATCCTAAAATATGCCTCAACTTTAAAATAAGGGCTATAATAATATTTTTGTTGATGCCTGGACTAATTAGGGCATTTAACCTTAACTGCCACTTCAGTTCACATACATCAAGGTGAATATCTAATACTTTACCCTGTAAATCTTTTTTGACCTGCTGAATTATACAAAATTTAAATTCATGGTCTACATTAGCTAAAATATGTCTAGCCAGTGCATTAGTGGCTTTACCATGTTTTATATCCAGTACATGCTCCTTAATTCTCTCTCTAAAATATGTGGATGTTTTTCCCACATAAAAGGCGGGACATTTTTGACATTGTGCAATATAGACCACATTTTGTGTATAACAATTAAAATGTCCTGAAAGGTGGACCATTATATGGTTAACTCTTATACAATCCTTAGTAACCATAATAGACTTACATGTACTACACCTTCCACATTTAAAATTGCCAAATTCTCTTCCTACTAGGTCTACTTTTAACTCTGACTCTCTCTGTAAAATTTGTTTAAAAGATTGATCTTTACGAAAAACAAACTTGGGGACCCCCCATTTTTGTATTCACGTATTTGTCTAATATCAGAACACCCCAATTTTTCTCAGCCATCGCCATAAACCATTCTACATCTTGATTGTATGTGATCACAAAAATTAAATTCTCAATATGATTAAATTTACACATATTTTCATCCTTTTTTTCATTATTACCTTGATTCATATTAAGTATAGTCTGATATAACCCTGTCTTCCTTTTATGTAGAAGTTCTTTCTTGATGTTATTACACAATTCATCTGAGTAACCCCTTTTCTTAATCATAGTGATCATAAAATCTAATTCCTGTATAAATGCATCACTATCACTCACCATTCTAGCTGCTTTTACCATTTGCCCTTTAATAATGGCTCTTTTTTGATGGTATGGATGCTCACTATAGAAATCCAGATAAGAATTAGAAAATGTACTTTTCCTAAAAATATCAGATTTAAAACAATTATTGACCCTATCGATGGTTAAATTTACATCCAGATATGAAATACTATCCTTACTAAAATTGTATGTAAAGTGAAAAAAATTAACAGTATTGTTAATATAATTAATGAACGCATCGTGTTTCACAACTATCTTCCCATACAATAAAGATATCATCCAAATAGCGTATGTATTATGTAATATAATTATAACAGATGGATGTAAAACCAAATTTCTGTTCCCAGTAAGACATGATATAATTTGCATATATGGGGGCACATGCTGCCCCCATAGCTACTCCTGTTATCTGTTTAAAAAAATGCCCATCAAAATAAATATAATTATTTTGTAATACAACTTCCATAAGTGTTATAAAAACATTCACTTGGTCTTGATCAAACAACTTAGTTTTAATTAATTGAGGTTCTAACCAACTCAGAGCTATATCATGGGGAATAGCAGTGAATAAATTACATACATCAATGGTTAGGAACATGGTATCATCATTAATACTTAACCATCTTATTTTGTCCAAAAGCTCCATGAATCTTTTGTTATATATTCAAATACTTTTAAACACTTTTGCATATGTTGATCTAAAAATTGACTAATAAAATGTGTCTTACTTCTTTTCCCATCAACTATCGGCCTAAATTGAATATTATGAAGGCCTTTATGTAGTTTTGGAATACCAAAAATACTACTAACTACTGGAAAATATTTTTTTTTTAAATTCATATTCTATTTCATTAAGCTGTCCTTGATACAACATATCATCTAAAAGCAAATCTGTTTTTTGATGACTAATATTAATTAAATTGTTAATACTCTCTGTGTAACTTTCACCCATCAACATATTCATCATGGCATTATTGTAATCCATCCTCTCAATTATTACTACGCCATTCCCTTTATTGGGTTTCATAATCCATATGTCTTTATTTTTCACTAATGTATTCAATTAATCAACTTCATCATCAGTTAAATTAGAATACCCACTTTTATAAAATCTATTCATGTGTTCAATGATGTCCATTTCACATGCCTTTTCAAATAAGGCTACAGTCTGATTTATTGGAGGGTTAAATTGACTAGGTTTTTTCAAAAAATTACCCTGTTTATCAACTATATTATCAGGAAACCACATTCTTAGATTCATTTTCTGAGTCATTTTCTGAGTGAAAATTTTAAGATCTATTAACATTTTAGTAATATTGCCTTTCCAACAAGGAACAAATGTGAAACCTTTAGATAATAAATTTGCATATTCAACGTCAAAATCATATTTGGTATAGTTGTATACTTTAAAGTCATCATAAGTAGTACAAATCACTTTTGGGTTACTCAATGCATTGAATTCAGATGCCCCTTCCATTTGATTAACTAGTAATTCTACTAACAAACTTATTTCATTATTATCATAACAATTAGAAACTTCACTATAATTACTGTCAGATGTTGATGAACCACCAGTGTAATAAACATTATGTATATTACAACCAGTATACTTAGTATCTAAACTATCTTCTAAATAACTATTAAACATAAACAAGTTGTCATTGTTGTATACACTCAAATTTAAACAATTATCCACAAGACTATTAACAACATTTATTGATTGATTAATACTTGCATTTTGAATGTTATCAAAATTATCCACAGTCCCAGCATTAACAATCCTTTTTGGATATTTGTCGCACAGATTCAAACGTGGTATGAATTCAGACAAAATTCCTTGTTGTGAGACAGGAACATTACTTCCTACAATCATTGACCCAATCATACTGCCACCATATGAAGGTGAACTCATATTTTCAACGGTTAATGAAACTCTATCATTGGCTGCTGAATGAGAGTCCGCATGGAAGTTAAGGTTAAATGCCCTAATTAGTCCAGACATCAACGAAAATATTAGTATAGCCCCTATTTTAAAGGTAAGGCATATTTTAGGATGAATTTATTATGCATATTTATGCATTGTTCACTAATTTATATATAAAAAAAAATTTTTTTTAATTTTTTATAAGGATTTTTTTATCAAAATTTAAGTGCATGTAATGCTTTAGGACAATTTATTCATATTAATCACAACTACCATTGATTTATAATGTTTGATGCAATTAACAACGGCTCAAAGTAGTGTAATTGTAATATATATTTTTATATCTTACATACTGTGGATTTCTTTCATTAGTGTATATAATTTAGGATTTCTACCTTTCATTTAATGTGACGCAATGTGGCTCCTTTACGTTTGATTTTAATGAAATTAGTAGACGGCTTGTAATGAAGTCATTTTAAATTAATTGTTTCAATGAAGTTATTATTGAATAATGACATTAATTAGTGATGTAAGAGTTGGTTATTTAAATGTGAAGTTGATTTTGCTCATTGTTCTGAAGAAGTCCTTTTTGAGAGGACTAAACCTGGGTTAACGTATGTATTTGTGTTTTCTGTTTGCTGCTAATAAACTGTCTGGTTTGACGTCTATTTTCCTTGACAGTATTGTTAGTTTACTGGTTACAAGTCCGGTGTTTGTGTTGTTCTATGGGAAATATGGAGCCTAATACCGGTATTTTGGATCTTTTGCAACAAATTAATGAACAACTATAAGAGCATACAGCTCAAATCAAATCTTTGGTGGAAAAACAGCAGCAACCAGGTCAGCTTAATTCATTGTATGGGAGTTTGGGAGTGCCACTAACCCAACCAACACAAAATTCTGGTAATATTCAAGGAATCACAGTTAGCAATAATAGTGGTAATGAGAAAAGCATCACAGAAGGAGAACGTATAATGAATAATAATATATTAAGATGGAAGCAGTTTAATTACAATTTTCGACAGGGTGAGAATAACCACAACCAGCATCCTGAAACTATGAATGTATCGTTATCTGAACAGTTAAAGGTATTTGAAACAAAATGATTTCAACTGAAGAAAATACAGCTTGAAAACAATTATTTAATAAGAATTTAGAACTTAAATTAGTTCCAAAGGGTCTCCGAATGTGGAGGTACCCAAATGGAGCCGAAAATGATGATCAAATGCTTAAGGAAGTTCATCAATTATTTGATCAAACAGGGTTGACTCTAATGAGTATTATGGTAAAATTCAATAATGCGAAGATTGACCAGTTGACTGTAGACTTGGAAACGGTTAATGAAAAAATTGTTAATGATTTACTCTTTGAGCAATATATCACCAATTATGGTAATATACTTGACAAAGTTGAGCAAAATTGTCAAGTAATTTTTTCACGCAAAATTAATAAAATCAAGAGAGACACTAACACATATGCCGCAGACAAAGCATATCCATTTTCGGAAGGAAATCGGGGTTGCCATGGTAATCATGAGGGCTCAACCAATAGAAGGATGGAAGTTAATGACATGGCTGATTCACAGGAAGGAACAAATCAGCCTTGGTGGGAGGCATGCCCTTTAGAGGATGGACCGAGACAGTCAGAACAGCTAAGGAACAAGGAGCAAGCCAGCGAACAAAGTTTATATCAGCAACAGGGAGGTCATCCCAAAACATGGTATGCAAAAAAGGTATACAGCGGCAATCCGAGATGGAAGTGGCAAATGTGGCACTAGCAACTGAAAGTGTAAGTTTATTTAATGTTTTTTCTTCAGATGCATGTAACGCCAATATTAATGGAACAGATTGACAACCTGTTTGATGTCTGGTTTGTTGTTACATTTGAGAATTGATTCCAAATTCATAGTGTAATTATATCTCTCACATATTGTATTTGTTTGTTTTCTGAGTAAGTGGCTGTCAGTATTCATCAGACAATTTACTACATTGCCTCAGAATGCCCATGCCAATCAGGCTGGCTGGAGAAATGGTTGGAAAGTGACCGTTGTTTATGGCAGATTTTTACCATAGCTACTATTTGGGAGTGGGCTACTTTGACCAGATTTTGTTCTAGGATTAACGAAGGCCCTTATTCTACTGAATGCTAGGGGGTGAAAAAAAAGCTATGGCAATGCTTCTCAGTGCACAACTAAGTTGCCCACAATGCAGCAGGGGGGCTTGGAAGGGTTCTACTAACAGATGTTTAGTAGAAAATAGTCTTTCAATGCATTTGTGTCTGTACAGGGCCCGCTAAATTCCATTGCATGGTGCACAGAGGCTTAAATACAAACAAGAATAAACACTTTTAAGCTAAACTACTAATAGGAAAACGCACCATGCGCTTTCGTCCAGTAATCTCCAACTCAGATGAAGCTCAGACTACACACATCTGCCTCAAGCATGCAGGCAAGGCCCTCCTAATGTAAAATGGTTGGAACAGTGCTGAAGTGTTACAATACAGTCTAGATTCTGCAGATCTGAATCTAGTCTATGCTATGTGCTTGCTACTTAAAGCAACAGAACAGCTTTTTTTAAGTGCAGAAAATACAGTAAAAATCAGCAAAATGATAACATACAGTAGTCAGCAAAGTGTAAAGGAAATTCACAAAGTACTTATATTTTTATTTTAACAGTGGATGCTTTGGATTTCATCAGAATATCTCCATCCTCTGGCAACATTCACCAAATGTTGAGCAGCTCATAAAGAGTGCAGACCTGTGCAACTGCAAGGCTTAAATACAAACAAGAATAAACACTTTTAAACTAAACTACAAATGGGAAAGTACACAATGAACTTTCCTCCAGGAATCTCCAACTCATATGAGGCTCAGACTATACACTTCTGCCACAAGGGTGCAGACAGGGCCCTTCTAATGTAAGATGGCTGTAATAGTGCTCAAGTATTACAATACAGTCTAGATTCAGCAGATCTGAATTTAATCTGTCCTACATGTTAGCTACTTAAAGTAACAGTACAGCTTTTTTATTTATTTATTTTTTATTTATTTATTGCATTTGTTAACCAGGAAAGTCCACTAGGTCAAGAAAGAGCCCATTTTCAGTGGAGGCCTGGGGAGAAAAACTCCACATTAATTACATACAAAAGTAAAAATGTTAATACATAGAACAAAGTATTATGAGCAGTACTTTTACATTCATCAATTACATGTAAATGATGTTTAATTACATACAAAAGTAAAAATGTTACTACATAGAACAAAGTATTTAGAGCAGTACTTTTACATTCATCAATTACATGTAAATGATGTTTAATTACATACAAAAGTAAAAATGTTACTACATAGAACAAAGTATTATGAGCAGTACTTTTACATTCATCAATTACATGTAAATGATGTTTAACTACATACAAAAGTAAAAATGTTACTACATAGAACAAAGTATTATGAGCAGTACTTTTACATTCATCAATTACATGTAAATGATGTTTAATTACATACAAAAGTAAAAATGTTAATACATAGAACAAAATATTATAAGCAGTACTTTTACATTCATCAGTTACATGTAAATGATGTTTAATTACATACAAAAGTAAAAATGTTACTACATAGAACAAAGTATTTAGAGCAGTACTTTTGTATTTAAAGAAAGTAATAGCAACACGAGTGATAATGTTTCAATCAGATATAGATATGTAAGTAAAGATGGCAGCATTTGACCTAACACATGAGTATAATTATATTAGCAGAGTTCGTAGCAGAGGAGAGTTGATTTTAGGGTAGAAAGGAGGTGACGTAAGGGCTAAAGGAGGAAGGGTCAGGTTAAGGTGATAGCAAGGAGTCAGCATGGTAAGGAGGGTGAAAGGAGATATTCATAGTTGAGTGGTTACGGGTGAAGCTCTGGAGAGGGAGAAGTTAGGTGTTGGGGTTATTTGTTGGGCTCAGGAGCATAGCCAGTGACTCTGGAAAGAGAGGTTAGGTGTTGGGGTTATTTGTTGGGGTGAAGGAGCATAGCCAGTGAGAGGAGAGATGTAGTTTGAGTGATTTTTTTTAAAGGAGGCAGGATTGTTGATAGTCCTGATTGAGGAAGGGAGATTATTCCATAACTTGGAGGCAGCATGAGAATACAGCATTTGGCCAGCTGAGAACTTGGGTTTCTTGACAGACAGTAGCATTTTGTTTTCAGATCTGAGGTGGCGATTAGGATGGTACATGGTCAATATGGATGAGAGGGAAGGGCAGGTTTCTGGTTAGTAGATGATCTTGTAGGCTGTAGTTAGTTGTAGATAAGTAAATTGGTGAGGGGATTCTAGCCAATTTACTTGATGCAGAGAGGAGCAGTAGTGGATAGAAAATTTTGCATTTGTAACAAATTTAGCAACTTTGTTGTAGCAAGTCTCTAGTTTAGTTTATAAGGAGGATTGTAGATTTGTGAGGATGGGGACACCATATAGAATAGTTGGAAGCAGAAAGGATGAGGCCAGGGCCTTTTTGCAGAGGGGCTAAGGAAATAGTTGTGCAGATATAGGGCACCTAGCTTTTGATGAGATTTTTTGATGTTGTTGTGGATGTGAAGGTCAAAGGTTAATTTGTCATCAATGATGACACCTAGCAATTTGGTGCTAGGGAAAACCTCAATGATAGTGTTGTTCTGGGAATGAACAGTGAATAGTGACTTGTCGACAGGGCTAGATTGGATGGGAATAAATATTAGGAGCTTTGTTTTATTGGGGTTAAGGGTGAGATGGTTCTGAGACATCCAGGATTTGGTGGAGGGAAATGCTTCTTGGGTAAGATGTAAATACAGTGGCAACTTTAGAAGAGCAGATGATAGTCAAGTCATCTGCATATTGGAAGACAGTACTGTCGGTAAGAGTGTTATGAAAGTTATTGACAAATATACTGAATAGGAGGGGACCCAGAATTGAACTTTGGGGAACGTCTACATTTATAGTGATGAAAGGGGAAGAAGAATGCTGACACATAGTAGATTGTTGCCTATTGCAAAGATAGTTAGTAAACCATTCTAAGGTGGGGGAGATAGGCTAAGGTTAGAGAGTTTAGTAAGCAGTAGGGAATGAGAAATAGTGTCAAATGCCTTAGATAAATCAAGAAAGAGTGCAGAGACTAAGGAGTCAACATCTCACACTCTTTTTACTGTGTCCAAGAAGGAAATGAGGGCAGTGTTGGTGCTATGTCCAGGAGTAAAGCCATGTTGAGTGGGGGAAATGATTTAGTGTTTTGCCAGATGACTTAAGAGCTGAATATGAATGCACTTCTCTAGTGTTTTAGAGCTGGGGGAAAGAATAGCAATAAGGCAGAAGATTAAGAAGTCAGACTTGCTGCCGCCGTTATGAAGAGGGAGAATAAATGCTTTTTCCAGATATCAGGTATACAAGATTCTTGAATGGACATGTTGAGGAGGGTGCTGATAGGATATGCAAGGGAGGAGGCTGCTAGTTGTAGGTATTCTGCAGGTAAGTTATCTGGGTCGTTGGTGCATGGTTTTAGTTTATGAAGATGTTTTTGGATGGTGGCTATGGGAATAAGTGATAGGGAGAAAATGGGAAGGAATTTGATGGAGTATATACTGATGGTGTTGCTTGTGCATCTGGATTGATGGGTGGGAAGGTAGTAGTAAGTTTTTTGTTTTAAAATGCAGAAAATACAGTAACAATTAGCAAAATAAGGCAACAAAATGATAAAATATAGTCAGCAAAGTGCAAAGGAAACTCAAAAAGTACTTTTTTATTATTATTTTAGCACTGGATACTTTGGATTTCAGCAGAGTATGTGTTTTTCTTACTATATGCCAGTCTGCTTCCACTGCCAGTTATATATTTGTTTATTTCATCTTGCATGCAAATCACCAAAATGCTGAATTATCAAGAAATGGACACATTTCTCTACATGCCTTCTAAAACACACTCCTGTAAGCCTCTTAATGCCCTACCTTTCAAAATGGCAACAAAGCTCTGGTCAAATGTTGCCTCTCTCACTAAAAGATCCTAGCCATTTTACATTTCCTGTGTTTTTCTTGCAAGTACAGGAAAACAAAAAAGAAGCCAATTTTTGTTTTGCAGACCCCCTTCACATTATGCATACTATCTTTCTCAACCATATGGCATCTATATTGTAATAACTTTTACATTATCTATCATTTTGTGGGCTTTCTTAGACTATATTTGAAATCCATACAACTATATTAACTAAAGTACATTTGTAAGGTCTTTGAAAAGACTGCTCTTTCTTCCATAAGTATAAGAACATGAGTAATTATTACTTACAAAGGTATGGAATGCAGTATGAAATATAAAACTTAACAAATGCCTAGCCTTCCCTACTATACAATAGTATAATAATACTTATGACTAAACCAATATAACAGCAACATATGGGCATACAGCTGACCCAAAATTAAATACCATTGTATGTACTCATAGTAGTACAAACTGTGTCCACTACTCTTCTGACAAATTGTTTATACCCAACAAACATATGTGATGGCATCAACTCCTTGCTTACACCAGTCCAGAAGTAAAAACATGTTAGATAACCTTTTTATGACTACGGAAACCTTAACACTTTCCTTTTTTTTTATCTGTCACATCAGTGTCTTACAATTTTTTTTTTCTTTTTTCTCCTATGCCTTGCTCTTTCTCAGAATGAACTTATGTCTTCATGTACAAAAATAGAAGTGCATCTTTCTACTTTATTGGTAAGCAATGATTCAGACATATTCGTCACTATAACAGCAAAATATATTTTCAACAATAGGCAAAGTTTTTTTTTTTTCATTCAATGCAGTATCATTAATGGAAGTAATACCATGTAGATAATCTTGTTTTTAATTTCGGAAATAATACCCAACCATTACGAAACAACAAAAGCACATGTTTCTAACTGTTCTGCTTGATTCATAGTGTTGTAATCAAACCAAAAATGAACAGTCTTTAAACATTTTCTACAAGTTAAAGTGCAGTCCTTAGCAATGTGCGCAAGATCTCCACTCTGGTGATCACAGTCAGTCACAAACGTGTATCAGAACCACCAAGATAGCAAAGTAGCAAGCCTTAAGCTGACACAATAGTGAACAGTACCTCGGACTCCACTGACATTAATCATGCTTCATGTTGCAATTTGTAGTCACTGACATGCAACAAAGCAATATTTCTGCAGCTCCTGTCCAGCCTTGTCTGTAATCAATCATTCTTAATTGACTGCACTGTTTGATTCACAGTTTTGAAATACACATCAAGGCCCTTTACATTAACAAATGCCAGGTCTGAACAGTACAATAAGCATCCCTCTAGTGCTTGTATTTACAAGTCCCAACTCATAATCAGTCAAAGAAAGAATAGACATTTTAATCTACAAGCTACCATAAATGTATTTAGTAACAGGCATGATTTCAACGTAATTACACAAAAAAGTCTTCTGGCCCAAATTCATTAAAGATCTGACACCTTGTATCTTAAAAGCCCAGAGACACAAAAGCATTATACCAAATTAAGTTATCTGTTCATAGGCATCCCATGTTTTGATTTAATATACATACCATTCTCTTACCTTTAAACTGTTAAAAAATCCTGATAATTTGATGACGCAGTTCACAGTGACGGCAGCATATGATTTACTGATGTTAGAGTCTATAAATTCTCTGCTCTCTCTTTACTATAAACATGTTTTACAAAACCCACTCTGATCTCCCTAGGCAAATAACAGTCCATAGCTGCTACTTAAAAAGCTAGTGATACTAAATAAAAAGTTGTTTCTGACACAACATTATTTTTCTGAGAAATCCTTGGCATGTGTTTGTGATGAAAAACATTTCACTCTCTACACACAGCAATACTGGTTCATCATCAAGTTCTTTCTCATCAAATAACTGCAGCAAAGTTCTACTATCCAAATCTTTAGTAGTTCTTTTACTAACACATACATATACTGAAATAGTGTATGCTTTCCTAAAACCATCGCATTTTCCTCCTGTGGATCACCATTGTCCTTTGCCATCTTGGAATAACAGCAGCAGAATTTCCCTACCCAGAAAGAAAAGAGAAATTTCTCTAGTGTCCTAGCTAAATTGTTCCAGTCAGTGTTAATACTTCCTAAGTCCTCCTGTGAAAATAGACCACAAACATCATGGAAATACCCTACTTAATGAAACAAAAGTAAATAATTATAATATTGAATAAGGATGGTGGCTGTCAGAAGAAATTCGGCTATATAACATGGATTCTAGGAGACCAAGTGTACATGTTGAGGTATACATATATTGATGACAGTGAAGCTTCTTACATGGAAGGCACTAGCCAGTGTCAGAATCTCCATTACTTGTAAACCACATGCCCTGATAAGGGTCATAGTGGAAACAAGCTGAGCAGGGTAGACGACTTTCTTATCCTTAATCATAGTCTCCCACTCATGCTCTGGAATCCTCATGCATTCACAGGCAAGTTAAGAGTTGCAATTGCTTTCACATGTCCCAAGTCCCAAGCCTGTTCTGGGGCTGTTGGAAGTGGACTCTGCCTGGTAATTCTTCCAGGAGAGGTGATGGGGCAGGCTCTCTTCAATTAAATATTATCGATATGAATAAACAGTGTTTATACTCTTGAGTTCCTCTCACATTTTGACCTCCTCCCTCTGTCATGAAAAGTGATTCCAACTACATTGCAAAGGAACCTAATCTTGTGACCTCATCCTTTCAGAAAGTACATGAAGCATATGACCAGATGTGATAACGAGGACATAGACTGTCTGGTAAACTGAGAGCTTTGTCCTATGAATCATTTCACACTTTGCTGTCACAGCCAAATACTACATTTGCTATCATACCACTGCTGGATCTATCATTTTGTTATTCAACAGATTCCTTCTACCATCAGTCATGACAAGACCCCACAGATACTTATACTCCTCCACCTAAGGGAGCTGTTTCCTCCTCATCTACAGAAAACAATCTACTGTATTCCAAGAGAGAGCCAAGACCTTCAGACCAAATACTTTACAGTCAGGACTTGATCTGGTGCACTTTGCAGATCATATTACTTGAGGCTTAGAGGACAATATCTGCAAGCAGCAAGAAAGTAACCCTCATATTCTCAGATTAGATGGTGTCAGGATTTTAAATGTGCCGTTATAGCTTGATCATGATAACCATAAACAAGATGGAGACAAGATATATCTTAGCTGGAGTTCTAGCCATACCTCTCAACTGTACAGATTTGTGCAGAATGTCAAGATTTTTGCCTCATATTTTTGGCCTGTTCCTCTATTTTCCTGGCAAATCACTGAGATGATCTCAGGATTGTAGCCACTAAATAATAACATAGATTTGAGTTTCAAACTTCAGATCCTTTATAAAATGTATATTAAAACAAATCCTGTTACTCTACAACTTTCTAAAAGTTTATGAGCAATATTTAAAATATTTCCCTATTTGTACCCCCAGTTTTTCAAGCTTTGTACAGATTTTTTGCAGGTTGAGAGGTATGGTCCTAGTCCCTCCTTGAGTGTGTTTAACTTAAATGTGTCTAACTTAACTCTGAGAATGGGGACACAGCTGTCACTCCTCAAATGTAGGGACAAGCTTCTGTCAGCAGAAACAATGAAACCTTATGTTGCTGTAACACTTCTCACAAGGCATTCAGAAGTACATAGTTATATACCTTCTCCAAATCCACAGAGCATGTTCTGTAAAGTAAACATTATCTAATTGCAATTTCTTGATTTTCAGTGACTTATAATCAAGTTCTGTCAACTGATCATCAAAACTGTTGTTATCTATGGAAGACTCATTTTCTAAAGAAATCCTTGCATGTAGCCAGTCATTTATTATGAGTGGTTTGAAACCTCTTCTATCATTCAACATATTGCTCATTGAGAAAGATGGTATATTACTGACCTATTCTGATTCCAACATTAATATTCCATTTAAATATTGTTGCTCACCTAAAGTTAAAGTGCTCCTTACAGGCTGGGTGCACGGAATTCCACTACTATAATGTCACGCTTGAAATATACCTTAAGACTGTTGCATTTTGGTGTGGGTTAAATGTTCAATATGATCCATCCATTGGGTTAATTGCTGTATTAATAAAGTTACATTCCCCACAGATTGTTGAAATTCTTGCAATGAATTTCTGAGGGGAACCGCTTCAGATACTCCATTTGCCATGTTCCCAAACACAAGAAACAAACTGAAAAAAGTCTGATAAAACAAACTCAGAATCCACCAGGAACTCATCTGTACAGATAAACTTTCAAAGAATGATAACCAGAATATGAACACACTGATGTGTTGAGGGATAGCATAAAAACATACTTTTATTCAACCAAAAATAATACAAATCAATAAAATAAGCACTTTTGTCTCTGCATTGAGAAACATTTTCAGATAAGCATGATAGAAGATGTTCTGCCTTTTAAAATAGATCATTTCCAGTTAACTTAACAGCTGATCACACACTCCGTAAAAACAGCCAATAAGAGCACCCAGTTAATAGTATTCCCGCCCCACCTTAGCAACAAATTTTACTTTAAAATGTAAAGTGAAATATTTAAGAAAACACTTTTAAAAAACAATTAACATAAAAATACATTACAAATCATCTTTCCAATGCTTTTTATTTCAAAATACTGGAAAATAATAGCCGATCATTCAGGCTGGGCCAGGATGTTGCATTAAGGTGTACGTGCCTAATTAATTCACGTTGTTCTAGTAAAAGCGACCACCCTCCCATCATTCACAAATAAAGCTTCCAGTACAATAAATCTAAAGCCATTCCCTTGATATTCTAAAGAATGCTGGCTAATACATTAGTATCTTTCTTTTGTTTTGAGTCCTTCAAGTCCTTAGAAACACAATTCTTCAATTTTCTATCAGTTTTTCCAATATAAAAGCAAGAGCACAGGGAATATAAAGCACAGTATACAAGCCTCTCCATGTTGCAGGAATATTTTCCATGCAATATAACTTTAATATTATTAATATTAATATCTTTAATATCCAGGATGAACTTGCAAAATGAGCAAAAGCAACATTTTTTTTCATTAGACCCTCCATCTTTTGTCCCTAAGATGTTTTTCAAGTTTTTCCCTTTCCTATAAACAGTAATAGGTTTCCCCTGCAAAATTCCTAACTTCTGTCTCATCATTTAAAACCTCCCAATGTTTTACTAAAATCTTTTTGATGGACTCACTATCATTACAAAATGTTGTAATGAAAGCACCCTTAAACTCTAAAATATTATCACAATTCACCTGTCTGCAATTAGTTTCTACTACTTTTTATATTCCAGTTATCTCATATTCTACAACTTGTCTTGAGGGGGATTCTAGCAGCCCATCTTCATTCAAAATGGGCTTAAAAGAATTCCTCTCCCTCTTATTTATTAACTCTATCATAACCTCTGTAATCATTTTGAGGGGTGTAAACTCTTTTTAGAAACATGTTTTTCAGTAGATCACATCCATCTAGGAAAGATCCTAATGTGCCCTAACAAATTGCCCTTTAATGATAGCCCTCTTCTGTTTAAAGTGGTGGGCACTCATGTAGTGGAGGAAACTGTTCAGATAAGTTTCTTTCCTAAATATCTCAGAAATGTATCTATTGTTAATTCTATATTTTTCAATAATGCAACCAAATAGGAGATTTGGTCTGACCTACTGTGTATGTAAAGGTTAAGAAGGGCATAGTGTTATTAATTCAATCAATAAATAGTTCTACATTCTCAAGTGGTCCCTTCCAAAAAAATAAATATGTCATACAAGAACTGTATGTAAAAATGACAATATTCATAGAAGGGTGAATTGAACAAGTATTTTTCTCCCACTGGAGCATGATGATGTTAGCATATAGACGCCCACATGATGAATCCATCGCTACTCATTCTTTCTGAAAGAAATATTCACCTTCAAACAAAATAAAGTTATTTTTTAAGACAGTATCAATTAAGTGTTCAAACATGTTGACCTCTGCCTGGGAGGTATTCTTATCCAAAAGAAATTCACAAAACCATTGAACCCCTATATTATGGGGGATGACTGTATATAGGTCTTTTACATCTACTGTTAAGAATATCATATTATCATCAAAGGGAATATTGTTAGTTCTATTCAAAAGGTCCCAGGAGTCCTTGCATATGTTATTTTTGTCCCTTAACAGGCTTTTTAATTTAATGTCAATAAATTTTTATATTGGTTGGGTCAGTGAGCCCCTTGTATCTTCTATAGGTTGCATGGGCATTTAAAACACATTTTTGTGTAATTTAGGTAACCCAAACATCATTGGGGTCAAAGGGTGGGATACAGTCAAAGAATTGTACTGATAAAAGGAGATTAGACCTTCTTGGAAAAAATCTTCCAAATCACCCTAATACATCTATAGGCCCCATTTAACTGGTTAAGGGATACCAATTCTTAAGTTCCACTAAATTTTTCTAGTGTAATAATTTTTATTCATTATAACAAGCCCACGCTCCCCTATCAGGCTTCATGATCCTAATCTCATTATTCTTCCTAAGTTTCTCTAAACATAAAACCTCACTTTTCTCCAAATTATTTGTATAGGATTTTTTCTAGAATCGAAAATATGAATGTCTAACTCACATAGCCTTTCAAACACTTTTAAGGCTGGATGTGCTGGTGGAAAGTTTTCTATTATGCTTATCTGAAGAAGATTCTCAATGCAGAGATGAAATCACTTATTTTATTAATTTTTTTTCTTTTTTGTTGACTAAAAGTGTGTTTTTTACATTATTCCTCAGTGCATCAGTGTATTTTATTGTGGTTATTGTTCTTTCAGAGTTTATCTGTACAGCCAAGTTCCTGGTGGATTCTGTTATTAGAAGATACTTATGAGGAAATGTCACATAATGAGTTAAATATGGCTTATCTTAACACTGATTATTTGTTGAATGACAGACTGTTTCAAGGGCAAATCTCCAAGAATGAGTATGATTTTATGTACAATGGCAAACTATTTTCAAGTGTGAGCACAGCGAGAAAGCACTTGTGGGTGTTAGTGCTCGTGTATCTCGATACCCTTAAGCTTTGCTTGCAAATACTGTGGTTATGGTACCAGAAAACCAAAAAATTGTTAAGCTTATTGGAAAAGAAAGAATTCCAATAGTGCAAGCAATTGCAGATGTGCGGGTGTTGCATTAGTTCTTTTATATATAAGGCTTTAAAAATTAAAATTAAAATTAAAGAAAATGCAGGTAGAGATCCATGTAATTAATTTTAGTTCATTTTATTATTGTAGTTTTCTTGAGGTAGGTAAGCACATAATGTTTAATTATAAAAGGAGCAAATGCTTTTATACATTGACTTTTGAAACAACAATTTACAGTATACAATAAATGCTTTTGCGACAGTACAGTAAGCCTCTTCTAACATTCTTATGAAGAATCAGGTGATTTCACCATTTTAAGGTTTACTTTGGGAAAGTACGAGCAGCTGGGAGAAACAACCATGGTGGGAGGGTTTAAAAACAGAGGTGTGTGAGTGTTTAGCATGTTGGGGGTTGTATTTGGATTAGGGGGCATGAATAGTGTTGCTGGGGGAAGGTAAGAACAGAAAAGAGGGAAGCCCGTTGATAGGAGAAATATTTAATTTTGAATCATAGTCATTGGTGGAAAAATGTGGGTGTGTGCTGCCATGGTAGTGTGTGTGATGTGTGTGAAACCATTACTAAGGAGGTGGGGCTAATCGAGCGGGAGGAATGGTCATAGGGGAATTCTGGGAGTTTGAAAAAAGCTGGCCAATGGGACATGAGTGGGTAGACTGGGCATTAATTGGAGGGGAGTGGGGGTGTGTGCGTGAGGGGATAGAATGAGTGACAAATGCTGAGGGAGGGGTGGAGGGTGCCTCTAGGGAGGAAATTGTGTTAATAGGAGTAAATTATAGATGGTGGACCAATGCTATGGTGTGGGTGGGCCTAGGACAATTGTTTTGGTTATAATGGCCAGAATGGGAGAAAAGGCAAATGTATCAGCAGTGGCGAGAGTACAGCTAAGTCATGTGGATGGGGCCGCTGAGTTATAATTCCAAAGTTCATTGTGAAATACCTTAAGCATACATAAACAATAATACATAGAAAAGGTGACTTGGTAACCATGGGCCTCTCTAGAAACCCCCTCCCCCTTTTTTAAATTATATTAATAGAGGCTGGTGAACGTGAGCTGTCCATGGGGGTTGGTTCATTGGGAATGAGTGAATCAAATTTAATTAAAATAGAATAACCAATCGTAACAATGAAAAATGGGAATAAATGAGAATAACAGTCAAAAATAAAAATAAAAAATAATATAACAATGACCATGGTTGTTTCTCCCAGCTGCTCGTGCTTTCACAAAATTAAACCTTACAATGGTAAAATCACCTGGTTCTTCATAAGAATGTTATAAGAGGCTTATTGTACTGTCGCAAAAGCATTTATTCTATACTGTAAATTGTTTCAAAAGTCAATGTATAAAAGCATTTGTTCCTTCCGTAATTAAGCATTGTGTGCTCACCTACCTCAATAAAACTACAATAATAAAAATGAACTAAAATTAATTACATGGATCTCTACCTGCATTTTCTTTAATTTTCATTTTCATTTTTAAAGCCTTATATATAAAAGAACTAAGAAGACTGCTCATGCAATGCCCGCACGTCTGCAATTGCTTGCACTATTAAAATTCTTTCTTTTCCAATAAGTTTAACTATTTGTACTATGACAAACCAGCAATTGCCAGTATATTTGGTGTATCTAAAATTCATAAGGATATATCTCATCCTCTTTTCTGCCCAATTGTTGATACTACCTGGTCCAAAACTTATTTTATAGCAATGTTATTGGATTTCAATTTCAAAAATGGCCTCTCAGAGGTAGCACACATTTTCAAGGATTCATGGCATTTTCTTAGTCAATTGAATAGTGTTGCTTTTGTGCCTGAAGTATTATTTGTTACCATTGATGTCCATAATTTGTTTCCAGTCATACCACGTGACTTGGGTCGTAACTGGTTTGAGAAACAGTTATATAAATGGACTGATTATAGTAATGACAAAGTCAATGCAATGGTAGTATTAATGGACATTGTTTTAAAGAATATTTTTTTTTCTTTGAAGGCCAGTATTTTAGACAGGTGGCTAGTTTGGCAATGGGAGCAGTGTGTGCCCCCATGTTTACCAATTATGTCATGGCCAAATGGGAAGATCTATATATTTGGTTGTAAATTTGAACATAGCTGATTAATGTATATTAATTTCTTGGATGTTTTTTTTATACTGTGGAAAGGTTCTGAATAAATTGGAAGAATTTCTTACTTATATTAATGATACTACATTTTTTTTGAAGTTTTCATCTATTTATGACAACATTTCCTTTTTGAGTGTTGAAGTGCAAAAGGATTATGTTAACAATAGATTCAATTCCGCTATATTTCAAAAACCTATGTTTTCCACTGGATATCTTCATTTTTTGAGTTGGCATTCTGAACATCAAAAAAGTCCATTGTGAAAGGACAGTTTGTATGTTTAGCCAAGATAATTTCAGATTTTGATAATTTTATTAATGAATGTGACATCTTAAAGGAAATGTATTTAAAGAGAGGGTATCTCTTAGATTTTGTTATTACTATTAGGGATGACGTTATGATTAAAAGAGTGTCGGGTATTTATGTTCATAGGTTCATAGGTTCATAGGTAGGTAATAGGCTATCTGCCCCAGGGCATTTACAAGCCTAGCCAGAATGTGTTAGCTTTTGCCTCCCTTATAGTCTAGATTCCAGAGTCTCTGTCCAGCAGGGCCATAGAAGTGATCCCGGGAGTAAATTTACGATTTCCCATCCACTCATCAAGATTTCTCTTGAAGAGGGTCCACGAGGGGCTCTGTCTAACATGGACTGGGATTCTATTCCAGAGCGAGGGAAGCCTTTGGGATATGAATCTGTCCCTCCAGCATGTCCTGTTTATTGCTGTGCTAAGGTTTAGATCCTTGGAGCATGTAGCTCTGATGGATTTGGTTTTCTTGAGGTGGAGCATGTCCAACAATTCTGGGTTAGACATGGCCTTGTATGTCAGGCAGAGATCGCCTCTGAGTAGGCGGTAGGCAACTGAGTAGAGCTGGAGTTTCTTTAGTTGAGCTGCATAGGGCATCTGTTTGAGGCCCACGATCCTCTTGATGAGGTATTTTTGAGGTCTCTCCAGCTGTTGCAGGTGTCGGGTAAGGTACATCCCAAATGGGGCATTGTACTCAATTATGGGCCTGATGAATGATGAGTAGAGGGGCACAATGACCTCTCTTGATCTAGATGTGAACCCTTTTGTGATTAGGTGAGCTATATAGAAGGTTTTTCTAACCACTTTGGCAATGTGATTGTCAAAGGTGAGGTTGCTATCTACTTGGGTCCCCAGATCTCTAATTACTTCTTCCGTACTTAGTGGATTACCTCCTATGTGGTAGTTTGTGGGCACTTTGTTTTTCCCAAAGGGGATGACTATGCACTTTTTGGCATTTAGCTTGAGGCCATGGTTCTGACACCAGGTATCCATCTCCATAAGGCCCTTCTGGAGGATGCTTATGTCAGCCGGTGATTCGATTTTGGCTCCCAGTTTGCAATCAACTGCTAACTTGATAAGCCATAGTCCTCCCATGTTTGCCTGTACCTTAGAGAAGTATATACTGAACAAGAAGGGTCCCAGGACTGAGCCCTGTGGGAGGCCAGTTGTAACCGGTTTAGAGTCGGACATGGCACCCGCGTCTCTGACCATGTGAGTTCTATCCCTGAGCCAGTTTGCAACCCATCTTGTGACATATGGGTTAATATTTAAGCTGGTAAGCTTGTTTATGATGCCAGAGTGGGGTATTGTGTCGAAGGCCTTTGTGAGGTCCAGGTAGGCTGTGTGAACTACCTTTCCCTCATCTATGGCTTTGGTTACTATTTCAAAGAAGTCAACTAGATTTAAGAAACAAGATCTGCCTTTAACAAAGCCGAATAGGGTAGGGTCCAGTGTTTGGAGGTTCCCAATATCTTTGTTTATGAGATCCATGATGATGCGCTCCACAGCCTTGCAGACCAGGATAGTCAGGCTTATAGGGTGATAGTTCCCTGGATCCGTTGTGGCACCACCTTTGTGGAGTGGGATCACTATTGCTGTATGCCATTCTTCGGGTACATAACCTGAGGTAAGGCTGAGTTGGAACAGTGAATATATGTGAGGGTTTAGTTCATTTTGGAGCTCGTGTAAGACACAGCCCGGGATACCATCGGGCCCCACTGATGCTGTATTTTTTACTTTGGAGAGAGCTGCTTTCACCTGTGTGTCTGTGATGTCTGGGGGATTGCATTCTTCTGGGATAGACACTGGCTCTTTTGGTGGTGAAGAGGGGGTAAAGTTTGCACTGAACATGTCTGCCAGGATGTTGGCTATGTCAGTGGGTTCAGTGTATTTTGTGTCATTTTGCACCAGCTCAGAGCATATCTGAGAGTTGCCACCTAGATTCTTGATGTAGCTAAAGAATGCCTTGTGATTGTCTTTAGAGTCTTTGGCGATTTGGATCAAAGTTTCTTACTAGTACTGATCAAGGATGACCTCCCTTTTTGGGATTTTGCCCTTACATGCAATAGTTTCCTCCTTCTGTTGTATAGCTTATTTATGGCAGGGGTCCACCAGACTGGTCTCCTGTTTTTAGAGGAATGAGTATTGGTTTTACTTGGGATGGCATGATCCATGCATTCCTGAAGGTGCTCATAGAGTGCAATTGTATAGGATTTTGCGGTTTGGGTAGCATTTTCCATATGCTCGGGGGCTTTGAAATTTTCCACCTCAGTCTTGAGGAGTGTGAAGTTTGCTTTTGAGAAATTTTCACAGTGGTTTCCTTTGCTGGGGGTGAGGTCGGGATATGGATGTCCATTGTGGTTAGTTTATGGTCTGATCTTACCAATGAGGGGTTTACCTCTGGTATGGAGCATTTGGCCCCCATGTTGGTGATGACCAGGTCCAATATGTTGTCCCCTCTTGTGGGAGTGGTGACGAGTTGTTCCAAGACATTTGAGTTTATAAACTCAAGGAACCGTAGGGAAAAGGAGTTGGGGCTTGAATAGTTTTCCTAGTCGATGTTTTGGAAGTTGAAGTCACCCAATATCATGGTGTTTGGTGAGACCTTCATATTTTCCAATGTTCTCAGGAATGCCGAGTGGTGGTCCTGAGTCTGGGTGGGTGAGCTGTAGCAGGCTACAAACTGTAAAGCAGTTTTACCTACTGTTAGTTGCACATGGATGGTCTCCTCTGCCTCATGCAATGACACTAACCTGGAGGTGTGAGTATCCTTGATGAAGAAGGATATTCCCCCCGCCTTTAATTTTTCGGTCCAGGTTCTGCGGCTGAAAGGAGTGGTATGAGTTGTATCCTGGTAATGCAGGAGTGCTCTCTGGAGCCTTGAACCAGGTTTCTGTTACTGCACATATATCGATCTTCTCCATGCTGAGGAGTGCCTCGAGTGCATGCATCTTGAGGTTTAGACTTCTGGCGTTGAGTAGCATTACCCTTAGTTTTTTGTTTCTGGTATTGTCTATGGAAGTGGTTTTGTCTTCTGAGCCTTGCCTAAAAAGGCACTATGGGGGTGGCAAGAGCCTTTGCCAGTATTCAAAAGCCCAAGGGTGACAGGTGCAAGCCATCCCCAGGCGAAGCAGCATGGCTTGTCGAGCATGTCATCCCAGGCTGACAGATACTGGATCCCCTTTGAATGACACCAATAGTTTAGCCAATTGTTAAAATTGATCATTTTGTCTTTATACTGTGGCATCATTCTTGGTGAAGGTAAGATGCTACTCAGGGTCAGGGTCATACCAGCCTGGGCTATATAATCAGAGAGCTCCTCTATGACTCTTTTCATGTAGTCCAGGGAGGTATGTCTCAGGTCATTCACACCAACATGGACAATAACAGAGTCATATTTGTACCTGCTGTGGAGCGACCTGAGTGCTTGTGTTATGTGGTGGATCCTGGCACCCAACAGGCAGCTTACAGTGACCTTCTCCTTGTTCAGTCTGGTGAGTGGGATGTCAGTGTGCCTGACAATAGAGTCTCCAATTACTAGTGTATTAGGTGTGTTATTTAGCCTTAGGGGCTGTGAATGTCTGGCACACTGACTTTGTGAAGTATGTGTTACATGAATGTTGTTGTGTGGTAGTGGTTGCTTGGATGTCTGCTTTGGAGGTCTCTGTTATTTTGGCAGATGTTTATTTAGAGCCTCCATGTATGTTTTTGTGAGTTTGTGTGTCTTGTTTGCTTGTGCAATTTGTCTATGTGAGACTGGTTGTGTGGTGTGAGTGTCTTCCTTCACCTCTTGACTGGCTGTGCCAGTCTTGGGTTGCGAGAGCCCGGCCTCCAGTTTGGCTGTATAGTTGCATCTCTCACATATGTTTGTGTTTGTTGGAAGGAGGAGAGGGTTGTCTGTGTACATAAGGCAATTGTAACATCGCCTCAGGATTCCCAGATTCACCAACTGGACTGGAGAGTATACCTGAAACTGCTGTTTGGACATGCCTGTTCCCCTTTTATGTAGTAACAACCCAGTGATTAATAATACTCTAATATCACAGACCTCTTCTTTGTTTCATAATGGTAGAAAGATCTTTGTATCTACTTCTTCTTTTGATAGTAAGGCCATTGTAGGGTCTTTATTTAAAAACTGGAATATATTATTTCCTGTTCCTGAAATTCTTAATATACTTGGGGAAAAACCTAGGGCTGTATAGAGAAGGGATAGAACTTTTAAAAATTATTTTGAGTTAAAAAGAAGTCATTTTATGATTTCAATAGATCAAAGAGGGGGACTACTAAGTGTGGATTTTGTTCCCAATGTTCCCAAATAATATGTAGTGATTGTTTTGTAGTAACAGGAATAACTTATAAAGTAAATTGGTATTTTAATTGTTGTTCACAAAATGTTGTTTATATAGCCCAGCGCTTAGTATGGGAGTAAGAATTCTAGAAAGTTTAAAGATCATATATATGAGCACTAGCTAGATATTAGAAAGAGAACAATTACCAGTGCTTTATATAAGCATATTTCTGATTTTGAAACACATAAACTTGTTTTTTTAATAACTGAGAAAATGACTAAAGACCCACAAGGCTGGATCACTGATGAACATTTAGAAACTTTTGAGTTGAAGTGGCAACTTAAATTAAATGCCACATGCTCTGTTAATTCTATTTTAAAAATAAGACATTTTAATGTTGTTTGTCTTTCGGCTTTTCCCAGTTAGGGGTTGCCACAGCAGAACTCCCGTCCGCTAATGATTTTCACGAATGCTGAGGTGCCAGCTCGACATTCAACCAAGGCACGCCCTTACGCATGTCTTTTGAATGCCCACCTAACCGTGGGGAGGACATGCAGACTCCACACAGAAGGTACTCCCCGCACTCCTGCCGAGAATCAAACGGGAGAGCCTCTTGCTGTGAGGCAACAATGCTACCGCTGCACCACTGCGGATATAAAAATAAGACATTTTAATGTTTTATAAATTATTCATGTTTTTATTGGTTGATTTTAGTCATGTGTTGCTGGGTATTAAGCATTTAAATGTGGAATTTATGATGTTTTAATCAATTCTGAAGAAGTTCTGAAAGAAGTCGGAATGAAAGCGCTTAACTGGTTTCAAATAAAATTGAGTTGATCTGAGCTGGTGTTCACTCTGTGTTCCACTTCTACATTTATCTGGAGTGGTTATTAGTTTGTTGCTTCTGGTTCTTAGTCTGTGGATTGATAGAGCTCTTCCTGCATCAAAGACTTAATTGTTGGATAAATTTGTCTTTCCCGCATTGGCACATCCTTTCCCATTGAGCTTGTGCACTGGGATTCCTTAATAAATGAAACATATCTCTTATCTCCTTTTGAAAATAGAGACCACTAAGTACTCAGTTTGTCAGTCCTAAGGTACCATGTCTGCTTTCCAAACAAGACTTAAAAAAAAGAATAACCAGTGGTGAAAATCTGTCATTCTTTCCTAAGACAAATCTGCAGAAATTAAATGCCAAGATAGCAAATGTAACCCACATACATTAATACATTAGACATAAACATTTGTTTCGTAAATGCCAAGAAGATGGTAGCCACATATGCTTATGACAGTAAGTTGGAAATGTACACAGATTTATAATAGTGGCTGAAGATTAAGTTTCCAATGAAAATCGTCCACAGTGAGTATTATTACCCTCATTTATACTACCATTCTACAACCATTGTTGTCTTTATCCCTACTTTGTTTCAATGGTTTCTATTTGAAATGCATAGACTTAGACAAATGTTGCTATCAGAATTATGTGGATAACTTTGTGAAGTGATGAGGTTTGACATAATATTAGCATCCGAGATGTGCAAAGTAAAAATGGCAAATTTAATGTTAAACCAGGGCCTGGAATTGCACTTGTTAAGCAACATACAATAAATTTGCATCTAAATCCATAGTAATTGGACAAATATTTTTGCTTTAGCCTACTGAGCAATGTGAGTTTGTAGAGACACATGTAAAATGCATTAGTCTGCAGATGTAGCCTGCTGTGATAACTAGGCTATTTCATGTGCTGGTGCATTGCACTGCAAGGGTTCTTGCACAGCACTGCAATACGTAGATCTGCATGCCTCATATAGTTCATGCAGAGTATTGCACAAATTATATAATTGTATGTGGCAGCTTTGCCCTGCTCAGATAGCCTTTTTAAGTAATTAGTGCAGTGTAATATGTGCATATGGGTTTATCTATGAGTGATCAAAGCACACTCCTTCAATTCAACAGGTTTGGAAAGATGAATATAAAAACCTGTGAGTCAATACCTCTAAATACCATATACACAAAATCTTTTACCGGACAAATTACATATACCAACTCCACAGTTACACCACAGTGTAGAAAAGTGAAAAAATCCAAAAAAAGCACTCTGCCAGCTTACCCAATATAATAATTTGTGGTCAAACTCAGAGTGACCATAAATGTTTGAATGGGTCATTTCCGAACTCCTTGATCTCTCTCTCTTAAAACCCTGCAACTCTCTTTTTGCGCGGTCTTGCTCACAGAGCAGGGTCAGGCAGCGCTGATTAGCTGGGGTATACTATTCCTGGCTCCACAAAGTCTGCACTGCGAATTTTCCCTTAGAACTAGGCAAGCCTCAACTCAAGTGCTTCAAATCAACTGCTCTTATTGCAGCACTTGCATAACCCAAATCAGCACTTGTCCAAATCTCCTAGACAGCACTATTATTTTCAAAATCTCCTAGACAGCACTATTATAATACAGCATAAGACCCTTGATTGTCCAAAGACAAGTGAAATTTACTTTTCCAAGCATGTCCAGAGGTCAGCTTCAGGTGTACTCTCCAGTTCATCTGGTGGAATTGGGCATCCTGAGGCAATGTCACAACTGCCTCATATACAGACAACCCTCTCCTCTTACCTCTAGACACAAACACTTGTGAGAGATGCAAATACACAGCCAGACTGGAGGCTAAGCGCTCTCAACCCATGACTGTAACAGACAGTCAAGAGGAGAAGAGACACACTAGCATCACACCACCAGTCACACATGGATCTACAAAACAAGCATCGGCAAAACATACACATAAATACACAAAAACATATTCAGAGGCACTAGGTACCAATTTGAAAAAGCAAGCAACCTACATCTCCAAACACAAGCCAGAAAACACATAATTCACCTCAGCAGTGTGCCTCATGACAGCCCTTAAGGCAAAACACCATACCCAACACGCTAGTAATAGGAGACTCTATAGTAAGGCACACAGATGTTCCACTCACCAGGCTGAACAAGGAGAAGGTTACTGTCAGCTGCCTGTCGGGTGTTAGGATCCGCCACATAACACAGGCACTTAGGTCACTCCAGAACAAGTACAAGTATGACGCTGTCATTGTACATGTTGGTGTGAATGATCTAAGATGTACCTCCCTGGACTACATGAAAAGAGACATTGAGAAGCTCTCTGATCATGTAGCCCAAGCTGGTATGACCCTGACCTTGAGTAGCATACTACCTTCACCTAGAATGACACCACAATACAAAGACCAAATGATCAATTTCAACAACTGGCTAAGCTTCTGGTGTCATTCTAAGGGGATCCAGTGTCTGTCTGCCTGGGATGACATGATAGACAAGCCTTGCTGTTTCGCCAGAGATGGTTTGCACCTGTCACCCCTAGGCTTTCAAATACTGGCCAAGGCTCTTGCCATCCCCATAGTGCCTTTTTTATGCAAGGCTCAAAGGACAAACCAACCACCGTAAGCAGCACAGGTAACCAAAAACTAAGGGTAATGCTACTCAACGCCAGAAGTCTCAACCTCAAAATGCATGCACTCGGGGCACTTCTCAGTATGGAGAAAATCGATGTTTGTGCAGTGACGGAAACCTGTTTTAAGGCTCCAGAGAGCACCTCAGCACTACCAGGTTACAATTCATATCATACCTTCTGGCCTCAGTTACCGGATCGCAGTACAAAAGGCAGAGGTGTATCCATATTCATCAAGGATACCCACAACTCCAGGTTAGTGGAGCAGCATGATGCCCCAGAGATCATCCATGCGCAACTATCAGCAGGCAAAACCACATTTCAAGTTGTAGCCTGTTATAGATCACCCACCATGTCCCAAGATGCTCACTCAGCATTCCTTGAGACATTGGAAAATATAAAGGTCCTACCCAACACCATAATTTTGGGTGATTTCAACTACCCTGGTATAGACTGGGTGAACTACCAAAGTTCTAACTCCTATGCTCAGCAGTTCATAGAATTTATAAATTCAAATGCCCTTGAACAACTGGTATGTTCTCCCACTAGAGAGGGCAACATATTGGATTTAGTCATCACAAATATGGGCGCCCATTGTACCACACCCGTTATCACTCCCTCTCTGGTCAGATCAGACCACAAACTGATAACCCTGGACATCCTCATCCCTCCACCTCCCCCAGTCAAAGAAACCATTGTAAAAAACCTTTCCAAAGCAAACTTCAAACTACTTGCTTCAGAAGTGGAAAGCATCACTATTCCCTTGCAGAAGGATAATGATATCCAGGATGCAGAATCCTACACCAAGGCACTTTATATACATCTTCAGGATTGCATGGACTGTGCTATCCCAAATAAAACCAAGACTCCTTCATCAAGCAAGAAGAAACCAGTCTGGTGGACCCCGGCCATAAGCAAACTAGACAATAAATGGAGGAGACTTATACAAAAAAAGGCCAAATCTCAAGTAGCAAAATCATCCCTGATCAGCATTAGTAAGAAATTGAGGGCCCTCATCAAGTCAACTAAAGCCAATTTTGAAAAGAAAGTTGCCAAGGATGCCAAGGATAACCATAAGGCCTTCTATGGTTACATCAAAAACCTAAATGGCAATGCTCAGGTTTGTTCTGAGCTAGTACAAAATGGAAAAAAATACACTGACCCCACTGACATTGCCAACATCTTGGCTGACAGGTTCAGTGCAAATCCCCCCCCCCCCTCACCACCTGCAGGGCTTATTACTTTTCCAGGGGATTGTGTAACTCCAATTATTACTGATACGTTGGTTAATAAGGCTCTATTTAAAGCTAAAAATGCTGCCTCCATGGGACCAGATGGTGTCTCAGGCTGTGTCATAAGCGAGCTCCAAAATGAATTAACCCCGCATCTGAATACCCTGTTCAGTCTCAGCTTCTCGACAGGATATGTGCCCATAGAATGGTGCACAGCAATGATGGTTCCACTGCACAAGGGTGGGCCCACAACCAACCCTGTGAACTACCGACCAATAAGCCTGACCAGTCTGATCTGTAAGGCAATGGAGTGAATCATTATGGAACTCATAAATGGAGAGATTGGGAACTTCCAAACACTTGACCCCACACAGTTCGGCTTTGTCAAGGGCAGATCATGCCTCCTGAACCTGGTGGACTTCTTTGAGACAGTTACTTAGGCTATATATAAGGGAAAGGAAGTACACACAGCTTACCTTGACCTTGCTAAAGCATTTGACACCATTCCCCATTCGGGTATTATTTATAAACTCACCAACCTGGGCATAAACCATTACATCACAAGATGGATCGCAAACTGGCTCTCAGACAGATCCCACAAAGTAAGAGTAGCGGGATCTATGTCTGAATCCAGACCAGTAACGTGTGGTGTGCCTCAGGGCTCTGTCCTGGGGCCCCTCCTGTTTGGCATATACTTCTCAGAAGTACAGGCAAGCACTGAAGGGCTGTGGCTGACCAAGTTTGCGGACAACTGCAAACTGGGTGCTATAATAGAGTCTCCGGCCGACATGGATATCCTCCAGAAGGGCCTTAATGAGACTGATGCATGGTGTCAAAGCCATGATCTCAAGCTAAATGCTAAAAAATGCATAGTAATCACCTTTAGGAAAAACAGAGTACCTGTGAACTACCACATAGGCGGTAACCCCCTGAAGTCTGAAGCAGTAATAAGGGATCTAGGGACCCAAGTAGATAGTCAGCTTTCCTTTGATAACCATGTTGCCAAGGTGGTTAGAAAATCCTTCTATGTGACCCATCTGATCATGAAAGGGTTCTCATCAAGATCTAAGGATGTAGTGGTGTCCCTCTACTCTTCCCTCATCAGACCCATTATTGAGTACAATCCACCAATTGGAATGTACCTTGCCAGGCATCTCCAGCAGCTGGAGAGACCACAGAGGTACCTCACTAAGAGGATTACTGGCCTCAAACAGTTGTTCTATGCATCACGATTGAAAAAACTAAGGCTTTTCTCTGTTGCATACCGCCTTCTCAGAGGCGATCTCTGTCTAACATACAGAGCCATGTCCAACCCAGAACTGTTGAACATGCTCCATCTTAGCAAAACCAAATCTACTCAAGCTACATGCTCTAGGGATATAAACCTCAGCACAACAATGAATAGAACATGCTGGAGGGACAGATTCCCTTCGCAAAGACTTCCCTTGCTATGGAACAAGGTCCCGATTTACATAAGACAGAGGAACCTTGACGAGTGGATGGGTAACAGAAAGTTCACACCAGGGATCATACCAACAGCTCTACTAGATAGGGGCCAAGGGTACTAGCTGCTAGATCAAGGGCCTAGGGAACTAACCAAAGGGGCAGTGAATACCGCACAACATGGCTGGGCTAATATATGCCTTCAGGCAGATAGCCCAATACCTACCTATGAACCTATAAAGCCATTCCTCCATCAATCCCACAATTACCTATTACTGTGCAGAGTGTGTGTGTGTGTGTGTGTGTGTGTGTGTGTGTGTGTGTGTGTGTGTGTGTGTGTGTGTGTGTGTGTGTGTGTGTGCGTGTGTGTGTGTGTGTGTGTGTGTGTGTGTGTGTGTGTGTGTGTGTGTGTGTGTGTGTGTGTGTGTGTGTATGTATGTGTGTGTGTGTGTGTGTGTGTGTGTGTGTGTGTGTGTGTGTGTGTGTGTGTGTGTGTGTGTATGTATGTGTGTGTGTGTGTGTGTGTGTGTGTGTGTGTGTGTGTGTGTGTATATGTATGTGGGGTCTATGTTCGCGCATCAAATATGGATTACAGTGAATGCCTTATAATAGAACATGAAACAGCTAAACTTTAAAGTACTGCAAACATGTAATATCGTAAAAAAAAATAATCAAAAGACCATAGTTGGCCAACACCGCAAACATAATCAACCAAGGTAGAAAGTTTCACCCCCCCCATACCCCCCAACTATATATACAAACTCCGAGATCTCACTACAGTAGGGAATAGGGCAAATTTAAAAAGACTTCCTTTGATTACCTTATGCATTACGGTACTTCCTAGTTGTTGGCCAATTATGGCCATTGGATGAATTATTTTATGTTGTTAAGTATTTTCTGTACTTTAAAGTTTTGCTTTTTCACGTTCGATTATAAGGTGTTCGCTGTAATCCATATTCGATGCGAGAACATAGACGTGTGCGTGTATGCGTGCGTGCGTGTGTGTGTGTCTGCCCTTGTTTTGCCTTACCTGCACTGCTTACTTGCACTGAATGGAAGGCTGCTCAGTTAAGCAATTGTCCAAACTACTCATATGAGTGATTCATGTCTTGTAAATCCTATTTCATTGCAATGCATGACCATTAATTTTGTGCACAATTGGGAATTGCATTGACTCAATGAAATACATCTCACATTTTCTGTGCAGATAGAGTTGCACTTCAGTGTTTATTTCAGTAGTGCAGCTTTAACTATTGAAGTCTTCAAACTTCCATAAATAAAATGTTAAATAAAAACAAATTAAAATTTATGAGACTTTTAGCAATATTAAGAATCTTTATGGAATATTTCACAAGGTGGCATCCCTAGCTTAGCACATTTGTATTTGATTAAAACATTGTGTGAGAAGTACAAAAGGGACTAAAATTTTACAGAAATGGATGTACAAAATTTATATATAATACAAGTCTTTGGATAACTGTTTAACTCTTTTGACCCTAAAATATTTAAGCTGAGCTCCATAACAAAAATCAGTGTAGCAGAATCATATAAACAGTCATCTTACTTATGAATGCTTCTACAAATGGAATGTTTTCATTGACATGCCTTCAGAATATGTACAACATTGTCATTCACTTCTGAAACTAAGAACCATCGAAGCAAGTTGCAATAATATGGGTACTAAATAATATGAGTGAAAGCTACCTTCTCTTGTGCTCACCGGGTCAGTCTTTTACTTTGTATGTACATTAACAACCACAGTATGGGATTTAAAATGTTTAGCCCTTTCAGTATGCATTGTGTAATTTTGGCAAGTCAGCATAATTCTGATACATTTGAGGGAGTTCAGAGACAGGATAAGGCAAGACCCTGAAATGACTTCAAAACTACAAACAAAGCAATGTACAAAGGTCATCTCCTCTACAGTGCTGAGAGATGCACAACTAACTCACAAAACCACACCTACAAGTACATTCTCTGCACATCCTAGGATGAACTGAATAGCACAAAGAGCAACAGTTCAGCATACAAATCATGTCAATGGGACAGTAGGTCTTACATGTAAAGGTATGGTACATAGTTAGTGAGAACAGGTAGAGAACATAGTGGGGTGGGACTATGTCCACTAGAGCTGTGAATAATACTAGAAAGAGTCGGGTAGGGGGTTAGTCACTTTCAAAGGTTATCAACACTACAAACTGTGCAAACAAATGTGCATCAAGAGGTATCCTGGGAGGAGTGTTACTTTACTTAAAAAGACACACAACACTGCAGGTTGCGCACTCATGTTTAAATAAAATTGGCACAGCTCAGAAAACTAGATGGTCACTAAAACACACTGTTAAGGTTGATCTGGGAAGTGTCTGGATGTGACAGATCGAAACACCATACAAGTGGTAATAAACAGAAGCAGCCCAGGTTTACAGGCAGAAACATCTTCGAGGCCCACCACCTTAAGGCTATGTACTGTACTGTTACAGAATATGCACAGCCATGTGGTAGCAGAATGTGCAGCATTCCAAACATGGGATGGTTGCACGCAGGGCCGGCCATTGCTAATAGCACTAGTTAACTGAAATCAGTAAAGTAGGTAAGGAACTTAATGAAAAACATGCTGGTCATTATCCTTTCATATGGCCTACTGCTTATTTGCAAGGAAATGAAGTTGAATACTCTGTGAATCATGTTTCAATAGCACAGGGTCCTTGAGCTACACATGTGCAAGTTCAGCCCAGTGTTACACTGTTTCTAAGCTACAGTATAAGTAAAATAAATGCTACAGTGTACGGATACCAGTATGATTCAAGGATACAAAAACAGAATAAAATGCAAATTCATTGGATTAGGTAACTATACAGAAAATAGCTGCACCAAAAAATCTGTTGCAACTGCTGTCCCAGACTGCTTACATAGGACCACTGAACTAATAGTTGAGGAGTAGAAGAAGAAACTAGACAGTTAAACGATAGCAGGCATGGTTTTCTCCTCTCATATTTTGGTAGACTTACTTTTAAAGTAATACTACCTAGTTTTGGTTACTTTTAAAGTAGCACACATCGGTATGTAACCATGACAAAACTGTATTAGATTCATTTCATGAACCAACATTTGTGAATCACAGTCCAATATTGCACTTAAACAGCATACACTGAACACGTGAAGTCATAGCCCCTTACCAGACTTACACAGCTTTATGAATATCATTCACCATCCTTATTAGGCTTATCAAAAATGTCTTCAGCTGCATCCTGTGCTCCAGCATCCCCTGAATGAGCATTCTCATGGCTTTATGACAATCATGCATGAGTGTAAGTCTGTAATGACCAAGTGATGAAGAATCATTAGTGAACATTAATACTGTTGACTGAAAATATTAAGATCAAACTGTAACTAAGGTACACTATAAAATGATTGCTAGACTGCTGTTTCATTAGGTTTGACTGGTACACTTAATGATATGCTAGCTGTTAAAAATTTCAACCAAAAATCATTGGGGGCAGTAGCTTAAAAAATCAAAAGATACAATTGGAAAAGAGAGAATGAGTGACAGTAGGACAGAGGCAAAGACAGTAATAAAGAGCATGAGTGAAAAGAAACTTCAGCTTACAGAACTGTACTACAAGACCATTAACAGATTTACTATCCTTCTCTTCCTCTGTACTGTGCAGTTTGATGATGAAATGTGCTTTCTTTATGAGAAGTGATGTTTGCTCTTAAACTCAAACCAAAATAGACTCTTAATTGGTTAGCAGCTTCCTGGAAAATGTTTTAATGTTCATCTATACAAATGCAGTGATGCCTGGAACAGAAATAATGAACAAAATTGTTTGAAACAATATCAAAGGGTCCAATTATAACTATGACAGCTGACTAAACTTCAGCACATATAATGAGATGAGTTACATTTATACATTTATACGTTTATTGTTCGTCGGCATCCTAGGCAAATAATTATGGGTCTGTCACAGGCTTTAACTAAAACATTTAATAGTTGTGCTTCCTGAATAAGAATGATAGCTAACATTCTTAAATCATGTTTAAGCCTAAATGTTTTGTGTTACAGAAACAGAAAGACTACAACTAAGCATTTCAAAATATTCCTAACATCAGAAAAGCAACTCTTCCATGAACAGAAATACCATATTAAAACACAATGTAAAATAGGAAAGTGAACATATGAATGCTAAGAAACTCAGTACAAGCTGATGAGTTTGATCCTAAATGTAACGTGGAACTGTGATATGCAAGGACAGTGTACTGATGCAGTAAATTACAATATATACTTACTATACCACTTTAAAGTTGAATTTAGAAGTAGCAACAGCAGCCAGATCACTTGTATATTGCTCCTTGCCCTCTTGCAGTTTTCCAACCCTGTGGAGGTCAAGCATCCACACATGCATACAGTTATAAAGATAGACCGAAACACATGCATGCAAATATATGCACACACAGATATGTGTAGGTGTGTTTATATATATATATATATATATATATATATATATATATATATATATAAACATATATGTATATAAATGTGTATATATATATAATATATATATATATATATATATATATATATATATATATATATAGATATAGATATATATATGACATATATATATATATATATATATATATATATATATATACAGAATGAGACAGTGAGACATCATATGCTAATGCATTCACATCTATATACACATATAGACAGCATTACAAAAATAATGTACTAAAAGAGCTGTCATTGTGTTTTGAAGGGGGCAAACACCTTTGCCCCCATAATTGGAGGGGACTGCACCCCAGCAGAAGTGCAGTTACTTCAGTTAGCACACTGTGTCAGCGTTATGAGCCAGTGCCCCACCCCTTCAGCAAAAAATAAAATAAATAAAAAATAAAATAACACATCACTGTAATAAGCTGTAAGTGACTAGCTTATTACAGTTAGAGCTAAAACACCCCACCTAAGAAGAAAACAAAAGACAGTCCTTCCTTGTACTGGCACAACAACCAGGTGGCCAGATGCATGACATACCCCCCCCCCCCAGCCATTCAAAGCCCATTTCTGTGCCCAGCCCCCATTCATTCTTTGACATATTTTATTAGAAAAAAACTAAACTTTTTTTTAAACTGTAGCAAACAGTTGCTGCAGTTTATTCCTGCTTACACAGAGCACTTTAGTGTTCATGTTTTAGTTTAGAAAAACACATTTCTTTTTAAACTGTAGCAAACTGGTTGCTCCAAATGTAGCAAACAGTTGTTTCATTTGTTTACCCTGTCAGCACAGAGCACAGCAGCACTTATGTTTAAGTTAAAAAAACAACTGATTTTTTTTTTCAACTGTGGCTAACCATTTGCTACAGTTCAGACCACAGAGAGCACAACAGCACTCAAGTTTGACTGCAAATACAATACTGGATTTTAAAAGCCAGTATTGTATTAAAGAGTGATTGAGATCAGCTGGTCAAGACCCCCAACACTTTGCACCTGGGGCTATTGACCCTCTTGCCCCACCCTAGCTGTACTACTGCACCCCAACACCACAGATGCATTAAATATACCAAGTCTGAGATCACACAAAAGCTTTAAAAAACATATTCCCAATCACCACTACATTGTGATCTTGCACCACTACAATAAACTAAGTGCCTAAAAATCCCCCAGACATACCTGCCAGATATCCACACCTCTCCACCAGCATTTCATATACTCATAGAATATCCTCCAATAAACACTAACAAATGTATTGCCTGTATTCACTCAATACCAGCATTATTAACATTTAATAAAATAAAATAAAAGCCAGCACAGCCCATAATGAATGACTATCAGCAATATCGCGACTAGTCCCTGACCCCTTACACAAAAATACAGCACTGTTAAACACCAGTCCTACTGGGAACACTTCTCACCACACTCAAAAACATAAAATCAGCTTTGTTAGATTCACACAAATCCAGAGTCAAAGAGCAGAAAAGAAAGTTTGTTTTTCAATGCTAAAAAACAGGCCAGGCATACTATACACACACACATACACACGCACACACACACACACACACACACACACACACACACACACACACACACACACACACACACGCACACATACACATATATATATATATCCGAGAAAGAGATAGCTAAATATACAAAATAAAGGTTGCCAAGTGACTTCTGTTTCATATTTGCCTAGTGAACTGTGTGGATGGTGATGGCAGTTCATGGGGTTGCTATGGGTGTGGAATGCATATATTTGGCTGTATTAGGCTGCATCTAAGAACATTTTCATCTAATTACAAAACATCTAAAAATGTTATCTAAAACACCTTTACTCGATTTACATTACTCCTAAATCCTCACATACCTCAAATATGCAATCAAAATTTCTGCTTTGCACAGGGGTAAGCCCCCCTGTATCTACACAACCCCATTAATTAAATTTATTAACTCCATAGTCACTCAGCCTTTGAGAAATGAGAAAGCACTACACACAGTGAATCATTGCTGGTGCACATACCTGTGGGTGGGCATTAGCAAGGCCCAGTGGTGCACTAGACTAATTTACCTTGTAATTCCTCACACCCTAAGCCACTTCTGTATTTATTCTCTATAGCCTACCATACTTTTCTATTAAATGTGATTAGACTATATGTGTTTTAATCTGAGTCTTAGATCAAATGTATTAGATATTTTCCTTTTAAATGAAATAATAAGCATGGCTAGTTAGCTAGATCTCTGACAAAATATGAAAAGAAATGTGCATTTTTTATAATTTGAGTGATCAGTTTTCCTTACGCATACAAACACAGACACACATATTAAGATATATATCTATATATCTATATTTATAACTGTCTACCTATATTTATATATATATATGTATATATCTCTGTCTAGCTAGGTGTGTGTGTGTGTGTGTGTGTGTGTGTGTGTGTGTGTGTGTGTGTGTGTGTGTGTGTGTGTGTGTGTGTGAGTATATGTGCACCTGTGTGTGTATGTATGTGTGTTTGTGCATGGGGGGGGGGATCTTTGAAATGACCAACTGGATGGTAGTTACCTATGCATCAAAGGTTTTCCATGCAGAGGAAATTTGTGCAGCCAACCTAGACCTCATATTCACTCACT
>NC_056732.1:416995115-417028796 GCF_019279795.1 Protopterus annectens
CACTTGGCATAAACATGTTTAGTTAAGCTCAGCTGGTTTGCGAGTAACACAGCAGTGCACAGACTGCAGGAATGGACCACCCAGGTTGTAGATAGGACCCATACAGCTACCCATATGAACCAGATGCATTCAATTAATAATATTATGCATCACACAACCACAGTAAGCTGCATTGCACTATGATTAATAGCAAGAACCTTACAATAATGACTAAGATTGCAGATATCATCTCACTAATCCCATGGAAGCAGGTGTTAAGTACAGGGGTGGAGTGCAGACGTTCTAGGTTCTAGTATAGGGTGTGCATGTTTTGTTTTATTGTTATGTGATTGCAGATTATAGTAGCAAGTGTAGGAGAACTGCATATATGGTAAATTTGACTAGCCCATTTACACAAGTGCCTGTATACCCAAAAAGCTAGAATTTACATTGTTTTCCACTGTTGTGCATCACTTCCTATCGAGCAAACACTGTGCCCAGCATTGCGCACACTTGCCTACGGTGTTTGCATGATGGTAAGTGATATGCAACATTTTCAAATGTTGCAAATCCAAAATGTGTGCAGTCTTAATAAGCGTGAGATGTGCAGTAGGTGGGAAACAGCACAATATAAACTGCAATTGGCTGGAAATGCTCATTAGACATCAAGCCTGAAATATGGCAGGCATGACTGGAATTGCTGGAGAGGGTTTGCACTTTTTGGCGAAGTGCTGGTGTGTCCAGGAGTCCAAGATTTTTGTTGGACTCCTAGTTAGGGAGCATGGGCCCAGGTTGCTGCAGCAGGACTATGACAGCTTAGAATATAAATCCGAAGTCCGGAATAGTGTTGCCAAGGCCTTAACTAGTATGACAGGTATCTCCTGCACATGTGAGCAGTGCAGACATCATTTTGATGACCTTTGGAGGAAGAAGCGGAATACCCTTGACCTTTGGATTGGGGAATGTCAGGAAGAGGACACCCCACAGATGTGTAAGTATCAAGTGCAATGATCAATTGCAAGACGTAAAAGCTGAATATAGTCAAGACTGGTAATCATATTGGTGTTCTGTTCTGTTTTTTTCCACAGCTGCTGAGGAGCGAGTATCAAATGATTGATCCTATGCCACACATCTAGTAATGATGCGAGAAGCTTGTGGTATGTAAGCATTAGAACAGTACTGTCTAAATAGTATTTTAATAATAATAATAATTTGTATAGTAATTTTGTAGCATTAAATGTTAAGGACCACTTAGTTGATATTTAATAAAGTTGTATCAAACTGAGCATGCATATTCCAACTGTAAAATAAATTATGCATGCCTTAGTCTGTAGCACAAAGCAATGGTGCCATAGTCTCAAATAACAGTGGGCATCCATCTATAAAATGTAAAAGGAAAAGTATGCATGCAGTAGTCTGCAGAACAAAAGAACAGTGCAGTATTTTAGCATAGTCATTGGTTGTGCGTTCAAAAACCACACTTCCCAAATTTACTATACTGTTTAGGTTTTCATCATTATTGGAATGTTACTTCATACCTGTATACCAGTAGTGCAAATGACCTTCTGTAATCTGTAATCAGTATAATTGGAACAGGCATATGTGCAATATATACACACATCAAGGATTAGTGTCTACAATTTGTACTATAATGTGCCTCTGTTCTAAACTGTGTAGTCTTAAAAGTATGGAAGTTAGGGGTTTGTAGTGTTAAAAGTAAAGGTAACAGAATAGAGTCAAATAACTGCATACATACTTTGTATGTCACATATGAAGTTACTAATGTTCTCCCTTTTTTTCTCTCACTCAACACTTTTTCTCTTTTTTTTTCCTTTCTTTTTTTTTTTTTTTTGTTTTTCCCACAGCACAGCGGGGTAGGACTGCCCCATGGGATCCACCTTCCCACACTCTATGGCTACAGCACTGCTGCCCAGCATGTTTGGAGCTGTAAGAATGTCTGGGTGAGGTAAGCTGGGAAGGTAAGGATGCAGTTGCAGACAGACAAGACAAACAAGACAAGAGACAGGGATGGTGAAGGACACATGACGTTGGTGAACACCATGGTTGGAGTGAGACTGCAGACATTGCAAACCAATAGACATCAAGTTGGGTGACAGTGAGAACTGAGTCCTCACCTAGTGGACTATCTTCACTTTCACCTCACTGTGCCAATGTCTGCAGTGTCTGATGTCTGTGTCTCCTTGCATTATTTAGTACAACTATGGTGAGCAATGTCTCCATCTGGTGAAGGTGTGCACCAGCAGTGCGGCACACAATCATACACACCATCCCTGGTAGAACGCCATGGGTGATAAACTCACCCCCACTGCCTATGCTCCTGGAGGGAGCCACAGCCCTGTCCTCTGGGGCAGAACTACCTGAGGGCCTAGGTAGTGCAGGGGCAGCAGAGGGGATGTGATCATGTACTGCATCAGATGTGCTGGGCAGTGGTTCTGTAGCTAGTGGAGTGGAGGGACAGTTGGATCCTGTGAGGCAGTCCTACCCTACTATGCTATGAGAAAAACAAAAAAACAAGAAAGTAAACACAAAAAAAAAAATGAAAATATACCCCCCCCCCAAAAAAAAGAGAAAGAATGGGGTTGGGGTGAGAGAGAAAAAAAGGGAGAACATTAGTAACTTCATACATGATATACAAAGCATTGCATTGATACAATTATTTTACTATATTCTGTTATCTTAACTTTTGCACTACATACTCCTAACAAATGCCTTTAGTTAAGGAGCAGCAGCGGATCCTAATATTCTGTCTGTGTAGACTTTGTGTCTGTACTCCACTACTTTTGATATCTACAGGAAAAGCCAACATGGAATCTAAATGGTTGCTTTATAATGTCTTGGATAGCTCCAGCAGATTATTTGATTAGCATGCAATTCAGCTGCTCATGCTGTAATTAGCATCTCTGCCTAAACAGTTGCAGTCCATTAATAATCTACTCCTTTATAAAAAGGCAAATTTGTAGCTAGCCAAACTGATGGTGATGATACTTGCTACATGTTCACCAAAGCAAAATATTTCCCAAGCTATCTTTACAGAGGAATACTGAACTCCAGCAGGTATGCTGTCAGTTTTTTACCTACATAATGCATATGCTAGAATATATTAATGAATAATGTGAACTAAAGCATATTACACTGCAATCTGTCTGCATTAGTTAGAAGTGTACTGATAGCATGGCCATGTTTGTCAAGCCATTTCAGAGATACAAATGATTGACAATACATGAAAATAGTAAGCTATGTGATGTTGTTGTGTCTTTCGGCTTTTCCCAGTTAGGGGTTGCCACAGCGGAACTCCGGTCCGCTAATGATTGGCAGTTGATTTTTACGTGCCGAGTTGCCAGCCCTGACGCACAACCTTCAATGAAGGTACGCCCATTCACGCATGTCTCCACGCTGAAGATGTTCTAGCTGAGAGTCAAACCGGACAGCATCTTACTGTGAGGCGACAATACTACCGCAGCACCACCACTATGTGATACATGTGTACAAATGTTTCAGGGACAAGTCCTTTGAATGCATGTTTAGCATTTAAAATGTGTTTTATTAGCAAAATGGTTCATGTGCCTGTTCCTTAGTGGGTTGAGGAAGCAAAGAGAAGTTACTGTTATGTCACAAACTAGAATGGACACTTATTTTGAAGGAACACAGCTGAGTTATTGCTATGGCACATACAAGTACATGTTGCCTTTGCTACTCTCCTTGTTTTGCATCCTGCTTATTGTTAGTATTTCACATATGTCATATTTGTTATAGTTTCCAAGTGTGTACTACTGACTGACTACCTTAACTGTTTTGTCTGTAAACAGTTACTTTGTAGTTATATGATAGTATTTGTATTATCATTCTGCTGTGTTTTAGGACCGAAAATGTAATTGAGGTGCAGACCGCCATTCAGTGAGGCAGAAAACACAATAATAGTGGACACGCTACATGAACATGTTGCTTTTCTTCTTGGAAGGCGTCTTCCCAATATGACAAAAAGGCTAAGGATATGGCAGCAAATCATTGCTAACATAAATGCCATGGGCACCCATAGCCATACTTATGAGTAGGTGCACCACAGGGCCACTGGCATTCTCACATCTGCATGGAGGCATGCATCTGCTGCTGCCCGAGACCAGAGAGTAACCAGGGATGAGCCTGCTGCAGAACCACCTCTGACCCCCAATGAGGAATTCCTGGATAATCTTCTGACAAAGGTCAACTCACAGCAGAGTGGACCACAATATGCCATTTTATGGGTGCAACTCCTTCTCAGTCCAGGAAGAGCTTCCAGGTAGGCTTTGTTATTTTACCAGTTCAGTACTGTCGTATAGCAAAACAATTGAAATAAAAGTTACTTCTGAGTCACTTGTGTTTTTTTTTTTGGGGGGGGGGGTAGAATATTGGTATGGTGATAAGCTCGGTTTGGATTTGTCAGCCACATTCGTGTTAAAGTAACACATCATGCTAATTGAGAGGCGTACATGTAGTACCTCTTTTCTTGCTGTTAGATGTGATGATGTTGGGCTTAGCACTTGCTTAACTAATTTCAGGACCATCAAGAATCCAGCAATGTAGGCCTACTGCAGGTGGTCAGCCAAATCAAGTTTTTTCAGTAGTGCAGACCAATTTTCTACAAATCTAATGTGTCATTTTTGTGCCTGTTGCATGTATTGCTGAATTGTCTGTAATAGTGGTAGTACTGTTAGTTGTTTAGCATATATTGCACCATAATAGTCCAGGTATTAATATATGGCTGTGTTTATCCCTTTTTATCACAGGTGATCATGACAGTGGGAGTGTGGGCCCTGTGCCACCTGATGTCAGTGTCTCATCAGATTCTGATGATGGTAAAACAGAGGCACAGTCAGGGGGTGTGCAGGTTGAATCTGACAGAGAGGTGGACAATCTGACCCCCTCTTATTTTTCCCCAGACATAGCCAGTAGGCCTATACCTACCCAGTCCACTTAGCCCACAGATATAGGACAGGTGTAGGGAGATGGCATTGAGCAGGGAATTGTGGCTACTGTGGCTTCAGTGTCTGTTGTCTGGACATAGCCAAAGTGTTGGTGAGGTACCATGCAGGAAGGTTGTTAGGGGTGCTCAGAGATGGCCTGCTGTCCTTCTTCCACCTGCTGCAGGTGTCTCTACCTGTGTCACTCATTGTATTCTTAGGGCCATCATGGAGACACAGGCATGTAAAAAAAGGTGCTCCAGACAAATGCTTGGGGATGTGGATGTGGCACAATGTGACATGTGTGACTGCCTCCACTGTGTCACTGATTGTCTGGATTGGATGAATGACACATTGGAACTAGGGGTGTCTTTGATGGATAGAGGGGTATCTGTCATGAAACAAGCAGTGCCTGTGATTGAATATCTGCTGGGAGGGGAATGGCATCCTCATGGGCGTAGGTCAGCCACATCTTCTGAGAGCCAACATAGCCATCCCTGATAAAGCTTCCATAGTGGCAGTACTTCTGCTGGTCCATCAGGGAGTGTGCTTCCACACCCAGACATGGCAAGCCATGGGGTCATGTTCCTGGGTGTTACCATAAAGTGAGCATGTCTAGCAAATATCAGTCACGTTCAGGTAGCAGCAATCCATCTGACCTTGGGTGTGGAGGTGCCAGTGAAAATCCTGACAGAGCCATTTCCCTTGATGGGGGTGACAATGATGAACTGCCACCTCTACCATGTACAGCTCATACCTGTCCAACATACCAAGATGTAGAGCTTGGCTGTGTTCATTCAGACTCTAACACACACTTTCACAATACAAAAGCTTTGTGTCTGATGCACAGGGAGCATAGCTACATCAGTGCCTAGTATATCTGCATTTCTGTTGTTGAACTGATAATTGTACCTGTCAGTAATATTTGCCTTGCCAAATGATACAGTGGACAGCATCATCATGACAATACTTTCTAGTATATTCTCTTGTAAGGGTTGTGAAGTCAGGAACTGCAGTGTGTGTCATTACTTTATAACCTTTCTCTTTAATGTTTTCCAGTACATACACATGGTGCACATCATAAGACAGACCATCACATTCAGATTTCAGGATTGTATGACAGTACTGTAGTCAAACTCATTAGAACAATAATACAGTATAATGCTCTCTTTTGCAGCAACCTCAACAGATATGTGCAGCAGTTGAATAGACCACAAGGCTTTCTTATCATGATAGCACAGGGTCTACTAACCATGGTATGATGCATGTGGGTAGATTTAAAAACTTGTCACTGTCATTTGTCTGGTATCACAATGCCTTGTAACTATTATTCTAAGCCTATTACTTCTGGTTTAAGCACTTGGTCTTCAGGCCAGTTGTCTTACATTCAAAAGGTTTTTAGTCTACACTCTGGTGGGAAAAGAGGGTATCCTCTGACCTTCTGAGCTGGGAATTGCTGGTTGAATGCTTATTGTGGCTGTTGGTCTAAGTCCCTTTTGCTAAGGTTTAAACACTTGGCCTCCAAACCAGTTATTTTATATTAGGAAGGTTTGTGATGTACACTCTTGTGGCAGGCGAGGATAGCTTACACCCTTCTAAGCTGGAAATTGCTGGTTGAAGGCTTAATGTGTCTGTTATTCTGAAAGTGTCTTAGTCTGGGTTTAAGTACTTGTATTACAGACCACTTATTTCACACTAGGAAGGTTTTCTGTCTACACTCTTGTTGGAGTATTCTACTGGATTGCTTTATTTAAACTGTACTTCTGTTGTGATTGTGATTTTCTGCATTTTGGCATTCTAGTACTTCTGCATTTTATAGCATAGGCTTGATTCAAGCTTGCTGAATCTAGACTATTTGGTATCATTGGAGCACTAAAACCAGCCTTCTTACAATAGGAAGGCCCTTCCCTGCACCCTTGTGGCAAAACTGTGCAGCCAAGGGCCCATATGGCTTGGGGATTGCTGGAATAAGGCTCACTGTTGGCCTTTTCCTTTTTTACTTGTTTAAAGTAGTTTAACTTCACTTGTATTCCAGCATTGTGTTTTGGTGTGTTTGTATTCAGTTTACCATAGCTGCTCAGAGCTTGCATTTCTGCCATACGAGCAACTCAGTTGTGCATTGTGAAACACTGACACATTTTTGCAACCCTAGTCCTCCATAGAATGGACAAATATTGTTAGTCTTACACTAAAACCTGATCCATCTAGCCCACTTCCCACTAGTTACTACAGTATATACCTTCCATAATGTGTGGACAGTTTCCTACCATGTGTCCAGGCAGCTTGATTTACATGGGCATCCTGAGGCAACACAGCAATTCCCTCATGTATACTAGCAACCAGTTACTGCTAAAACAAACTAATACAACATGTGAGAGCTGTGTCTGTACTATGACTTTAAAATCAATTCTCTCACATAACAATAAACCAGATATCAAACATGTTGTCAACACACACAATTCACCTCTTGCACATAAGCTCATAACACATAAATGGAGTTATTTGATAGAAACCTAACTAAAGATTAGAGACCTCCCGAGCACAAACCTACTGCACACATTGCAGACCCAGAAGAATCCACTACACATGATAATGCACATACCAGTGTCTCAGCCCAGAAGCCCCTCAGGCAAAACCAAACATCTTATTCATAAATGATTCCATAGTTAGATACACAGATGTCCCCCTCATCAGTCTGGATAAGGAGGTAACAGTCAGCTGCCTGTCAGGTGCTAGGGTCCATTGGATTATGCACGCACTCAAGTCTTTCAACAATATGCACTGTTATGACTCTATCATAGTCCATGTTGCAGTGAATGACTGGAGACATACCTCACCATACTATATGAAGGTGCTTGCCTCCCCCAGTGTGGCCTTTTTAGGCAATGCCAAAACAACTAACGTCCCAGTGTAAAATAATCCATCACAAACAAGCTGAAGGTTATCCTGCTCAGCAAAAGGAGTGTCACTCAGAAACTGCACTCACTGGAAGAACTCCTTACCTTGGAAGATGCCCATGTCTGTGCAATCACACAGACATGGTTCAAGGCCAAAGAGAGCACCCTGGCCATGCATGAGAACAATGCCTTTCACATGTTCACACATCAAACAGAGGGTGAAAGAACCAACAGCAGAGGTGTATACATCTTCATTAAAGACAAATACACTGCAAGACTGTTCAACGAGTATGACTCTGTAGTGCTACTCCAAGTCTAACTAACTGCATGTATAACTCCCTTTCATGTCATTGATAGCTACAAGTCCTCCATCATGTACCATGAGGACCACTCTGCTTACTTGGACCTAATTAAGTCACTCACTAGACAGCCAAATACCTTGATCATGTGTAATTTTAATTATCCTTCCATTGATTTGGAGTCATATATGTGCACAAACACACTCACCCTAAGGTTTCTGGACTTTGTTAATATGCAGGCTGTGTAACAGATAGTCTGCACCCCCACAAGGGGTTTGAATGTGATAGACTTAGTACTAACCAACATAGTGGTTCTCTGCACTAACCCCTGTGTGTTGGCCCCCTGTCAGGTCAGATCACAGTTCAGTCTTGCTCACATTCACAATCATGCCCAACCCTCCCCAACAGCATAAAGGATGAATCCTTTCTCCAAAGCAAACTATAGGCTCCTAACTGATGCCATAAAGAGTTGCAAACTCCCTGCTACCACTGTCATAAAGAGGTGTACACAAATGGCCTGTATAAACAGCTATATCAATGTGCAGAGTTGTCTGAATATGAATGGATCAAAACAAGTTCCTCACAGAAAACAAGACACCATCCTGGGCATCAAGCATACATAGATTATGCAGCAAGTAGAAGAAAGTTATATCTAAGAAAAAGAGGGAACTGACTCAGTAGAGGAAGGACATCCTCCACAGCTTGAACAAGGAAATTAGCTATCTAGAAAAATCCTCTAAAGCCACATACAAACCTAAAGCACCATCCCTAGCTAAAGATAACGTGGAGGCATTCTTTAGCTATGTCAGAAATCTAAACGTGAAGGCCCAGCTTTGTGCCCAAATAGTACTGGATGGTAACACTCATACTGACCCTGAGAACATTGCCAACCTGCCACCAGACAGTTTGGAGCAAACTTCACACACTCATCCCCATCAGACATACTCCAAAGCATACCTGTCACCAGTTCTGTACCAAGTAACTTCCTATGAACCTAAGGTGACATCAGCCTGGGCTCCAGGCCAGTGTCTGATCCTGGCCTGGTGGGATGGTTGTATATGCAATGATCTGATATAGCTGATTACATCAGCATTGTCTATTGAGCATATGGTGATAACAGTGTCCTGCATTCTGCTGTAAAAGGATCTCTGTAATGTGAAGTAACATCTGTCATGCACACAATCTTGACTGTTGTAAGAACAGAACCCTTGCCTATCTAAGTACACACAATACTATATGCAAGTGCCATGGTACATGTTTGACTTTTACATCTCTGCAGGTCAGCTTATAGTGGATGATATCAGCAGGCCATGTTGGAGACAAGAGGTTGGGAGGGATGCATAAAATGGATGTGTAGGCTTCTGCAAGTATGAAAAGACTAGCAAGCTGTGCCTTTGTTGATGTAACTGTAGGATAGCACATCTACTCTGCTGGGCATAGACACACACACACACACACACACACACACACACACACACACACACACACACACACGCACACACATGCGCACACACACCTGACTACAATGAAAGCAGAACCCCTACCTATCTAAGGTATACAGACTTTAGAACTCAGTACATTATGCAAGTGTCATGGTACAAGTCTGATATTTATACGGCTGCAGGTTAACTTATGGTAGATGACATCAGTAGGTCTTGTGGGGGAAAAGAAGTTGTGAGGCCTGCATAAGCACATAGATTCATAGATTCCGGCCAGTAGCCTAACTATCGAGTGTATCCTAGGCGTGTAGAAGCATAGCTGTGTGAAAACACAAGTGCCCTTATTGAGCATAATTGGATGTTTGAGTTGAGCAGAGCAAGGTTGTCAGCACCACTGACTGGTCCTGTCCATGAGGGACCATACAACACTATATATTACACTTTGTAGTGTGGTTGATATATCTTCTTCTTTCAGCTTTTTCCTGGTCAGGGATTGTCACAGTGGAGCAGCAGTCTGCAGAACAATTGGCAGTGAAGTTTTACAGTGTTGAGTTGCTAACCTGGTTCCCAACCTTCCACAGAAGGCACACACATGCACAGAGTCACACCTAGGGCCAATTTAGAGTGTCCAATCCACCTACAGCATGTCTTTAGGAGGATGGAGGAAACCAGAGCACCCGGAGGAAACCCACACGACCGCAGAAAGGATATGCAGACTCTGCACAAAAGGCACCCCAGCTGAAAATCGAACTGCAGTACCCTTTGCTATGAGGCAGCAACAGTGTGGTTAATATATGTGTGTAAAATATTAAGCCCCCAGTGTTGTATTGCTTGGGAGGGTTGGACAACACATGTATGTATTGTAAATATATGATGTATACTGAGAATGTGCCCTGAAAAATGACTCATATGTCCAGACGATTTACTGAATTTGGACTGTCACTTCCAGAGAGAGAGGTGACAACAATGTAATCATGTTGCATAGCCAATTGGAGAGCTATGTATGGGACATTTTTTTTGGGGGACAGTTGCTCTTTTTTTTTTTTTTTTTTTTTTTTTTTTTGAGAGAAGAATGTTGGAGAAGGGAGACAGGTATGTCTGCGTCAGGTAATTTGGCAAAGTAAGGAAGCAATTGCTGAGACACAGCACATACAAGACAAGACACAAGGATGGTGAAGAACACAAAATTTGGGTGATCACCATTGTTGGGGTAAGGGCGTGGACCTCACAAACCCATGGATGTCAAATTGGGTGACAGTGAGAATCAAGTCCTCACCCAGTGGACTGTCATCACTGTCACCTCACTGCATTGATGGCTGCAGTGTCTGATGTCTGCATCTCATGTTATTCAATACAATGATGGAGAGCAGTGTCTCCATCCAGTGTAGGCATGGGTCCACAATGTGGCACACAATCCTATACACTATCCCTGGCAGTTCGTCTTGGGTGATAAAATCACCCCCTCTGCCACTGTTCCTAGAGGGAACCACAAGCCTGTCCTCAAGGGCAGAAGTACATGAGGAGCCAGGTAGTACAGGGGCAGCACAAGAGGTGCTATCAGGTTGCAGTTCAGATGTGCCGGGCCTTGGTGCCACAGCCAGTGGAGCAGAGGCAAGTGGATTCCATGGCCCAGGCCTACCAGCCTGTACTGTGGGGGAAAAGAAAAAATACAAAAGAGGAAATAAGGGTTGGGGAGAAAGATTGTACAAGTTCTCTTATTTGCTTGTTTACGCTGAGGAGGGTAGTCTTCCAGTTCTGGGTTCTCACTTTTGTTTATGTAGATAGCAGCTTCTTTTGCTTACTGTATAACCTAGTAATGACAGACATGTGTCTGTCTAGGGCAAAATAACAATGTCCCACAGGCTGCTGTAAAAGGCTCACTGTAAAGTCCAGCAACAGTTCACACACAAACCACCCCCATTTGACTGCAGTGAGAAGAGAACCCCTACCTACATTACAGAACACAATACTTAACACATGCATCACAGCACAAGTCTAATTTTAATAGGTCTGCTGGTAAACTTAGTGAATGACATCAGCAGGCCATGTAGGAGACAAGAAGTTGGGAGGCCTGCATGAAATGGATGTGTATTTATTTTTATTTATTTATTTTATTTTACATTTGTAAGGCTTGTGCAAGTCTCAAAAACTGGCAAGCCATGCCACTGGAGACATAACCTGTGGGGTACTCACTTTTGCCCTTCTGTGTAGATACACACACACACACACACACACACACACACACACACACAGTTGACTATAGTGAGAACAGAACTCCTATTTATCTAAGGACACACACTACAGACTACAGTACTTATCGCTCATGCTACAGCACAACTCTGATGTTACCAGGACTGCAGGTGAACTTATAGTAGATGACATTGACAGGCCATGTGGAAAACAAGAGGTTGGGAGGCCTACATAGGTACATTGCTTCATAGTTTCTTCTGAGGCTGGTACCCTAATAGTAGTAAGCAGTTTTGAAGCCTAACTGTGTAACAAAACAAGTGCCCTTATTGAGCATACTTTTCTGTTTGAGTTTTGCAGAGCAAGGCTGTGAGAACCACCAAGTGGCCCTGTCCATGAATGAGCACACATTATGTATAACACTTTGTATAGTGGTTGACATATGAGTGGAGAAGGTAATGAGGCACCAGGGTTGTAGTGCTTGTTTGAGGTGGTGGTTTGTGGGGGAAACAAATAGATGTATTGAAAATAATAAACATATAGTTATTTTGCCCTTAGTTTGCAATGTTTCCACATGTAGTTTTATGTCATACAAAGGAATTAGAAATAAACAGCAATGCTAAAATATCATATATACAATTCTATAGTGCAATGAGTATTGCATTTGCATGCTGGTTAACAAAGTGTACATGCATATGAGGTAGGCCTGTTTGCATGCAGAGAAGCAGTGTACAGATGACAGGCGCATTTTTAATACTTGCTACTATACCCCAGTACCATTTGTACTCCAGGCTGGCTTTTTACAATGGCTAAGAGCATTAATTGCATTTATCCATTTTCTGTTTTTGGGTGTCTGCTTTCTAGTAAATCTGATCTTCCCCTATTTCCACAATGTTGCACTTTGCGCAAACAAGATAAGCTTAGCCAAGCATTTTTTGGAATGCAGCACATACCGCAAAACTGAAATAAAAAGAAGACAAATAGGAAAGGGTACTAAAACTAAGGAACAAGAATGCAATATCTGTAAAAGCACAGTAAAATGCACTGATAGTACACATGGTAATTTCTACATATGTGAGGATTTGTACCCTCACACAAAATCAACTTCAGAAAACAGGAGGACTGCCTTAATCTTCTTGGCCACACAAACAGCTTTGCATCATTGAAATGAAAAGTTTTTTTTCACACAACCAATTGCATCAGAATGTACACTGCTCTCAAACCATCAGCTGTGATTTGTACATTTAATTCTCTTTACTATATTTGGACATAGAGCAGTTAGTGATCACGCAACCTGGCAAACTTATGCTTACAAATATACAGCTCTGTGTTACCTTTCTGTGTTTCTTGATCATTTATCAGTTATCTAACACATGCTGTTTGAAAGCCGTCTGTGACCTTAACATGTGAGAGGATATTAACTGGGAATAATATAACATGCAACTGCCAACAAATGAAGTCCAGGCTGGATGGCACAGACACACATGTACTGTTCTTTTGGGGGTAGCATAGCCATGTTACTGTTATGACAGGAACAAGGGTACACTCCTCTTTTGGATGGAAACAAAGCTCGGTTACTGTTATGACACAAACAAGTCTGAAGTCTGAAACTGAAATATGTATCATCCCTTTTTAACATTTGTCTTTAATGATTTACCAGTACAAAGATATGGTGCTAAATTGAGGCCTTGCAGGGAACATCAGAATTCTTCAGAGGTATGACAGTGTGAATCTTTCATATCTGAGGCCTGCTAATTATAAAATAGACAAACCACATTCTGATGAATTCCTTGTAAACAATAACAAATGAAAGCACTCAACATCAGTTTTGCCTCTCTTTTTGATTCCATGGCTAGAAAGTTTTGAAGTTTATTAGTTTAGTTCTTTTAGATTATTGTCGGTTTATTTACACATAAATAAAATAAGTGTCTGGTGCACATGCTAAGGCACTTTCTGTACAAATCCACCACTATTTACTTGCTTACTGTACCAAGTTAAGAAATACAAGGATATGCCATAATATTATTAAAAAATACCCTCTAGGTTCAGGACTTACATTGCAAATGCAGCAGTTGACAAAACTTTAGTTCAAGGCTGACTCTGTCTGATGCAAGCAGTACACAGCCAATACATGGGGAGGTAAAGGTTGTGTGACTTGCCTGGTATCAGTTTTACTATATGTATGTACTGTAAGTAGAAGAACCATATTAGGTCCCTTGGTGGTCAGTGAATGTGCCATGCATTGTCTCTTAGTCAAAGCAAGGGCATACTGAGCATGCCTACATCTGTCTACAGGGACAACAGTTGGGGGTTCCTCCTCTGAGTCCTCCTCTGGCTGTGGTGACCTAGGCATTGGTGGGGGGATGTGTCCCTTCCCCTTGCTGATCTTGCTGCACCGGTTTCCATAGAATCAGATTGTGGAGCATAGCACATGCTGTGAATATTTGTGTACATGTGCTTTGGTTATACTGCAGAGTCACCAGATGTATCTATGTACTGGAACTGTGACGTCAGAAGCCCAAACACATGCTGTATAATGCTTCTAGTTTGAGCGTGTGCCTCATTATGGAGTTCTTCTATGAGTGTGTGTGTGTGCATTCTGATGGGTGTCATCAGCCATGTTTCCAGGCTATACACAGTATCTCCCAATAAATGGCCCTGTGATTTACCTCTAGGAAACATCTGGTACAGCTGTGATGTGTGCCAGATATGGGAGTCATGATAACTGCCAGGGTTGCCAGCACACACATTCAAGATTATTCCCTGGGCATTACACATGACTTGGCAGTTGATGGAGTGGTATCCCTTGCAGTTAATGTACATTTTATATAACCAAATACCTCCAAGAACTCGCAGGGGACCAAGACTTAACTCAACTTTATTCAAATAAAAAAAAAAAAGATAAAAAATAAAAAATAAAATTAAGCACTTTTGTTCCAAACAATTCTGAAACTTCATCAGAACAATCACCATTTCTGATTGTAAATATAACTAGTGGAAATATGTCACGTGATCAATCAGCAATCTAATTAACTCAATAAAACTCATTAAAACCCAAATGCTTGTTGTACAAATATAAAATTACTTGTAAATGGATACATATAAATGTATATAAAACCAACATATAAATGTGTATAAAACCAACATGTAAATAAATACCAGCATTAACCATAGTCGTGTTTTATCTTTAAAATAGATGTTATTGAACAAAATTCATTAAGTCCTGGATGACCTAAGGCATTACACTGTAATTGTCATGTTAACTCACACTTATCCAGTTGCTCTTCAATAAATCCATCTCTACTGTCCAACTTATTTGTTCAGCTATGGTGAGCTTGAAACTGTGATCATTATTATCCTGGATATGTTTGCTTAAAGCATTTGTGGTTTTATTTTTCTTGATATCATACAAATGTTCATATATTCTCTTTTTTAATCTACATGAAGTTTTTCCTACATAAAATGCAGGACATCCTTCACAAAATGCTACATAAACTACTTGTTTGGATTCACAAGAATACCATCCCTTTATAAGGTAACTAACACCTTTATACTCAAATATTCCCCTTTGTTTATGTAGGAAAATTGTGCACATCTTCCACATGCAAACATACCCATTTTTCTACAACCATCTATCACACCTATCGCCATAAATGGATGCACCTGCAGAGACTTCATTTAGAAGCCTATCATTTAAGATTATACCCAGGGGTTTGTGCATTCTTAAAATTCCCACTTATGGGGAACAATACTTGAATTTGCTTAGTAAGTGGCAGCAGATAAATGTGGACACCAGCCTTAGTTATATGAAGCTGCTTATTGACTTTTTTTTCTCCTACTGAGAATGAATTAATCATATCTATACATAAACAAGATAATTTGTACAGCCAGTTTGCTGCCGATGAAGTGGATCTGATACTCTGTGAGATTTTGGATAATATTTCCTCTTATGAGAAAAGGTTGATTATATAGAAAAGGAAGAATACTAAGAGGGATATGCATGATTTTAGGAACAACTGTATTTTCTCATGGCCCAAATCAGCAGCTGACAGCACACAAGCACTTAATGTTAATCCATCAACTGATGTTTGCACTGCTGATGTATATGCTGATATTAACATTAACGATCAGTGTAATGTTGAAGGGATTGTTTCACCTTCTGCAGATTGTGGTCCTGTTTTTACTACACCACCAGAGATTGCTACTGCCTGCACTGTCTGTGCTTCACACACTAGCTTTGAACCCCTCACCCCCCTCCAGTGGTGAGAAGAAAGATACCCACTACGAACATGGGCATGCAGGTCACTCTGATCCTCCCCAGCTGATTTGATAGAAATAGAGGAAGAGCTCAGCTCAATCCAGAAGAAGGAGAAGGATGAAGAGGAAACAGCCAGATCACAGGTTGAAGAGAGGGGGGGTGCATACAGAGTGTGAAGTAGATATGGACACAACAAAAACTTCAATAGTTTGGAATATTTCCAGTAAAGTACTGACCAATATTAAGTTACAAATATTGGAAAAAGGTATTTCCTTTATACCTGCTACAGATGCTGAGTTAATGGATTGCATTGTTAATATGAAACAGTTTGTTTGAAATGTTATGGTCAAGTTAATGTACAGTAATAATGGTGGTATTTCAACTGATTCTGTCATGTCCAAACCCAGCACTTTTACATCTATTAATGATGCGACTTTGGATGTGTTTAGTAAGGCTTATGAAGATTATTTATATAAGTATTTTGAGCATAAGCATAGCAATGGTAAATATAGGAATATGAGATCAGATGACTGGAAGGCGTTGCTTAATCTTAGGAATGCAAATGATATTGTAATTTGACCTGCAGATAAAGAGGATCAAACTGTTGTAATGAACAGGGGATTTTATTTTACCTCCATGACTGCTATGCTCTCAGATTAATTTACATATAGGTTGATTTCTCTATCCGACATTGAAGCTATGCAATATAGAGTATATAACACTCTTGATTTACGTAAGAGTAATATCATTACTAATGAGTTATATTCTTTTTTATATGTTGAAACACCCCTTATACCATTTATACAGGGTCTCCCTAAGGTACATAAGGATTCTGTTAGACCCCTCCTTTAGACCAGTGGTCACTGGGTCTGGTTGGCTTGCTGAGTCCTTTTCCTTATTTATTGAGAGTAAATTAAGACTGGTATTGGATGACTTCCCTGTTGTTTTGAGGGCTACTAAACAATTTCTGCATGATATTTACCAGCTCATGCAGGGCCATGTTGTACCTAGTTCATGTCTATTAGTCACCTTAGATGTTGTTTCCCTTTTTACTCTTATCCCAAATCTTGAGGGGATGTCTATGGTTGGCAAATTTTTGAGGGAAAGAAGCTCCTGTCATGGTAATCTGATCGATCTTTTATGTTTATTTTTAGAGATTGTACTGGAGAATAATGCTTTTGTGTTTGATTCCAGTTATTATCTCCAGCTTGTTGGCCTAGCCATGGGCACTTCTTATGTCAACAACTACACCAACATGGTGCTGGCCCAATGGAAGAGGAGTATCCTCTTCAATTCTGCTGGGTATAAGGAGCATGTTCTCTTCTACAGACGGTTTGTGGATGACCTCTTTATTTTATGGTCAGGGACATCTGCTGAATTGAATGAGTTTGTAGATTCCTTACACACTATAACACATTTTTGAGGGTCACTGTAAAATGTTTATCAGATATAATTGATTTTTGGACATAAGGCTTACTAAAAATGGTACTGACAGTTTTTCTACCAGACTTTATAGGAAAGATTGTTAAAAAACACATCTTCTTCATCGATCTAGCATGCATCCTCACCATCCCCCGGATTCATGAAGCTCAGCGCAAGGCCGGTGTAAGGCCTGCACCAGCCGTGCGGTGTATAAATGGTGTAGTAGCGCCATATGCATATTAATGAAGGTGCGCCGCTACCACATCCACGTGCATAGGACACGTGCGCGAGTGCATGGGGCATTACTAAGCTGCGCCCGGAGGCGTGTCAATGTCGGCTGGCGATGAGCAACCTAAACTGCTGAATATTATAGCATGCCTGCAATAGTAATCGCACCTATCAGTGTCCATGGATAATGAAACATATGCAAAGCATACAAGACAGTTCCCGGCCACACAAAATGGAGAACCAAACAGAAATGCACGCAACATAATATGAGTTTCCGTCCATGGAACAAATGACATTTAAAATCGTGTGTCCATAATGTACTGCACTGTCCGAAGTTATACCCAGTGGAAGTGAAGCGCATAATTTCAGTGCGCCGCCAATACACACATCTAGCCCCATGGGTATGGTCACCAGCAGTCCCACAGTGGTAGTGATTGTACACAGCAGGGCAGTTGTGGCTATATAACAACCGCAAAGAAACCTGACAGTCCATATTGTACACCAAACACACACAAACATATGTATATTAAAATGTGCTATACACATGAACAGGAACATAACCGTCACATACACATAGGATGCTATATGCGGAACTGGGATATCCAAAAGTAGAACCCATGCATGCAAATGCAATACGCAACAACCCCTGTATAGCACATAACCCGCACCCATGTCCGAATGTCCACGAAATCCAGCTACCAGCCTTGCACATCCGTACACCTACACATAGCGGGTATTCCCCATATGTAGTAGGAAGTATCATCCTAGGCAGTGTCCGGATTGCAAATATGTATCCCACGTTTGTAAACATCCCATCACAGGTACGTAAATCCAAATGCCTGCGTGTTAATGTTACGGCAAAATGTGTATACATCCCGCGTGGGATAAGTAACCTGTTGAAACCTCAGACTTGTTTACATGCCACGGTGTCCATTACTGTACACATCTGGACAAAACATGTATGTGTAGTCACGGTACTGTTCATTTTCTACACAGACATGCAATTCATACTATGCAGGATGGAACAGCTGTCCACCATGCAGGTCACCCCACTAGGGTTGCCACCTGTTCAGATGGCCAAGGTGGGACATCCCTTGTAGAAATGTGAGAATTTGCAGGATAAAATATACCCCCGGCCTGTGCAAAGTACAGAATTACACGTGTATGCCAAGAGAAAAGCTTATGCCATAGCATTTGAATAGCTTATGCTATCCCAAATAATAGTTATGTGTACCAGATACAAAATACCTGTATCATGCAACTAGTACAGAAATGAAGAAATATATTATTGTCTTAAAAATCACAGGACATTTGCCATGTCTTAGGTGTCATCGCAGGTCATAACTGTCCAAAGTGGGACCTCCCCTCGCAAAGAGGAACAAGTGGTAACCCTACTCCCCACTGAATTATCGACAGTATATATTCAACTCAATCACATACCGACACCACCTCTCAACCTATTACAGTAACAAAACCTGGACAAAGCCTAAAAGGATGGGTGGACAAATAGGGACAGATGTAATTACTGCTCTCACAAGCTTCGAAAGTTCATGGAATAATAGTATGTACATAAGCAGGAAATGTTGTGAAGGATGTGGGGTAGTCCCCAGTATTACAGAGGTCCGTACATATATACTTTAACAAGCCGTCACATATGTTGACTGTACTACTGCATACCCATAGTTAATTCATAGTTAAGTTATGTGCAAAATAATAACCCTCGTAAGAATGAATACAGGAAATAGTCAAATGTGAATGGGAACACCACTCACCGTGGATTATGTATCATAACCACCCACACCCATATTATGTATTGCCAACATCATAAGCTGCTGACAGGTGCCCAAACACCTGTGTCTGTAAACACAGATTAAATGTTTAAAATGGACAAACCCTGTCCATGTGCTTTGTCTGACATTTGAACATGGTCAGGGCAGTTCCGTTCACCAGGCGGACAAGCCTAAACCCAGATCACCACATGAACACCCTGACAATTAAAGTTCTGTATGTGTCAGGACTATAAGCCTTTGGGTGCTGAATATCCCTGCAGTGATGAAATATGCAGCGTGGGTCCAGAGCAGTAGGGGATAGGGAATGTGTAACATGTAGTACCGCATTTTTCCCAGCAGGAGAATGGATGCCTGTCACGTAAGTGAAGCGGTGAGGCATATGTTAATGTAGCTATGTACTATGGGTATGCATATAAATGAGTCAGAACACCAAACGTATAGTGGTTACAGCATCCGGCCAATGTGAATGCAGACCCGGTTGAACAACGACTACAGCACATATAATGTGAAAGTGTAATGAATGCGTCTGTGCTGTACAGACAGTTAAATATGTAAAGATGAACGTGTGTTTCGCAAATGTCCGTTAACCATATTACAGATAATTACTGGTACTGTCACAAGTAATAAAGCTCACGTAAGCACAAAGACTTAGTAAACATATGTAACCCACAATAAGGATATGCATGCGCACCTGCGCGTAACCCACAATAAGGAAATGCAAGTGCGCCTGTGCGTGTGTGATCCGCTCACAGCATAGTAAATGAATGCTGTTTCCCCCACGTTAGATATACATGGCTCAAACCTGTTAACCTCGTAAAGTATGAAACCGGACAAAGCCATGCAAACTACCAGTACAAATAAGGACAAACACCAGATATGTGCCAGAACAAACATAGAAAGTGGATAGAATAACGGGTGTGTCAGTAGCATGGATTCTCTGAAGGGTATGCAGTCGTAACCTGAACTGCTTGCCAGAAATCCCCACCGTAAGCCTCAAATGAAATGCCACGACATTGCCAGATAGACACAGGTTTATGTAAAACACAGCGAAGATAAAGGGGCAAGCAGCTGTACACTCTGCGACAATCTGTATATTGGAAAGGTATGGTATGGATATAGATATATGTGTATACATATAATCCACAAACGTAAACCAAAGCAAGTTATGAAATGAGGATTGTACATGTATATATGTATACACAACAGACTTATGTCCCATAGATATGACATATGTACATAAATAGGTGATGTTATATCTAATATGGGTAGACAAACAGACATGCAGGAAAGGTGAATAAACCGCAGCATTCCAAACCATTGGCCAGAAAGTGACAGTCCAGCAAGTTCTACACTTTAAACATGCAGATAGGTGTCCATTGCAGGACTCCAAAAATTGAATCTTACATAGTGTCAACCGACATGGACGCAAAAGAAGTGACCGCAGCAAATACGAAATAGCTGTACATGCAACAGTATCAGGTGCAAGGGTGATGACACATGTGTCGATAGAATGTATGACATATGAACTGATATCCAGAGAGTGGGGAGTGCATATAAGTGTCTCCACACTTCAGTACCGCACATATTAAACATGTGTAATGGGTACTGTAGAGGGTTGTCAGGTATGGGAATCATGGGTATGCAAAAATGGGCCTAGGTGTTGTTTGGCAGGGATTTCGTAGGCCCGCCCCATGGGAGTGATGTGGGTATAGCACACGCCTATATTCTCAATAATGGGGCAAACCATCCACTGGATATTGCAGAAACCATTTAGGCAATATGTAGGGCCCTATATCAGTGTCATGTAGGCGATTATCATGGATGGACATGCATATGACCAAGATGGTACCCATAACTGGCAAACTGTCAGAATAGCACAGCTACACTAAGGCATAGTACATGAAATACAAATAGGGACTATATTAGATATACCCTAGACAAAGTCAGAACACTGTGAGAATACTGGCGTACCCATGAATATGGATGTTTGAGTGTTACTAATCATGTAATGGAAATGTCAGTCACTATTATCTACCGCACAGTCCGTAATGCCTTGCCAGCAATTCACCAGAAAGGCACATCATTATGACAAATGTAACAAGGTCAAACGTCAGGTCATTTACCCATAATTTGTACAGGTTAGGGGTATGAAGGTAATCTGTCCAAAATACATGTACAGAACTAGTGATACTAGGTGGACAGGTGAGAAGAAAGACATCAGGACAAATGAGAAAACATGTACAAGTCACATGCATGTACTCCGACAAATGTGAATGACAACGTATGCCCTGTGAATTTCAATGTGTAAAGTTAATAGACACAAAAGTAATGTGTCCCTCAGGGTGTCATGCAGTGTCACCGTAACAATGTCCAGTCCCCCAGACACGTATGTGAGCTCTGCCACTGACGGAAAGTGCAAATACCGGCGCACACATATGGTACATGATAGACCAATTAGTGTGGATAAGCAGCTGTTGGCCTGTGTGAGGAATACAACTGTCTGGGTGGGTGTGTCCTGCAATATAAATGTAATGGCATGTGGCCTGTGATGCCGCCATACAGTGTGTGTATTAGTGTCAGAAAGTTGATATTTTGTTACAGACACATACTCCGCAACTGTACAGATTTACGCAGAATGTGCCGAGTTCTGCCTTATATGTTTGGTGTGTTCCACGTAACAACAGTAACATTCTGGCACTTTCATGATAACTGAAGACATGAAATAATGACAAACATGTGAGTAAGACACCAAATCCAACAGAAAAGCCATACTAATGCAAAACCTATTATTGTATCAACTATCTACGTTTGTAAGAGCAACATGTCAATACTGCCCCTATGTGTCCCACTATCAGATAAGTCCTTGTCCAGCAACTTGCTCTAGGAGGTGGAGTGGTATGAACAGAAACAGATACATGTGTGAGGAAACAGCAATATCGACTGCAAGATAATGCAGAAGGTATGAAATGCGCTGCAGTAGGACGTGCAGCATTGTCCGCGGGTATGTGCTGACATGTCAAATGACACAGCAGTCTACATGAAGAACCTAAAGGGCTGTCACCTTTACAAATGATGATAGTGGGACATACCCACAGCCATGCACACAGCACAAATAGACATTCACACATCAAAACTAGGCCATGATACATGAAGCCTCCGGCATGTACGAGTACAGTAAGAGTACAGCAAGGATAGATGTCTGCCAAGATATACAGCAAATGCCTGAAAGGGTGTGTAACACCGCCTGTAACACGGACGTTGCATGGACAATGTTGGGAGTTGCAACATACCCCATTGGTATGTGAAAGCTATGCAAATATGCGATACATGAAACAGTCAGCTGTCCATGCAAGAGCAGAGTTATGGGCAGAAAATAGATTTTATATATATATATATATATATATATATATATATATATATATAGAGAGAGAGAGAGATACACACATACACACACACACACACATGTGGCAGGGCAGGTAATTGAACCTACACATGACTACCCTATCACACTACAGCATAACGCATTTACAGAGCACACTACCAAGATTACTAAACACAGCAGACACACAGGCATTCTACTAGGTGTGTGTGAACATCCGCAAAGACAAAGACGTCAGCAGGATACATCTGTGTTGCGAAGCATCTAAAAGCATAACCTGAATCCCCAGGCGGACGGGAGCATACACACACACACACACACACACACACACACACACACACACACAAACACATCTGGCAGGCCTGGGAATCGACTTACACCTAACTACCCTATCACACTACAGCATGACGCATTTACAGAATGCGCTACTGAGACTACTGAACACAGCACTCCCAGAGGCATACTTCTAGGTGGGTGACATCATCCGCAAAGGCAAAGACGCCGATAGGGAATGTATGTGTTGTGAGGCATCTAAAAGGATTACTGTGTCCCCAGGCAGCTGGAAACACACACACACACACACACACACACACACTTGGAAGGGCCGGGAGTTGAACACACACTTACCTACTCTAACACACTACAGCATTACACATTTAAAGAATGCGGTACCAAGATTACTGAACACAGCACTCCCAGAGGCATACTTCTAGGTGGGTGACATCATCCACAAAGGCAAAGATGCCGATAGGGAATGTATGTGTTGTGAGGCATCTAAAAGCATTACTGTGCCCCCAGGCAGCTGGAAACTCACACACACACACTTGGAAGGGCTGGGAGTTGAGCACACACCTACCTACTCTAACACACTACAGCATTATGCATTTACAGAATGCGCTACTGAGATTACTGAACACAGCACTCCCAGAGGCATACTTCTAGGTGGGTGACATCATCCGCAAAGGCAAAGACGCCGATAGGGAATGTATGTGTTGTGAGGCATCTAAAAGCATTACTGTGTCCCCAGGCAGCTGGAAACACACACACACTTGGAAGGGCCGGGAGTTGAACATACACCTACCTACTCTAACACACTACAGCATTACGCATTTACAGAAAGCGCTACCGAGATTACTGAACACAGCACTCCCAGAGGCATACTTCTAGGTGGGTGACATCATCTGCAAAGGCAAAGATGCCGATAGGGAATGTATGTGTTGTGAGGCATCTAAAAGCATTACTGTGTCCCCAAGCAGCTGGAAACACACACACACACACACACACACACACACTTGGAAGGGCCAGGAGTTGAACACACACCTACCTACTCTAACACACTACAGCATTACGCATTTACAGAACGCGCTACCGAGATTACTGAACACAGCACTCCCAGAGGCATACTTCTAGGTGGGTGACATCATCTGCAAAGGCAAAGATGCTGATAGGGAATGTATGTGTTGTGAGGCATCTAAAAGCATTACTGTGTCCCCAGGCAGCTGGAAACACACACACACACTTGGAAGGGCCGGGAGTTGAACACACACCTACCTACTCTAACACACTACAGCATTACGCATTTACAGAATGCGCTACCAAGATTACTGAACACAGCACTCCCAGAGGCATACTTCTAGGTGGGTGACATCATCCGCAAAGGCAAAGATGCCGATAGGGAATGTATGTGTTGTGAGGCATCTAAAAGCATTACTGTGTCCCCAGGCAGCTGGAAACACACACACACACACTTGGAAGGGCCGGGAGTTGAACACAAACCTACCTACTCTAACACACTACAGCATTACGCATTTACAGAATTACCAAGATTACTGAACACAGCACTCCCAGAGGCATACTTCTAGGTGGGTGACATCATCCGCAAAGGCAAAGACGCCGATAGGGAATGTATGTGTTGTGAGGCATCTAAAAGCATTACTGTATCCCCAGACAGCTGGAAATACACACACACACACACACACTTGGAAGGGCCGGGAGTTGAACACACACCTACCTACTCTAACACACTACAGCATTACGCATTTACAGAACGCGCTACCGAGATTACTGAGCACAGCACTCCCAGAGGCATACTTCTAGGTGGGTGATATCATCTGCAAAGGCAAAGACACCGATAGGGAATGTATGTGTTGTGAGGCATCTAAAAGCATTACTGTGTTTCCAGGCAGCTGGAAACACACACACACACTTGGAAGGGCAGGGAGTTGAACACACACACCTACCTACTCTAACACACTACAGCATTACGCTTTTACAGAACGCACTACCCGGATTACTGAACACAGCACTCCCAGAGGCATACTTCTAGGTGGGTGACATCATCCGCAAAGGCAAAGATGCCGATAGGGAATGTTTAGAGAGTGAGCGGTCTGAAAGAATATTACCGTCCCAAGGTAGACATACACAAACACACCAGTGCTGTCAACGGGCCAACTAAATATCTACAGAGCACAACAACAATGAATAGATACGGGATGTGCCGCAGACAGTACACCCTTCGAGAGAGCAACAAGTGTGTTTAATGTAGGCATCCATCGTGACATTGAAATTGGACATCTGGTGCCTGGATGACCACCATGGCTATACAGGATGTCAATGGCCATGCCCACATGCTTAGTATCACACATCTGTTTGGAATGTACTGTGCGTCCATCTACACAATGGCGTACTGGGCATGCTCACACACTTAGCTGTTGCAAAGGGCCATCTTGCATGCACATGGAGTCTAATCATGGAGGGGCGCAGTGTGGAATGTACTGTGTGTCCATCTACACAACAGCGTACTGGGCATGCTCACACACTTAGCTGTTGCAAAGGGCCATCTTGCATGCAGATGGAGTGTACACACAGAAGGGCACAGTAAGGTATTACTGCCCTCACGCACAGGGCGGTCACACATGCAGTGACCTGTACACACACAGCTGCCATCACAGCTGTCACAGGTGCAGGTCACACATGTACACACTGCAGTGTACACTGTAGCTGTCAAGTCAGCACCATGTTGTTGGTGCAGCACTACACAGCCTTACGGTCCCACAACACCATGTGACACATGACCACTGGGCTGTACAGTGGTGTACACCAGCTGTGCAGAGTACACACATACCAACAGGGATCCAACAGGTGTTATGCATTGCAATGATACCAGTATACATGAACAGGTCGGCTCAAGACATACCATGGCCCTTACACAGCTGTGACACCTGACTGTTGCTGAACACCAATGAACACACATCTGGGTATGTCATACATGTGATTGTGTGGACATGTGCATGGACTGCAAACACAACACATACATACATAGCCTTTGATGTACCTCGTGCATAACACTGGCCTAATCAATGCTACACACGTGAATTGAAGGTGGGCCAATGTCTGTTGAATGCTCACACTACAGGGGGTAGCAGTGTTGACTGGGACACATACCCTTGTACTGGTCGCCTGTGACACCCGTGATATCATACCGCAGTCCATGTGTTATGTATGTCAACACACATGTCCAACAATAGCAATGTATACAAACATGGCAACAGGAGACACATGTGACATCTGTACTGTGCATGCAGCAAACATGCATGTGCAGTGGCCGATGTCCGTAACATAGTTGCACCTACCTACGACATGCAGACACAATGCAGACCCATCATTGATATCTGTATATGGTGACATACAAACAGCACGTATGGAGGGATGTGTGTACATAACGTGGTGAACCACCTGTCTAGATATATGTGTGCAGGGGGTGGCTCACAGTTGTGTCACATGCCATCCTATCATGCCATGTGCAATCAGTACGCTATGTCACTGTTACGTGATGGTGCTGACATAATGCATACACAGCGGTCAGGTGTTCACAACTATGTCACATGGCACCTGTAACACCTACATCCCCCCATGTGCATATAGCAGCACATTTGCCAGATATAGCGTTGGTACACATAATGCAATCAATACCGCTGCATGTCCATCAAACATGTCATCATATGGCAGGTGTATCATTCCCAGCACTGCCATGTGTGTCCAAATGTGTGACTAGGGATGCCACATATCACGGGGAATATGTCCCAGTTGCTACACATCCCTGTACACCATTGTAGAGATCTGTACATACGTCAGTGTGGGAAGCATGACGTTCGCCGGTGAGGTGCATCACACACGTCAGCTGTCCGTATACACATGTGTGGTCACCACAGTGTGTGTGTGTGTCTGTATGTATGTCTGGTGCTTGGTGTGAGTGCGTATGCTAATATACGGTGGGAAATGATCACTAGCCCCACGTGGTGTCTAACCCGTAATGGTGATGCATTGCACAACCCTGTTGATGCCATAGGTCCCAGCCATACTGGCTACCTGTGCATGTCCCTTCTCTGTGACACGTTGTGTGGGTGCATAGTACTGTGAGGGTGATGACCACACAGGCAAGGGTCCCCAGCTGCACACTATGGGGTGCGTGTTATAGTGGTGTACACACCATGAATGTGGCCATGTTCCTGTACTGGTACAGGGTCCTACTGCTACACAGTGTGGCCTCCAGCTACCAAGTGACACCTCACATGATCATTGGCCAGGCCGCAGTATAAAACCCCTGCACCATGTCACCATACCTGTAATGTGTCCTGCTATGTATGTCACGTCTCTGTCCAGTGTAGCCTGTGGCACCGTCCACATGCGTCAGGTGCAGTATATGTGCGGACATCTGTGTCATGTTGGTGTGTCCAACAGTCAGGTTGAGGGTACATGTAGCATGCTGATATTGCCAGACGTGCCTGTGTGTAATCCACAGTTACATGTGGGGGACTGCAAACACTGCTACCTGTAGGCACATGCAAGTACACCAAGGAGAGAACCAGAGTATCACAACCTGCATAGTGCTACAGATGTAACCGTGACACATATCATGAACACATCACAATGCATGTTGCACCTGCACTACATGGTATGACTGGTGCATGCCGACAGTACACAACCTATGTCACATACACAACTCAGTATTCACACACAACCACTGCAACATACATATCCCTCATTATGCATGCACCGGTATTACATACACCTCTCACTATGCTGTTCACCCTGTGCATCAGAATATTTGTGCATAACCCTGCACCGATGGTGTGGATGACAGGGATGTGGCACAGGCTTCATCATATGCACAGGGTGATATGTTTGCCAGGGGCATAGGCTGCACCAATGGATAACATCATGTGTGTGTGTAAGGGCCGGTGAGTTGACTGGACATGTCTGTGCAGAATGCATGTGGATGTTGTGGAGCCCTACAGTTGTGTTTGCTGTGTGCGTGTATGTGTGTACACAGTTCTGACATTTGTGATGCCTACACGGGGTATAATTGGCAGCCCCAGATTGTACAGTGCAGGTTGTACAGCTCACTGTGTCCGTCCACGCCCACGTGACCTATGCCTGCCTGGGGTTTCACAGGCACTACCAGGTGGAGGTACAGAGTGGTTACTGTCCGACGACACATGTCCCTGGAACCATGTCCCCACTGAGACCGTCCAGGGCCACGTCCACGTGGCCTGCTGTGTCCTGGTGTTGACAGCGCAGCACCAGCTGCACTGCTACTGCTACCGGCACTATGGGAGCGGGCATGTGAGGTGGCACGCTCATGTCGACCTACACTAGGTGGTGTTGCTGGCCTACGTCCACGTGGCCTACGCCTCACTCCTACCAGGTGTTCCAGCACAGACAGCTCCCGCTCGCAGATTGCCATGTCTCGGTCAAGGATTCCGACCATTTCACCTAGTCGCCTATCCAGAACATTAGCAATCTGCTGTTGAGCATTTGCCAATGCTTGGATGCTGTCATTTAGGGTATGGATAGCAGCCCTCTGCAGCCTCTGCCCTTCTCTGTTCTGCCGTTCAGCACGTGCCTGTGCCGCCATTACAGTCTGGAACATGCGTCTGGTGATACCAGCTGGTGCGCTCTGTCCTGCAGGTGCGTGTCTGCCAGAGGTCCTCCTACGAGCAGCACTGGCCACATGCCTGTGTGGCACATCTGCAGTCATTACACTGACACCATGGAGTGTAGACACACATAAATAAAGACATAGGGAACTTGCAGACTTTGGATCCAACCCAGTTTGGCTTTGTCAAAGGCAGATCCTGCCTCTTAAACTTGGTTGACTTTTTCGAGACTGTCACCAAGGCCATTGATGAGGGAAAGGCAGTCCATACAGCCTACCTCGACCTGGCAAAGGCCTTCGACACAATACCCCACTCAGGTATCATCGAAAAACTCATCAGCTTGAATGTAAACCCATACATCACAAGATGGGTTGCAAACTGGCTAAGTGACAGAACCCACAGGGTCAGAGTTGCTGGAGCCATGTCAGACTCAAAGCCTGTCACAAGTGGTGTCCCACAGAATCAGTCCTGGGTCCACTCTTGTTCGGCATCTACTTTTCTGAAGTACAAGCAAACACAGGAGGGTTATGGCTGACAAAGTTTGCAGATGACTGCAAACTGGGCAAACACATCTGACACAGATATCCTCCAGAAGGGCCTCACAGAAGCGGATAACTGGTGCCAGAGCCATGGCCTGAAGTTAAACGCCAAAAATGCATAGTCATACGGGAAAAACAAGGTTACCCCTAGCTACCATATAGATGGCAATCCACTGAGCACAGAAAAGTCATCAGGATCTGGGGACCCAGGTTGACAGTAGCCTTTCGTTTGACACTCATGTTGCTAAAGTAGTTAGGAAAACCTTCTATATCGCCCACCTGATCATGAAGGGTTCACATCTAGATCAAGGGAGGTCATCGTCCCCTGTACTCATCACTCATTAGACCTATGATTGAGTACAATGCTTCGAATGTATCTGACCAGACACCTGCTGCAGCTTGAAAGGCCCCAAAAGTTCCTCACCAAAAGGATAAAGGGTCTCAAAATATGTCTTATGCTGCCGACTGAAAGAACTCCAGCTCTATTCAGTCTCATACTGCTTGCTCAGGTGACCTGTGCCTGACATATAAGGCCATGTCAAACCCAGATTTGATGAATATGCTTCACCTCAAAATCTAGATCCTCAGAACCACAAGGGTGGAAGACTTAAACCTTGGACACGGTTATAAATAGACGTGCTGGAGGACAGATTCATCACCCAGAGACTCTATGCTGTGGAACAAAATCGGTACATGTGAGGCAGAGCACTCTCTGGCCTTGTTCAAGAGGAATCTTGACCAATGGATGGGAGATTGCAGATATACCCCAGGGATTACTTCAGTGTCACTGCTTGACAGAGGCACAGCAAAATGATAGGCATAGTTTTTATTCAAACTAAAGGGGTGGCGAAAGCCACATAACTATGGGCTAGGCTTATAAATGCCCTTGGGCAGATAGCCTAGTATGAACCTATGAACCTATGAACCTTCTGTAGCCACCACATGTTCCTGTTCCACGCCAACAGGCGCTGACTGTCCTTCCTCTATGGCCACCGGTGATGCGGTATGTGTTGGCAGCAGAACTGTGTGCGGGGAAGAGGGGGACATAGCTGGGATGATAACCATTGGCACAGATTCAGCCCCTGACAACCCTGCCTGTACCTCATGCATATGTTCATCACCGCTAGTATCTGTGGGGACACTAACATCAGATGGACCGCAGGAGGGTAACGCACCTACATCATCTGTGAATGCAAAGAAATACTGTAAAATACAATAGACACAGACACAGACACACATACACACACAACAGACACAGACACACAGACACAGACACAGACACACAGACACAGACACACAGACACACACACAGACACACACACAGACACACACACACACAGACACACACACACACACACACACACACACACACACACACACACACACACACACACACACAGACACAGACACACACAGACACACACACACAGACACACACACACAGACGCACACACACAGACACACCATGCATGTGATTTGTCAGATGGCATGCAGCATGCCTGCGATACAGCAGAGGGCATGCAGCTCAGACATTAATAGTGTTAGTAAGCATACCTCCCTGGGGTGCACACTACAGCAAGCAGGTGTCATATCAGTAGCCATGCAGTTCACACATTCATGGTAGTATGCATGCATTCCTGTGATACACCATGTGGCCCAGAACAGGATAACAGTACACATGGCTGACGTGACCTTGACATGTAATCTGCTGACATGTGCATTAACATGTATACATGTATGACACAATGGTGTCCTGACACATTTACAGCATCATAATGGGCTTCACATTGCAGTGTTGTGTGTATGCCCTACAGATAGAATGCATGTTTAGCAAATGTAAGAAAACCAAAAAGAAGGCGAACAGACCCACGTAAAACCAACTTCAAAGATTTAATAGCGTAAGCGCTTTCGGAAAAACGGTCAATACCTTTCCTTCTTCAGACAGATTCAAAATGCAAACATCACATGGTTTTTAAAGATTTTAAACAAGTTAATTAGCTACTAAATTAACAACATCACACATCAATTATTAGAAGGTTATAGAACCATAGCAACCACCTACAAAAAATCTTTGCTTTAAAAATCAAAGCAAGATAGTACATTCCTTTAAAAATACTGAATTGCTCTAAGATAAAGCCATTATTAAATTAAAATATTAAAAGATGCATACTTCAAGTGTACATAGACATAAGACAACAAAAGTATATTGTGTTTAATGCAAATCAATGAATGAAGGTTATACTTTTATAAGCTAGAATTTCTTTCAAAGAATAACTACTATCTTTTAAGTGCTAGAAGTTTGAGTAGACACTTAATAGAAACCATCTCATTAAGACCTGGGGGGGTATGTGAGGCTGTCCTAATTTGCCATTTTAGTTCTTCCAGTTCCAGGTTTAATTGCCAAGGGCCACCTCTTTCATCATTTATAACTTGATGCAACACAGAAAACTTAAAAAAGTGCTCAGGGAAATCACTCACATGCCTAGCCAAAGCGTTATTCTGGTCCTTCTTTTCTATGGCATAAAGGTGTTCATAAATGCGTTTTCTGAGTTTCCTTTCAGTTTTTCCAATGTAAAATGACTTACATTTCTGACAGCAAGCACAGTAAATGACACGCTCAGAGTCACATGAGAAAAACATTTGTACTCTGTAGTTAGTGTCCCTTAATACTATTTGCTTGTCCAAACTCAAAAACCTACATTGTTTACATCTGCCACATTTGGCCATTCCCTTAGTTTTGTTAGTACTAGGGGTATTAGAATATTGCAAAAGTGTCTTCAGATTTTTACCTCGCCTAAAGGTAATACTAGGTCTATCCCCTAGAATTTTAAATAGAGCCGAGTCCTCCTGAATAACTGCCCAGTTTTTATATATAGTCTCTCTAATAAAAGGAGCATCAGTATTAAAAGTACAAAAAAATCTAGTGCTCGTGTCGTGATCCTTCTTAAAATCACTAATATCATTGTTAGTACTTACAACATTATTTTCATTACTCATGATCAAAATGTCTTCATCATGTTTAACCAAAAGTGGTTTAAAATAACCAGATTCTCTCTTATTAATGACCTCAAGGGAGATAGCTGCCAACAGAGAGGCAGGGTAACCTCTCTTTGAGAACATGGTTTGTAACAGCCTACATTCTTCCAAAAAGTCATTCTCATCCGAAATCATTCGGGCCGCTCTAACCAACTGACCCTTGATAACTCCTTTCTTCTGATGGTACGGATGAGAACTAGTAAAATGAAGAAAGGAGTTGGAATAAGTTGGCTTCCTATAAATGGAGCTCTTAAATCTTTTTTCTATAATATCTTTGCTTAACAAGATGTCTAAAAAGCTTATAGAATCACTTCTAATAGTAAAAGTAAATTCTAAAAAACTGGTAAGACTGGTTATAGAAGAGATAAAGTCCTGAACTTCAACCATAGAGCCCTTCCATAACATAAACATGTTGTCCTGATAACATGTGTACCAAGCGACATTGGCTTTGAAGAGGGGATTCTGGAAGAGCATGGAGGTCTCCCAATGGGCAAGGATGCAGTTAGCGAAACTGCCCCCGCAAGGTGACCCCATGGCTATTCCTGATGTTTGCAAATAAAAATTCCCTTCAAACCAGAAAAAATTGTTTGACAGAACCAGCTCTAATAATGTCTCAATAACATAAGTCATATTGTTACCAATGCCTCTTGCGTGAAGAAACTCCCTTACCCATTCAACACCCAATGTTTGAGGGATAACTGTGTAGAGATCCCTTACATCTACAGTCAAGAATAAGTATTCTTCTTTGAAGGGAATGGTTTTTAGCTCTCGTAAAAAACCCCAATAATCCTTACAAATTTGGGGTTCATTTTCAACCAAGGGTTTAAGAATACTGTCTACGTACTTTGCACATCCATACGTGACAGAGCAGCGACCATCCACAATTGGTCTAAAAGGAAGTTCAATGACCTTTTTGTGGATTTTGGGTATACCAAAAAAGGATGCGACTCTGGGGGCTGGCATTGTTAAAAAATTGAACAGGTCCAAATCAATAGATCTTTCAATAAACAAATCATCAAGGACCCTTCTGATTTTATTATATGCAAGGTTCAACTTGTTAATGCTCACTAGTTGGTAGGAGGGGCTGTCCAAATGAACCAACATAGCCGAAACATAACTGGAATGGTTCATACACACTAGATCCCCTTTGCATCCTACCATTGTCTCCTTTGATAAAATGTGTGAGTTAGATTTTAGGACTTTTCACAATAGGAATGCCTTTAAAAAGGTGGGTTCCCGTGAAGGGGTAGTTAACATTCTAAAAATAAAGTTTTTAAAAAACTTAAAATGTATTTGCCGTAAGGGGTCCCAAAACCCAAAAACAAAATCAA